>NC_059132.1:74212507-74519070 GCF_020740605.2 Lemur catta | reverse complement strand
AGCTAACTGACAGGGAAAGAGTCTTTTTAAATTATCAAGGCAAAGCTATTTTGAAGTCAGATCATAAATCACTGGACTCTAACTTAATGGTAATATGTTTTACAATAAATAATAAGCCTTGTAATCACACATGTGTGTTTGTCCAGACAGGTAAGTGCACAACCTCAAAATACCCACCAAGTTATGTGTGGTTTCTAGGTCTGCTGATTTGCATGCTGCTGAAACTACGATTTACTTTCTTTATTTAGATATGAATACATTCCACAATACAGGATCTACCATAGGAAGCATAGATTCAGAGTGCTGTTTTGGTTTTGATTTTCTTTTTTTCCTTATTGGAAAAAAAATACACTAAAGTTGAAGAAAAAAAAAAAAGAACAATGCCAGGAGAGACTCGGAGTTAAAAGAAACTCTGGGGGAGTCTAGGGACCTGTTTCACTTCAGGCTCCCTCCTGGCCTCAATTCTTTGAATCTATTATGCTTCCAAGAAACGTAAAGACCACCACCATAGGTTGGGGGACTGACTGGTACCTGGTCCTGGAGCTCCTGAACCAAGCACCTTTCCCTGATCTCCCTTTATCACCTCTGCATATGCACTCATTGATCCCAAGATAATAAGATTCCCCTGAAACTGAAACAACAAAAAACCTCATTCAAGTAAAAATGTGATCTTTGGCATCATGCTCTGATTTTGAAAGGTCAAGTCCACACCAGCCAGCAATTGAAACAATTAACTAACATCATGCCCACTGTCTCTGCCCCAGAAATTAAAATCCTGGAACAAAAACGCAATACGGCCACAGGCCAAAGAAAGGAAAATGAAAATTTCAGTAGAAGAATGCAGAAGGCAAAGATATTATTATTAATTACCCAGTCTAAACTCATAATATTGACATCAGTGACTAGAAGAACACAGAGCTTTCACATGCTACGTCAGGTTTCACTAGATAGATTGTGAGAAGGCAGGCAGGAACTCTCTTCTCTTTATTCTCATTACTGTTCAACAAATCACAAATGTACTGATCCTAAAATTAATACAGATATTTTATATTCCACCCCAAAATAATGTCTAAATGACATTAATATGCTTATTCACTTGCTCAGAGTTCACTGTCATAATCAAACCTCTGACCTGCTGGCAGAAAGAAATACCATCACACTCACTAATACCTTTTCTACCCACAGGATGGCTGGGAACTGAAATAAATAACTGACATATTTTCAGTGACCCCACTGAAGTGAGAGAGTAATTCAAGCCCAAACAAGAATCTTTATAAGAATTTTTCTAAGCAAAAATACTCCTTTTGAAAAATGCTCTGGCCCCAAGCCTCAGCACAAACACCTTTTATATACCACCTTGCTTTAACATACAGCATCTCTTTACTGGCTGAATCGTAGACATAGCATGTTTTCAAAGTAAAAGTAAATTAAATATCCACACATACAGCTTTCTTTTCTACACTATTAGGCAAAAAGCTGGAGTAGAATAAGCTGAAGTGCTGACCTCTGGCTTAAAATGGAATTACCCTACTACACATTATTTAAAAATGCAAAGCACAATTCTCAAGTTAATTTGTCACTTGGAGAAATCACTGTGCTTTTATGATGAGAATTCATTTATGAGAAGCTCTTAGCACAGTTTTCCCCTTAACCTTCTCAATTTATCTTACATTTGCTTCTCTTCCACAGCAAACTTTTATGTGCAAATTTAAGGCTATGTAATGTAAGTTACAAGGGCACTAGTCTTTGAAACCCAAAGAACAATCTAACGAAAATGAGGTGATGTTACCAGCTGCCAATGATTTGCCATCTCCTGACCCAACTTGCTAAAAAATATGATTGGGCAGGATTTTGTAAGATCTCTGGGGAGGACAAAATAAGATGGGCTGTGACTAGCTTTTATTTGACTGTGAAATGGGAAAATTTTATGTATAAAGTTTTGTTTTTTAAAAAACCACTAAAATAAGGAACAGCAAAAAAAAAAATCCACTATTTTAACATGATCCATTTCCTTTAGAGACAATAATGATTTTACATCTCAGTAAAAAAATTAGTCTTCTACACTTTTGAGAATTCTCTAGGCATCATAAAAGCATATTTAGAAGGAACTAGAGCATGAGTCCAGTGGGAGTACCCACAGTTTCAATATGATGGGTGAATCTAGTGATACTGTTTCACTCTTTTCCCTAAGGCTCAGTGTTATCACCTGTAAAAATAGGGATAATATCCTTACATACCTCACTGGATCGAATTTTAAAAAGAAACCATACCTGACATTACTGGATAAGCTAGAAAGCACTATCCAAATGCATTACTATTGTTGACAGCAACGAGTGTGCACCATTCCCAAACACAGAAAAGCAAAATCGCGTAAGTACAGAACCAGTCTTACTCCACTTAATGTATACAGTAACATACGAGTAGACAAGACAGGCTAAAATAGGATTGCAAAATTTGAACTGAAAGCTCTTCTAGTTCAATGGCTATAAATCTTATGAATACTTTGTAAAACTATTATCCAAAAGCAACTAAATCAGCTTTTTGTTAAAGGCAGGGGGGCGGGAAGGGAAGGGCAGAGCCTTTCCAGAATCTGGTGAAAACTATGGACCCTCTACCCACAAAAAGTACATCTATATATTCAAGCACAGCTTATTTTTCTGCTATTAGGGGTGGTTCTTCAGATCCCAGGCTAGGATCCCCCACTACAGGCTACTGAATGACTGCCTAGTTAATCATAAAGACACAAGAGAAAAAGAACAGGGAAATAATGATAACAAAGTACCCCAGATAAGATGATGATGTATATACAGGTGCTGCCCTTAGGAAATCTTCCCTTAGACCCTCCCTGGAGACATGAAGCTACAATTCCCGAGTTACCTCAGCAGTATTCAGACAAATGAGGCCCTGGTAAGGTCAAGCAGAAAATCACTTCCTTTGATAAACAACCATGCTTCCAACAATAAGGTAACATCTAAAACTTAGTGTTCATATACATCCAGTAGCTGCTTCAGAATTTCCCCATAAAAGGGGCTTAGTGGCAATCTAATTGGAAGCCTGAGCTAGGGTATTAGTTTTGAAGCTAAAGTTGCCTGAGACTTCACATAAGATTGAAAAAATACTGAATCTGCACAGGAAAGCAAGAAGAGTGCTATGAAAAGGGGGGGAGGCAGGGTTAAGGCCAATTTATGGCACTATCATGGGTTCACCGACACCAGTGGTTCTGAAACTTTAACACGCAACAGAACCACCTAGAAGGTTTATTAAATACAAATTGCTGGGCTTGGGCTCCACCCTCAAAATTTCTGATTCAGCAGTTCTGGGGAGCGGGGGACCAAAAATTTGTATTCTAACAAGTTTTGTGGATGCTGATACTGCTAATCAGGGGATCATACTTTTGAGAATTACTGATCTACATAATTAGAGCCTACCTCATCTAGGAAATCCCTCTTCAGCACTTTCATAATGCTATCTAGATGCCATATTCATCATCAAATTAAAAAAAAAAAAAATAGTACCACCCTGTCACCCAGGTCAGCCTGTCACCTGTGGTACGTACACTACATGCTGGTTGGGCTGAACATTCAAGATGCACAATAATAATGGTGAACTAATACCTTCTGTAACAACCTAGATGGAATTGGAGATTATCCTCCTAAGTGAAGTGTCGCAAGAATGGAAAAACAAACATCACATGTACTCACTATTAACTTGGAACTAAATGATCAACACTCATGTGTACATATGGTAGTAAAATCCAACGGAAGTCAAGCCGGTGGTTGGGGGAGCAAGGGATGGGTACATCTAACGGGTACAATGCACACTATCTAGGTGATGGACACACTTGTAACTTTCACTCAAACTGTACAAAAGTAATTCATGTAACCAAAACATTTGTACCCCTGTAATATTCTGCAATTTTAAAAAAAAGATACACAACAAGCTTCTTGATAACTAGTGAGTGTGTGTAGGTAATTCACAATACAGACAAATGCAGAGGAAGAACCTGGAACAGTTTTGTTTTAAAATTTTATCTTCAGGAAGGAATAAACAGCAAATTGGTGCTAAGAGTATTCACTTAACACTTAGTAATCCATCCATTACCCCAGAACTGTGGTTTTCAAATTGAGCTCCACAGAGCTCCAGATACTGAGTAGGAGGGGAGTAGAGAAATGATGGAGGCTTTTGGTCTTTCGATCTCTGTTCCTCTCTGAACCAGAAGTTCATCTTTTCTCTGACTGGGATCAATTCTATTTTTTAATGATTTTACTATCTCTTTAGGGGGCAAAAAATGTTTAAAAACCACTGGATTTGATTAGCTCTAGGATTCTTTCCATTTCTGTGATTCTATTATAATACAACAATCACAGGTTAAATGGCACATTACAAAAATAAAAATATCAAACTAGCCCAGGAGACTGACAGAGGCTACAAACAGCATCAGATTGAGCAGTTGGCAGTCAGATCACATTTGTGTTTGGTATGAAGGTCTAGACATCATACACAGGAGCTTCCAAACACACTGAGGGCAGCCACTGAGCCTCTGTAAGTGGAATATAAAAAACAGACGAATTCCAGGGGTAATTATCTGTACTTAATCTTGCCCAGTCAAACAGACACCTTGCAGAAAACAGGGTCTTTTCCATAAGTAAGTGCACAGTGATTCTGTGAGATACAGAAGAAGATGCCACATGCTCAGCATTGTCATCGGACAGGGCCACCTACTAAACAGTTAAAATTTTTCTTTATGACACATATTTATTTGTAAGCTGCCAGGCAAGCTGTGCATGAAATACTAGGATCATTACTACAGTCCACAACTGGACCACAGTTGAAAGGAAAGAACGGGAGGGTAGGGGGGCAGATGGGCATATCTTTTGCTAACAACTTTAATTTATAAGACCCATAATTCCACAGTTCAAAACCATCTACAAGGAGTAAAGAAGGAAGTATAACCTTCTAAATGGAAGGCCATCCACTCCTGGAATGCCAAAACAGTTCATAATGACTAAGGTGCCCTGTCATGGTATGGAAGATATGGATTTGGTATAAAACAGAAAGGACAGTGAGAACATCTTCAAGGCTACTAGGATCTCATACACACCATCATTCTACTTTCAACAATCCCCATTGCTACCTTCTTTGAGGGCAGCACCTAGAGGTAGGAAGAAAAGATAGTCTCAATTAAGTCAGTAATTTGCAATCTAGTTCCAACAGATGATCTAAATCAATCAGCAAAACCATCTCTTCTAAGCCAAAGTAGCCAGAATGTCTCTATACTAGAGGGATCATGGGGCTGGGGGAGGGCATCAGAGGTGTTATGTGTTCATTATTTCATTCAACAAAAATGTCTTCTGAGCTCCTTTGGCAATGATGAATAACACATAGTCCCAGATCTCAAGGAACTCACAGGGGCTCTGAAAGACCTACCCTCAACCAACCAACACAGTGAAGTCACACTTTATGGTCCAGGGAACTGGGTCAGAGTTCAAAGTCAAACCAAGGCAGCAATTACAAATAGTCAAAACTATCCCTGAAAATTCCCTGAAATTCCTCATAAAATACAGTACTATGCTATCTCTTGGTAAGTCCAAGATAAGCTGTTTTTCCTGACCTTTGGAAAACACTATTGTCTATTTACGTAAATACCAAAGAGAGTAGTCGGCTTGCCTTTTATGGGCCATGCTGTTAAAACCAAAATGTTCACATTCTGAGAGGAAATTAAATCTCCCTATAAACAGCAGGCTCACATCTCCCATCTCATGTTCACTCCAGGACTATGTTCATCATATTTCAATTGTTACTTCTTGCCTTTTTTTTCTTTTGGCCAAGTACATTAGCTGAATTCCCAGGAGCAAAATATGAATATAGTATGTCTCCACTGTAATATCATTATCTTAATATTTACCCAAAGGCATGCCAAAAATGCCATTTCTTTAATATACTGGAAATCCTTCTTTTAAATGTAACTATATACCAGGGACAAGATTATAAATTAACCCTACCCAAGAAAATGAGAGATTTTACCAAATTAGTTCCAGTTATCTGGAGAAACTAGAGACACCAGACAGTGAACAGGTAAGTTTTGGAGGTAGAAAGAAAATCAAGAAAGATACACAAGGTGAAGCATACCCCCTGCAAATTGGGTCCTGTGAGGGAACAATGTGAACCTAGGATGCATCTCAAGATGAGGCCTGGAGGGAGCAAGAGGGAGATTCCAATGACACACATGGCAAAGTTCTTCATGGCAGTCCCACCTTCCATGTTTTAGAAAGAGGGTCCCCCTTGCCCAAAGTCCTTCAGGTCAGGGGTGATTCAAGAAAAAGAGCCTGTTAGGTTTCTGATCTAACTCAACTAGATTACCCATCAGTTACACAGTCCCAACTGCTACTTTACTGTCTCTCTTACCTTCCAAGTCACATATACTGCTGTGGCTCCAAACTTCCCTAGAAGATAATATAGCCCCTTATATCCTTTATCCATTTTTTTAAATTTTTAAATTTTAATTTTAATTGATATATAATAATTGTACATATTCATGGGTACATAGTGATGTTTCGATACATATAATGTATAGTGACCAGAGCAGCATAAATAGCATATCCATCATTTCAAACATGTATCATTTCTCTGTGTTGGGAACATTCTGAAACTATGTATTATTGTTAACTATAGTCATCCTACAGTGGCACAGTCACAAGAATGCGTGCCATACCTACCATACCCCAGACTCAGCTAGGCAGTCTCAACAAAATAAACCTGACCATTTGCTGGGAAACCGGCCCTCTCCTATTCCCACAGACACATGTATGCATTACTTCATTCAACAACAAATGTTTTCTAAAAAAAACTCCCTGCCCCATCCTAAACATCTCTTTACCTCCCTTTTTTAGCCTTCTTTCCCTTATTTGTGTCAGACCATGGATTCCGGTGGTATTGCCCCCGACAAGGCTGCATACCTAACCACAGTCCGTCCTCATCACGCTATCATTTTCAGCTAGGTGGGCACCCCTCACTCTTTTGTCCTCTCGGGATTCCACCTCCTCTTCATCTGGTTTTCTTCACCCTTTGAATTACCTGATACTTAGCCTCTAATGCCCTGGAAGAATATATAGCACACTTAAAGGCAAAAAGGCACAAAAGAAAACTGTTTATACTAGTCAAATAAACTTCACACACATTTTCATACAACTACACAATTCAAGCTCTGTTCCATTTTCCTGGATACAAATGCTGCAGAAATCCTCCCCTCCTCCACAATAGCTGTAAAATCATTCATTTTTTCATTTCCCTCCTTCAGGGAATTCCTACTCTGCTCAGAACTCTTACTTAAGCTCAGTCCACACTTATCACCATCTTAAATTCTTCAGCTGATTTTGGAAATGAACATTTTTAAGCAGGCAATTAAAAAAGAGTAGTAAATCTGTTCTTGACAGGACTAGACTTAGCTCTAATGAGACAAAATGACAACTACAGGGCTTGCTGCCAAGGTATCATGAGCAGTCTCGGAATTAGACTCAAAATAGCTGATAGACTCTGAAAGACAGAGTGACCTTCTCTATACATTTTATCTTTGCTTGGTTTGCACTGTGTGCAAGATATGAAATTTAAAATATTAAGGTAGCAGTTTAGAAAGAGGCCTTCAATTCAATACTTGGGAAGAGGTGCTGGTGGTAGGTACTATAGCAGAGACTTACTAACTAGATGTGAGTAGCTATTTTTATCTGCAGAAAATATAAAACACATAATATACAGTTTTCATAAATGTTATGCTCTGAAATACTTCATTAATTTTTTTTCAACCTTGGAGGATAAAATGGTCACTTCTTTCCTAAAATGTTTTCCTCTCTCACACAAATTTAAACCTAATAGTAGGAAGACTTTTAACACAGGATCTCTAAAAAAACTATTTAATTTAAATGTAGAACATATTTAAAATTACCCACATTTTAATAAACAATGTGTCAGAATTCACATTATCATAATAATGTATCCTCAAATATCAAAAAGAAATACTATTTTTCACTAGATATCCCCAATTTTAAAAATGAATGTTTTTCTATATTGAAAGAAAACTAAACTCTTAAAACATAAAAAATCATAAGCATTCAGAACAGTGTTCTTGAGAGTCCCTTTATTTCATCTGTCCATAAAATTGAGAGCATCTGCCATGTG
The DNA here is from genome assembly GCF_020740605.2 of Lemur catta. Taxonomy (NCBI): domain Eukaryota; kingdom Metazoa; phylum Chordata; class Mammalia; order Primates; family Lemuridae; genus Lemur; species Lemur catta. The sequence goes on along the minus strand of NC_059132.1, from coordinate 74,510,898 downwards.
ATACAAAAATGTAAGTAGCTGAATTTCAAGTGTGCGCAAAAGCTCTTTTTCACTCCCCCTCTCCCCACCAACCTTAAGAAACAGTTGTCGTTTTTGGTAGCTCTACCACAAGGGTATTAATACTTTAAGCCATTCTAGTTTCAACCACTGTTCTGGTTTCTTGCTTCAGAAACCACTGTCGCAAACCTGACACTAGAGATAAATAAAAGAGATTAATGCAGTATTACCTTGAAGAAGCAATTAAAAGAGGCTGAAAAGCAGCAACTAAACCCCAAACCATTTGCTCTTCCACAATAGGAAGCTGAAGATAATCTTATTTACTAAACATAAATCACTTGAGATCTGGCCAAATTCTTAAATGATATTCCATCCAGATGGAAACGTTGCAAAGCCAGGAGCTGCTTACATAAGTATTTACTTCCAACTGTGAAAACAAACTGGACCAGTTTTTCTTGTTGCTTCTAGGAAAGTGATCAATTTAAACCAATGGAACAATTCAAAAGAAGGGCTTCCCTATATCCACTCATGCTGAATTTTTGGTCCCACCCTTACCCACTTCCTCCAGTGATATTAGGTTTCTTGCAATTAAGTTTGCTTCTTCCTCCTTCAGTAAATATTCTAAAGTCTTTAGGTAGCAGAAAGCAAACTCCATCAAGAAATCTTACCTCCTACCTTCTCATATATTTTTGTAGCATATTCCTATTTTTCAGGGGAAAAAAAAGTCAAGACATAGTCTTTTAACTGTGCTGTGTGTGTGTGTGTGTGTGTGTGTGTGTGTGTGTGTGTGTGTACTTTTTAAAAAAAAATTCTCTTTAGGGCTCTGTGAGGTTTATGCAGGCAGGCCCCGCACAGAGGCTGCTGTGTTTCCTAGGGTTCATGTTCCCGTGCAGCTGGTTAGGAACAGTTTGGCTTTACTTTTCACTTCCTTGAGTTAAAGTCACCTAGACAGACAGGCTTTGAGAGCTATACAGTACAAGAAGTCAGCCACTTGTTTATTTAAAGGCGTTATGTTAACAGCTAAATATTCTGGCGGGGATAGTTAGTTCAACAACCAAAGGTTTGTGAGGATACCTTCTTTATGACCCGTTTTCTACTAAATATCACAGGAAATGCCAGTGATCCTGATAGAGATCCACTATGCCCAAGAAAAAAGACTCTGTGGCATGTGAGTAGGAGCCAAGTGAGATAAACCAAACAAAAGACAGTCCCTTGTGCCCAGACTAAAACCTCATTTTGTTTTAAAGTGTACTGTAACAGGAAGCCCTGTATTAAATCTCGACCCCATGTCCATACCCCATGCCTTTTAGTTCTTGATTCTACAACTTCATATATTCCCTCATATACAGTTGAGGAGCCAAGGATACAAAATATTCCGGTAGACCTTACTCACATCTGCCAAAACCTACATTCCAAACTCCTACTAAACTTCCATTTAGTCTGTTTTTCCACTCCTATATGCTGCACACACTCCCACGCCCCGACCCCACACAAGTCTCCTGCACCTCACAAGAACTATTACTTTCTTTACCCTCTACCAAGGTAATCGCCTTCCAGGCTCTTTTCTAGAGCCGGTCCACACCACAGCAGACCTGGCCCACTGTTTCCTCTTTCTACAGGACCAAGAACACTGCCCTTTCTCCCAGGCCTGGCTGCTTCTTCCAAGGCTACAAAACTGGCCAGTGCCAACCCTTGACTAGCTTAACCACTGGCTATTTTCTTCCTACTCAATGCAATTCCAAATTCTGTGGCCTAAAGTCAAAACACAACACAGCTCAAGATCCAAAGTCAGACAAACATGGCTTTGACTCTGCTACCTAATATCTCTGTGACATGGGCAAAATAACCTCACTAGGCCTCATTTTCATCTCTAAGATGGGAAAAATAATAGTTACATTTCCTATGAAAACAATGAGATAATGCATGTGCTTGGCACAAGTACACTCTCAATAAATGTTAGCTATTTTTATTATTATCATTTTATGACTACTCTATTAATGTTATTACTACAGAGACCATAAACTGGCAAGCTTCAAGCCAAACTTAGGCTTTCTGTTTTGCCATCAAAATATATATATATATATTTTTTTTTTTAATTACCTTTGGAGAGATAAGCACCCTCCAGTCTGTCACAGTCCTTGCCACTCCTCCCTAGAATCTTATATTCTTATTATACTACCTGCCTGGACTCTGAGTTTGGGATACCCACTCCTCAAAAAAGGTCTCAGAGATAACAAGGAAATTCTTTTTGAACAAAGACATTATAGAAGTAGAGCATCCAGACATTATACTAAAAATGCCTTTTTTAAAACCATAGCAAGGAACCACCAATTTCCAAAAAGTTTAAGACCTCTCAATCAGTCAAAAGGTACATATGTGACAGGTGAGGGGAAAGGAATAAACTCTGCTTTGCAGTTTAAAGTCAGTAATAACTTCCAGAACATGGAGAATTTGTGAGGTTCTTCTATAATAAAACACAAAATCCCAGTGCTCTCTTTCCTGGTCTGGCACAAAATAGAGCAAATATAATAATGTCAAATTCAGATAGTGCACTTCAAAAGCCAGGGCTCTTCCCTACATGCAGAAGGCCACTGGTGAGGCAATTTCCTGTTCCAAATGCACCTGCCAGTGCTCAAGGTCTTAAATTTAGTTAATAGCTTCACACATATCAAAAAATTTAGGTTGTCTTACATTTAATATTTTTCTATTCTTACCAACTTAGTTCAAAGATTTTCCACCTACGAAAAAAAGACATAACTAATAATTAAGAAACATATACCCACTTAACATACATCATTTCTGGGGAAAAATTAAACACTGTAAGACTATAAAAATATTTACCTATTACTGAGAATTACTGATATAATAAAATTAAATAACCATAACTCTATCACCTTCTGTCATTCCCAAAAGTCTATCCATTGGAAACATTCTCTTTAAAATAAGGTCATTAGCTTTTAAATCCCCTAAAATAAAAACAAATGGGCTTTTTTCAAGGTTTATAGACATTTTTTCAAAATAACTGCAAATTAAAAGGTAGACAGGGCCAAAATTATTATCACAATAACCAATACAATGATCTTGTATAAGTCCAACTCATTTATTTTTTTATGGACTCCATACACTCTCTGGTCTTATAATTTAAAGTAAATATAATCCGTTTTTTATTTACATAAGAAAAAAGTAAGGGCATAACAATGGTTATTTCTAAGCAGCCAGATTATAGGTGATTTATTTTTCTTTTGTGTGTCCTATGTATGTTTACCAAGTCTTCTGCTCTACAAAAGTTATTACTTTCATTATCAGATGAAAAATGTTTATTTATACATTTTAACAATACTGTATGTAACCACTATTGGAGGATCAGGGTAAAATTTTCCAAAAGGCCCTTATTAAGGAGCCCTGTAAAGAGTTGGAAGTAAATGTGCAGAAAGTAGCTCTCTGCCTGGTATTCCTCATTGCTTTCCCTTTTGTTTCATTTTCTGAGAGGTTTAATGACCAACTCTCCTCCCTAGAGTTCCATAGCACATAAGTTCTGCACCACACAATGTAGTCCTTTCTGCCGCCACCGGGGTGTTCTCTAGTGGTCCCTGCTTCTCTCTTATACTTCAGACTGTTTTCAACAGGAACTGTGTTTTATATTTGTTTTATATACCTCTACAGAGCTTAGCACAGCTCTCAACACACAGCAGACTCCTGATATCTATTTGTTAAACATAAATGAAACAACTCTTCAATCAATTAATTAACAGTAAAGTAAACCCAGCCTCTGCTTCTTTGCCTTTGGAAGCAGCACTGTTTTCTATGTAATAACAAAAGGCTGCGATGTGGTCCCACTGACCCAGATCAGCACCACTCATGGAAGGCTTTCAGAAAACACCCACAGCACTGAAGGAAGAAATGGCTTCTCCCTAAACCAGCTCTAAACTTCCAGAGTAAGAGGAATAGATCTGAGGGTGTCATGTCTCAAGAAAGCAATGAAATCAACTCCTATTCTTTCCATCATTTCTTTGGAAAAGCATGCAGTATTAGCTCTGGACTCCAAATCCAGCTTTACTATTCCAAAGAGAATTCAATCAGCAAATAGTATAAGGCAGGAATAGCTAATTCCTGCTGGGAAATGACCTGCTCTTCTTTAATGACAGCGGTAGTTATCTCGGTTTACAAAGTCTATAAAGCACTGACAGGGTTTTGAGGATTCTTACACAAGGCGCTATTATTACAGTGACGCTGAAAACTGGCTAATGATAGAGGAAACACCCGCATACTCTGGCTTGAATAGCTTTAATTATATTTTCCGTGAATTTTCAAACCAGTGGGTGTACAAATTGCATGGAAAAACTATGAGATGTGTGCGTAAAATTAATTTTCCTAGGTCCAGTGATGCTACTGTTGATCCTTAACTTGAATTTTTAAACTGAGCAGCTTCAGAGTCAAATTATTATCTATACAAACTGGCGTTTAGAATGGCAAAATGGGGGCAGGTGGGGAGTGACTGGGATTTGACCTCCCAATGAGACTGGGTATCCCAAACCATAGCAAAGAATGATTTTTGTTTTGTCAGTACAAGCCAGCAACAATTGCTGTTGGGGTGAAGAAAAATCCACGTAAGTGGGCAAAGAAAAAATAATAAACCACACAATCTTTTCCATTTTCCCATACAAGCTAAAAGTCAAGGGATATATTTATAAATACTCCTAACTCACCTTCTTTGACTGTAATCCTTCAGGCAGTTGTAATGCAACATTTATAGACAAACATACAATTCTCATGATTTCAAAGTGCCTTTCAAGGAAACACCTATGCATCTCACAGACTTTTTCTGTTTTACTACAACCTCTGCTTCATATTTCTGAGGCCTAATTTGCCTCACTTTTGCTCTGTTTTCTTCCCTGGACTATAATTTTTAGGTACATGACTGTTTTAAACAAACACTTAAATGTAGCTTTAAACACAGGAACATGAAAATTTTGCACTGGGAGAAAAAGGCAACAAACTTAACTAGCCTCTTCAGTTCTGCAAAAAGAGCCATTTCACAGTCTTTATAATGGGAAATGCCTGTAGTTTGGCATAGCTGGACACAAGTAGACCCAAAGTTACCTACAGGAACAAAGTTCTTGACCCAAACAGGGAGGAAAAAAATGGCTGCCAGTCTTTCACATCAATAACTCCAGTGGTTCCTGATGCACCAACAAGGTGATATGCCTAAAACAAGAGGCATATGAATAACACATCAGAACCCTTTAATAATCAACTGTCTTTGACTTAACCCAGTGATAATTAAAAAGCCATATTTAAAACCAATTTTCCACAACAAAATCAAAAGGACACTGCAGGCCACGTGCAGCAGCTCACACCTGTAATCCTAGCACTCTGGGAAGCTGAGGCAGGAGGAACGCTTGAGGCCAGAAGTTCAAGACCAGATTGAGCAAGAACAAGACCCATCTCTACAAAAAAAAAAAAATAGGAAAATTAGCCAGGCATAGTGGCATGCACCTGTAGTCCCAGCTACTTGGGAGGCTGAGGCAGGAGGATCACTCGAGCCCAGGAGTTTGAGGTTGCCGTCAGCTATGATGATGCCACTACACTCGAACCAGGGAGACAGAGCAAGACTCTGTCTCAAAAAAAAAAAAAAAAAAGACACTGCATTACACACAAAAGCCTTGATACCCAATGATACCACTTCTAGGAAAGGTACATTATGTACATTCTTAGAAAAAATAATGTACAAAAATGTTTACATATAATAATGAACATTTGATTTTTAAAAAGTCTCCAGTAAGAAAGTGGCAAGTTATACATTCATATGATGGAGAACTATGAAGCAACTATAAATCATGTTTTTTAAATAAGAATTAACACTAACTGAGCACTTTATAACATCTCAAGCCTGTTCTGAATACTTCACATGAATTAAAAAGTTTGTTGTAAGCATTCCATGAATTTAATGCTTACAACAAACTTGTATGGTAGGTATTATCATCATTATCTCCATTACTATCTGTATTATAGATGAGAAAATAAGGCATAGAGAGGTTAAGTGACTTGCCCAAGGTTGCCCAGCTAAGTGGCAGACCTGTGTAGAATATTTAATGGCACAGAAAAATGCTTATGCCATAATAGCAAATGAAAAATTAAAACTATATTTAGTATAGAATAATTTTGTAAAATATCAACCTATGTTTGTGTGTATGTATATGTTTCAGTGCCTACAGACATAGGAAAAAGTAAATACTAGAAGCAAATACAAAATTTAATGGTGGTTATCTCTACTGGATGGGATTACAGTGTTCATTTTTTTATATCTCTATATATCCAAGATGTTCTAGAATATACATGTAACACTTTTATAACCAGAAAAAAAAGGTATTTAAAAAACTAAATGCTTAGTTAAGGCCTGGAGGTAAATCGTCCATATTTCCTTTCCCTGAAGCACCCATATTTTCCACACATTTTTATCTGTGATAATACACAATATTGAAAACCAAAGTATTTTTCAAATGAGCATTGACAGACAACATCTTCAAGTTTTACCTTTAACAAAATACACTTTGATGAGTTATCCTGTTAACCAGTACAATCTACTGATTTTTAGAAAGCTCACTAATAACAGAATCTCTGTTGAGGTTTCACTTGAAAAATATATCTAACTGAAAAAAAGCACTGTATTATAAAAATCTCATCAAATACTATCTGAAAAATTTTTATTAGAATTAAGAGTTTTAACCATATGTGTCCCCTGCTAATGTTAGAAAATAACTAGTCAATCATGGGTTGGTCAAAGGATCAGTAGGAAGAAGGTGGCCTCTTAGCTTCTGCTTTCATAGTTTTTACTGTACTTTCATAGTTCATTATGCAAAGATATAGGGGAAGTTGTACATTTTAAAAAGAGGGACTAGCATAGCAAAGACCCAAAGGCCAGGAAACACAGTCTATTAGATTCAATCCGTCATTGAGAACTATATTTAAAATTTCTCAGCATTCCCATACCAAAATAAATTTCTGATTGCTCAAGAGTCAAGTGTTAAAAAAAAAAAAAGGAACCATAAAAACATAAGAAAATACAGATGACCCAAATTCCAGGAATCATAAAAGAAAAGACATTTGACTATTTAAAAATTTAAGGTAAAAATAAATAAAATGGAAAGATAATCTTGGACAATGTCTACAATATATAACATAAGTTTTATTAATGTAAAAAAATACTTATAAATCAATAGGAAAAAGGTGAAAACCCCAAAGAAAACATAGGCAAAGGGTACAAATACAACAAAATATAAATAGCCAATAAATATATGGAAAAAGAAGACACCCAGCCTCACTTTTTTTTTTTTGGTAGAGACAGAGTCTCGCTATTGCCCAGGCTAGTTATGAACTCCTGGCCTCAAGTGAACCTCCTGTCTCAGCCTCCCAAAGTGCTAGGAATACATGCATAAGCCACGGCACCAGGCCACAATCTCATTCTTAATTAAAAATAATGAAGATCAAAATACCATTAAAACAACATCTGTCATCCATATGTACACATATAAAAATTGTCAAGGATATGGGTAAAGAGAAAATCTTACACATTTTTGGTGAGAGTATAAATTGGAGAAACATTTTTAGAGGGCAGATTGGCCTGTCTATCAGAACTCAGAAATTCTACTGATAATAATTTACTCACTAGACATAGTTACAAGTAAGTACAAGACATATGGGCAAGGATGCTCACTGTAGCATGGTTTACAGAATGTTGACATTGGCCGGAGCCTTTGCAAACAAGCCAGGCCAGAAAGGTTCAACATTTACAACAGCTGCTTTAATAAAGGCATTGATGTTATCCTCCATGATGGTCACCTCATCCTCATGCAGAATGAGGGCCGAGTAGATGCAGGCAATCTCGGAGACGGAGCCCATGGCCACAGGCGAGTCCTAGGCTGCCACTGCCACGCATGGTGCTAGTCGCCAAATGAAGTGAGGGCCTCATCCCAACATGGCCTTAGCTTCCTTGGAAGAACCAAGCACCTTGGAGGCAGCTGAGGATAGGGCCATTTCCTTGAGTTTTTATCTACAGAAATATCACCACTTAAAAGAAAATGCCCCTAAAGTTAACAGCAGTGTAAACTGTTAAGCGGAGAAAAGAATGTGTAACGCATGCTATCATTTCATAAACCCAACTTATTTTCCACTAAATTTCAGAAATGTTTTAACCACGGAGTCAAGAAAAATAATAGATCTCTCATATTAGAGGTCTGGATCAGCATTCACAACCCACCTCCTCTATTAGCCCAAGTCCACACTGTTTGTTGTCTGGTATCATCGAAACAAATCTATCAGCAGAGCCAGCTTCACAAGCATCCAGCATCATAAGCATCATATTGTCAAACTCCAACTTTAATGTCAAGGATACTTTCTCAACTAGAATTGTTTCACAATAGGGGTAGTAGGAGGATGAAGAAAAAAGTCCCTAAAATTTTTAAAGTGCCAAAACTTCCCAATTTTGTAAAAGATTAACCACAACCAAAAAGAAAACATGAGACAATGTCTTATTCATATTTGTAGAAAAGTGGATATGAGTACTGCTTTTTTCACCCAGTACAATGAATCCTGCCCACAAAAACAAAAACAAAATTCCATGACACTATGTGTGTATATATCCAGTATACACAGATACGCACTCATATATCCAGAATATATAAGGAACACCTGCCAGTCAATAAGAGGAAACTAACTGGGAAAACATGACAAAATTTCATAGAATAGAAAGCATTAAAGGTTAATAGCCATATGAAACTATACCCTTAATCTCATTAATAAGCAGAAAAAACAAAAATTAAAACCACAATAAGGTAAATTTTACTACATATAAATCACATGCCCATTTTAAAAACATACACTAAGAAATGATTTCACATTCACAGGCAAGAATTTTTAAAAGTCAGATCACATCAAATGTTGTCCAGGATGTGGAATCACAGACAATTTCACACACTGGTGTACTGTAACCTGGTACAACCACTCTGGGGAACAGTTGTCATCACCTAGTAAAAATAAATACGCATATATTCTATGACCCAGCAATTTCACGCCTAGGTTTATACCCTAGAGAAACTCGAACACATGTGCAATAGGAACTACGTTCATACCAATTTTTCTCATGATTACAAAAAGTTACAAAAACACAAATGTCCATCAGCAGTAGAAAGTGTGATATTGTGATATAATAAGAAATACATATTTGGTCTTTGTCCACCAATTCCTGGCACAGAATTCCTAAAACCCGTGGAATTTCCTGAGTGCTGGGTTAGAGAAACATCTTTTATTATCAATAATAAGCCCTTTTCAACCACACCTGAGTTTATACTAATGAGGTGATTCTTGGAGGTTGGAAGCTGGTTGCCAGAGGAACCAATCATGTAATTAAAGAGTTGGAAACTTCATCCCCACTCCTCCATCCCCCATCCCCCCCATCCTCTGAGGAGGGGAAAGGAACTATAGATTGAATTCAGTCACCAATGGCCAATGATTTAATCAATCATGCCCAATGGAACTTTCATAAAATCCCTAAACAATGGGGTTTGAAGAGCATCCCAGCTGGTGAACAAGAACACATCCACATGGTCAGAGGGTGGTGGTTCCCAAATTCCACCAAGACGGAAGTACCTGTGCTCAGACCCTTCCAGACTTCACCCTATATATCTATTCATCTGGCTGTTTATTTGTATCCTTCATATAGCCTTTGTAAAAAAAATTGGTAATAGTAAGTGAATTTTCCCTGGATTCTATAAGCCACTCTAGCAATTTTTTGAACGTGAGGAGGAGGTAACGGAAGCTCCAATGTGTAGCCAAGTTGGACAGAATTGTGGGGAACCTGGGGACCCATTACTCAAGATTAGCATCTGAAGTGGGGGGGGCAGTCTCATTGGACTGAGCCCTTAACCTGTGGGTCTTTGCCAACTCTAGGCAGTTAGTGTCAGAACTGAGTTAAACTATAGGACACCCAGTCAGTGTCTGTTAAGAACTGAAGAATTTGCTGGTGTCGTAAGTGCTCTGTGTGAGTATAGGAAGAAAAAACTTTTTCCTGTTTTAAAAAGAAAATTAAATTGTGGCATATTCATACATTGCAATGCTATACAGTAGCAAAAATAAATAAAATATTGCTTCATGAATAAACATGGATGAACCTCAAAAACAATCTGAGTAAAATAGCAAGGTACAGAAGTGATTTATAGAAAGAACAAAAGTAGCTAAAATTAATAGATCATTTAGAAATAAATACACAAAATGTAAATCTATTTATTATCATTATTATAGATGAGGTCTTGCTATGTTGCTCAGGCTGGCCTTGAACTCCTGGACTCAAGTGATCCTCCCACCCCAGCCTCCTGAGTCACTGGGAGGGACTACAGGTGTGCACCACCATGTCTGGCTTCCATTTTTTTAAAAAGCAAGGGAATGACTGAAAAATGAACGATAATGGTTACCCCAGGAGGCAAGGGGGATAGAGGGGATGCAGTCAAGAAAGGACATACAGGGGTTTCTAAAGTATTAATAATGTGATAATATTCCATTTCCTAAAGTATGTAGCAGGCACCAATGTTCACTGTATTTTCTTTAAATTATACATGTATTTCTATATGTTCTTTTATGTGTATTATCTCTCATTATAAAATTTAAAATAAAAACCAAATGTTATTTTTTAAAACAGCAACCTGCTGATGCTTTGATTTCAAGACAGTTGACAGCCTGGTTGTCCATCCTGAGTCTCCAATGAAGTAAAAGCATCAAATAACAAAATGAAAGAATTCTGTATGATTGAAAAGAGCTTGTTGGAAAGGAACTTTAAATGGACAAGAGATTTCAGCAAATTACTGGAAAATAGAACAGGGAACAGGAATGTGCAGTCAGATGAAACAAGAGAGGGGGAAGCTGCTACCCAAGAGCCACCAAGGAGGCAATCAGCTCAACAGAATCCCAGAGAGGCTCTAAGCTCAGAGGCAACAGGTATCAGAGAGTGGGGAAGACAATGCAGGGCAGGAAACCGGATAAAGCAATGGCAGTTAGCACTCCCAGCCTATCTCCTCCTTCCTCTAGCACAGCCTTCTGACAGCCTGGCCAAGTGTAATGACAGACAAAACATCTCAGGGTTCCTTCTAAAGAAACTGAACCAACTGTGGCAGCAGGGAGTGAGAGATGGCTTGTCAAGGCTCCAGACGTGAATCGAGCGAGGTACCTCAGAGTAAATCCTTCCTCAGGGCATTTTTAGGGTAAACCAAAGCAGACAACCCAGTAAAACACACACACACACACACACACACACAAACACACACAAACACACACACACACACACACACACACACTCTCTCTCTCTCTCTCTCTCTCTCTCTCTCTCTCTCTCTCTCTCTCTCAGCTCCCACTCGGGGAAAGGTGCAGCTGGGGGAACAAAGGGGAAAAAAAATAAACTGTACATACAGATCTTTTTAAAAGAGTAAAGGAAACTCTCCTTAGCCTTTCCTTCTTAATTATGAATAGGCAACCAAGCCTACAAAGAAAACCAGTAACGTGGAGGGAAAAAACTGATCCTGAGAGGAAAGAGTTAATTCAGGAAACAAAAAGAATACTGACTTTAAAAAGAAATAACTGCAATACTACTCAAAGACATTCAAGAAGATAACTACAACCTTCAAACAAGAATTAGACACAATGAAAATAAGGTGATTATAGAAAACAATAAAGAATTTCTCAAATATTTTTGAAAATCTGACTGTGAAAATAAAAATTTAGTGAAAGCACTGTAAGATAATAGTAAGTAAATCTCTGAAAATACGTAACAAAAAGATAAAAGTCTAGAAAATATGAAAGAATAGATTAGAAACAAAGAACCAATGCGGGAGGTGTAACATCCAACCAAAAGCTGCCTGATTTGTACCATGTAAATCCTGCCCTCTCCCAACCCCCAAAGAACCCTGAACCAAGCGTAGCTGCCTGGTCCAGTGGGAATGAATCCATAGGCTAAATTAAGCCAATCAAATTATCTCTTTTTAGAATCTGACTTATGAAAAATATAGGCTCTAATATGGGCCTAAAACCAAAAGGTCATGTCAATGTTGGCGGGTATTAACAGATTGACCCATGTGAGAGAGAAAGGAATAAATAAGTGTAGAAAGGAAGAATGAGAGAGAGGCAATGACCATGATTCTTCACTACTTCTAGCCATGCTGTAGTCCCTAATGGGTCTACTGCTAGTGTCAGTGAACTTGGGTGTTTTTCAGGTTTGGGTTTCTTGGGGGTTTTTTAGTTAACTTGAGTGGGCTTCTGTTCTTTGCGACCAACAAATTCTGACTAAAACAGTAGGTATTTATTGTCTGGAACTGCACAGTAACCGAGGGATATCACATCATGCCTGCTGTCACATGGGAACACCCTGCCTTCTTCCCCAATCAGCGGCACAGCACACAATCCAGGCTCCCACCGCCTGTCATTCTGTCAGCATTCTGCACAAATGCAAGCTGTGTGATATTGTTGAACATTATGAAGATTATATGTGATCAAATGCTCCTAATAATTAATATGTCAAAATCCAAGAGTAAACACATAGTGAATTCAATGAAACATTCAACGAAAATTTGAAATTGTAGAACAATTAGAAAAAGGCAGAGAATGTTAACTTGCCTTATAACATGAAAAAGGAGAACAATGGTTTGAGATTTAGAAAGAAAATGAACAAATTAATGTCTTTTGTATCCTCACTGAGTTCTTTCATCGGCCTGAAAAATTAAAAAGCCATGCAAAATTTCTCTTTTGATGACCTTAATAAAGCTGATTTACTTAGAAAGGGAATGGAATGCCATTGTCTAGATTAGCCTGCACCAAACAAGAAAAAATATTCTTTGAAGTGCAAGAAATGGAAGGAAACTCCTCTGCATACATGGGAGTAACTTTCATGCATCTCCTGGCTGGATAATCAGAGTCAAATCACAGCAAGAGAATCTTAAGCCAATGTCTGAGACCCTCGAGAATGAACACTTCAGACTGAGCAGGGGAGAAAGAACTGCCACCAGGGTAAAGGGATAGAGTACATATGCTTCTGTGATTAGCAACCACCAAGACTTGTCTTTCCCAGACTCTCTAGTCTCAGAGATCAGTAAAGTTACATTTAAAAATATTAATACATAATATGTACGAATTTATGCATATATGCACATGACCAATTCAACTGTCAATCTGCTCTTACTAGGGCAAACTTGGGAGATGGCAGGCGCCCTACTTCAATACAGCAGTACATTTAGATATTATACAGAGGACAATGGCCCATGTTGATTCTTACATTCAACATTTTTTCTCATCCTTAGAGGCATCCCATTCCATTGTGCCATTATTTTTAAACACACAACCCCTCTGACCCTCAGCATATTTCAAAACCTTCACTGGCATTCTATACATATCTGAGGTCTGTACATGTCTGAGGTCTGTCCAGAAAGTATCCAGCCATGTAACATGAAAAATAGAGACATTTATTGAAGAAGATACAAGAAACACTGTACATAGGACAGTAATGTCTCAGTCCCCTTCAAAGTAGGCACCTTGGGACCTCACACAGTTATCCCAGGGTCTCTTAACCTAACCTGCACACATTTAACATTCCAGGTGTTCTGCTTGTTGCAGGCCTTCCAGAATGTGGATCACTTTCAACAGATTCTCAACCATCCTCGAAGCAGTTGTGCCACACTTTTATTTGCACTGCACTCATTGCACCATCCCCGAAAGCTTTCTGAATCATCCAAATAGTTTCTGTGGAGCAATGTTCAAGCTTAAAGCAAAATTTGATGCAGATTCATTATTCTACTCGCTCAGTCATTTTGAACGCCACGGCCACACAGCACACATGCTCACTTGACAGCGGACCCACTGACTGGTACAGTGAAGCCGTCCTTGTTCACGCATGCGCATTCCAGTCCACTCGCCTTGGCTGCCAGGCTATATTGATGTGCAAGCTGTTCTCGTTATATTAACAATGCCTGGATACTTTCCAGACAACCCTCATATATCTTTCTCCTTATGATTATAACACCAAGGGCCCAACACGGAACTAGTTTTTGAATGGCCTACTCAATTCAGCTATTATTTGAGTACCAAACATATACAAGGCAGTATGATAGCACTGTAAAGAACACAAAGAGTACTACACTGAGCCCTCCATAACTGTGGGTTCTATATCCATGGATTCAACCAACCAAGGATATAAAATATTTGAAAAAAAATTGCATCTACTAAACATGAAGAGTTTTTTCTTGTCACTATTCCTTAAACAAGGTAACAAGTATTTACATAGCATTTACATCGTATTAGGTATTACAAGTAATCTAGAGATGATGTCACGTACACAAGAGGATGTGCATAGTTACATGCAAATACTACACCATTTTGTACCAGGGACTTGAACATCTGTGTATTCTGGTATATAAGGAAAGCCCCTGGATCCAATTCCCCACAGATACTGAGAGATGACTATAGTAGAATTCTTGTCTTAAAGCAGCTTTTAAAGTAATAGGATAAAATATGTGTTTCAATAACTGTAGCCACAAGGTAGAATGAGAGCCAGAAGTGTTGTAGCCATTTAAAGGGCGGAAAGGGGAGACTCTAACCTTTGTTGCAGCCAACATGCAAAGAGAAACATGATCTGTTGTAAGATTCAGTATCCACAGGGTAAAAATAAACCAGTTGTTCAGAGAAAGAACAACTATTTTTGATACTGAGTCAGAAATTTATCCTGTGGTTCCTAATAGAAGATTCTGTTCAATGTAACAAAAATCCTAAAGATATTTTATTACAATAAACAGTGATCAGTTTGAGTGGGGCTGAGAAGCTCTAATGAAAACCAAGAAACTTAACATGGACACGAGGCAGAAGAGCAGGGCTTGGCTCTACCATGACAGTCAACTCCATACTTACATCCATAAAAAAGACACTGAAGCAGTACTGCCACATTTTAAATAACTGCATTTCTTTTTGTGGAATAAAATCTAGATAGGGTCTAAGTAAGTAAATATCACCACGTTCTTTTTCTCTTGTATGAGAAAAACAGAACTCGTGTTTTTCTCATACAAATTGAATCAAAAAAAATGTTGATATCATCACTTTGATACTCCATAAAAATGGTAAATAGGTTATCAGTCTAAAACAAACAGAAGTGACTTACAGCTATAAATTACTATTTGTAAAACAAACTTAAAAAAATCTCATTTGATATTCATATGATTATACAAAGTTTTTTTATACCATTTAGATTTATACTAGTACAGGTTTATATTCTTCCACTTTGTAAGAACAGACAGGATGGTTTGAGGCAAGGATGACACTGTCAACTTGAAAATGGGGGGAAAATTTTTACAGGAGGCTAAATAGGGCAAATCCAGTCATCACAGATATCTCTTTAATTATTTGACAATTTTAATTTAAAAGATTTTTGTTATATGCCACATGTTCTCACTCTTATGTGGGAGCTTAAAAAGTAGATCTTACGGAGACAGAGAGTTGATTAGTGGTTACCAGAGGCAGGGAAGGGGCAGGGGTGGAGGTGAAGGTTGGTTAATAGGTGCAAAAATAAAGTTAAATGAAAGGAATAAGTTCTAGTGTTCGATAGCACACAGTAGGGTGAATATAATCAACAATAATGTATTGTATAGTTTAAAACAGCTAAAAGAGAAGAATTGGAATGTTCCCGATGTTTATCCCAAAGGTAAATGGTTGAGACAATATACTGATTGCCTTGATTTGATCATTACACACTGTATGCATGTATCAAAATATTACATGTACCCCAAAAATATGTACAACTACTATATATTAATTTTTAAAAAGATTTGCATCATAAAGGAGTCCAGTTCCTTATCTGGCCACTGAAAGGAAAGGTGTCCCTATATAGAGTGAAAAGAAAAGATCTTTCTTTAGACAACAGAATCTAGGAATGATTGGCAGTAAGAGGTCAATTATTGTTACCTAACCAGTGACCTATTCATTACTCAATAGTAAACACCCACAAACACTATAGACTTTCAAAGGCAGGGTCTGCATAAATTGATTGGAAATGAAAGCATTACTAGATCAGACTAGCTTGAATTCTAATGATTAGTCCCACACCATTAATAACATTGACCCCAAGTTTCTAAATGTCCAACTAGTAACACTTATGAATGACTGACAGAAAAAAACTTCTAATTCTTATTGCAATGATTCATACGCCTGGGAATGAATGACCAACCAACAGGAAGACCGGATTGGGTCAATGTACAAATATTTACTCGTGAACTTGGCTCTCACTGTTGCATCATTTTTCATTTAGTTTTACAGTTTGCTATTATATGTACCACTTGTCTAAAAGCTATCAATAAGGACAAAGTCTATAAGAGAAGAAAAAAACATGTAAATTTAAAATATGAGGAATCCTTGTATTTACTGATCTGTACTGATCTGTAACATTCTAAGAATATCTCACTCATATAGTAAGCAGCATTTTGGCATTATTTATTTAGTCCCCATTTAATTCTACTAAGAATTTGAGGTGGCACATGAGAGAAGCATATGTTAAAGAAGAAAACTAAAATTCATGATCAAGGAAAACATAAATTAGGGCAGCAAATGAAGACTGTAGCCAGGATAAGAGAAACTGGAATAGAATTCAAATATGGAGACCATAAGGCCCTACACAGTTAGTGGAGTTGAGCAGAGAATTTGATTCTGTGCTTCCTAGCAGCCAAGGTGAAAACATAAACGTAGTTATATGTTTTGCATCAAGAACAAACATTTGTGCTCCTACAGGGAAGCAAAGCTATTTCCATCACTTACTATGAAAGAGCTGCTATAGGCGACACTAAAAGATGTGACGGAAAATTTTCCCAATAGCATTCCAACTGCAAATGAGGTCATGCTGTCCCTGATTAAAACAGAAGTCCACAAAAGAGTCAAGATGATATGGCCCAAGTGCACAATTTCTCAAGCAACATAGATTGAGCTGGAGCTTTTAAAAGAGTAGAAGTCCATCAGTGTAGTTTAGCAGATTTAGCAGTAAAGTGCAAGAACAAAAATAGAAATAAATAGCCAAAACTGTGATGTTTCTAAGTTTCCATCCTCACTTCCCTTCTTCTCTCTTTGAACAAGACCCTAGCCACTGTCACCCATCCCACAGCGTCCACTCCCTATCTACATCTTCTAACCCAGAGCTAACATCCCATTTTCACTTACTTATTTGACATTTTACTTCAGTGTCCCACCAGCACCACTGACTCCACAAGTCCCAAACTAATCTAAGTAATCTGTCCTCCCCAAACCCATTTTTCCTTCAGCCATCCCTAGTTTGTCATGGAAATCATGTCTTCCCAGTCATCTTGGCTTACATTCTTGGAGTCACATTTTTCTCCTTTTCCCTAACTTCCCAAATATGATCAGTAGACTGCCTATTTTTTTATTTTAAATTATTATGGATATATAACAATTATACATATTTATGGGGTACATGTGATATTTTGATACAAGCATACAATGTATAATGATCAAATCAAGATAATTGGAATATCCATCACCTCAAGCATTTATCATTTCTTTGTGTTAGGAACATTCCAATTCCACTCTTTTAGTTATTTTGAAATATACAATAACTTACTGCTAACTCTAGTTGCCCTGTTGTGCTACTTTAGAACCCCAGATTTACTCCTTCTATCTAACTTTACTTTTGTACCCATTAACCATCTCCTCTTTATCCCCCCTCCACTACCCTTCCCAGGTTCTGTTAACCATCATTCGACGCTCTAAATTCATGAGTTCAATTTTTTTTAGCTCCCACATATGAGTGAGAATATGGGATATTTGTCCTTCTGTGACTGGCTTATTTCACTTAACATAATGTCCTCCAGTTCCATCCATGTTGTTGCAAATGACAGGATTTCATTCTTTTTGTGGCTGAATAATATTCCATCGTGTATATGTACCAAAATTTCTTTATCCAGTCATCTGCTGATGGGCACTTAGGTTGATTCCAAATCTGGGCTATTATGAATAGTGCTACAATAAACATGAGAGTGCAGATACCTCTTCAGTCACTACCCTAAATCAGAACCCCATTACCTTAGGGCCATCATAAGAGCCTCCTCAATTATCTCTCAGCCACCTCTTTCTCCCCACTCCAATCACTGCTGCAAGAATAATATTCCTAAGGCTGTGGCTTTGTCAGACTACCAAAAAGCCTTCATCAATTCCCTCTGCTCACCTGAAGCAACCTTGTATTCCAGGCCTAACCCCCATGGCTTTCTACCTCATACACCCTATGTTCGAACCTGCCGATAAGCTAGCCACTCCCAAAGTAAGCTGTATCTTTCCACTTTTGCTCGTAATAATACAACCATGGCATACCCTTCCCTCCATCTCTGCATGTTAAAAGACTGAGTTTAAATGTTGCCTCACCCAGGAAGGCTTCCCTAGTTCTCTCATTGAGAAGTCACCACTTCTTCCTCTCTCCTTCCCCTGACTGGACTAAGGCTATAATTCCAGAGAGTAATCATCACATCTTATCAGTCTCTCTCCAGTCTAGCCTATACTTCAGACTGCTCACAATTACCATCCTAAACACACATCTGGTCCTGTAAGCACACTGCTTGAGTGATCCCTTAGTTTCCCCATGAGGATATACAAGGCTCTCCACAATCAGCTTTACCACCAGCACTTTGCTCATACACGGATCATTGCACAAATGGAATCATAGTGTAGTTATAAGTTTACATGTCCATGTCCTCCAGGGCAAGGAGCAAGTCTTACTTACTTTGCAATCTAACATAGCCATCCAGTCATTCACTGCACATCATCCTACTTTAATTCTCTATAGAGTAGGACTTTTCTTCCTTATTTATTAATTGTCTGTCTCCTTCTCACTAGAATATAGACTCAGTGAGAAGACAGAACTTGCTTGTTTTGTTCTCGACTATATTCCCAGCATCTACCCTAGTCCTGGCACATCACAGGTGCCAAATAAATGTGAGTGAATGAATCCTGTCTTGTATAAAAGTTATTTTTACGTGTATTTTACAAGCTCTGAGACTTGGTGATCTTGATATCATTTCTAGCACCTAGCATAGTGCTTTATCCATACTAGGTCCTTGATAAGTTTCTATTAAATTGAACTGCTGGTTCAATAAAGTCCCAAGTAATTTACTAACTTATCTTTTAAATCTGAATTTGTCTCATATTTTCAATAAAAAGGAATTTGTATTATTTCTTATGGCACTTAATGCCTCTCTCTCTCCCAGAAAAAAGGCAGTATTGCAGGGTAACTACAGTCACCAGCTTCACTGTCAGAAATCTGGGTTCAGACCCAGATAGTCACTGATTACCTATATGACTTTGGACAACTTTGTAACCATCCTTCACTTCAGCTTCTTCTTTAAAAGATTAGTAAACCTGTCATGCAAAGCAGCCTATTTCCTTCACAGCTAAATGGTCAGTTCTTAATCTTTTATTATCCTTTCTTTACCAGTTTTAAATTGTTCAATTCATATCAGAATGTTTTAATATATGTTGCCTGGACTTGAGTAGGTCATTATTTAAAATGGTAAGGGATTATGTTTATAAGGTATTAATTCTCTGTTAACTTATAATACTTCAGTGTTCATCCAGTGAGCACAAGTGACTTTGGCACATTATTGCCATCATTCCTAAGCCCTCCTAGAACCACAGCAAAATAATGTCCTAAGATGGCACTACCTCAAACAGAAAAGTAATTCTCTTACCCTTAACACCCAACCCAGGAAACAGTACAACAATCAGGTAAGTGATGGGTACATGAACTGTACCTATTAAATACATTATATAATAACATGACTTCAGCTTAAGAATGGATGATTTTAAAAAACAACAATAATAAAGCGCTTAATGCAAATATAAGTGCATCTCAGTCAAAATGCATTTGACATTATTCAAATCTCTCTTGGGGACAATTTGGAGGTAGGGAGTGGTTGGCCAGGGCTCACACAGATGAATATCACCAATTCAGGTAAGAGGCTGTGACTCAATCACAGGCAGGATTCACTGAGATTCACACAGATGGGCACAGAACACAGTGAGTCTTCTGCTCGAATAATGAAAAGTCTTTTTCCATCAGCCTTATTTAAAAAATAAGCAGTGACCTGCCACAGAAGATATTTAACATGGAACCACTCTTTAAAGATCAAATTCAAAAGATCATTCTCAGCTGGACACAGTAGCTCATGCCTGTAATCCTAGCACTCTCCGAGGCCCAGATGTGAAGATTGCTTGAGGTCAGGAGTTTGAGACCAGTCTGTGCAAGAGCAAGACCCCGTCTCTACTAAAAATAGAAAAATTAGCTGGGTGTAGTGGTGCACACCTGTAGTCCCAGCAACTCCGGAGGCTGAGGCAGGAGGATCGTTTGAGCCCAGGAGTTTGAAGTTGCAGTGAGCTATGATGATGCCAGTGCTTGCACTCTAGCTGAGACAACTGAGCAAGACTCTATCTCCAAAATATATATATATACATAAAATCATTCTCTCACAAATCTTAATATTATTGCTAGGCACAGAAAATATATTTGCATAAATAATTACTGTCAGCACTGAAATGGTATGAAAATGTAAGCTTTTATAGGCAAGCAGTAAACGAAACAAAAAGCAAATGAAAGCTAAACCTCTTGCTCAGGTGCAAAAAGAACACTAGAACAAAAGGTCAATAGAACTTTTGTTATTGGCCACATAACTAAGGCTTCCCACCAAAATGTTAGGTTTACTGAGCTGTCTACTATTCTGAAAGCATCTATACCATGTTGATTGGAGTGCATTTTCTCAAAGGTGAACAAGTGGAAAGTACAGTGCTAATAGTGAGCTAAATGGAGCTGTGACAAATATCCTGCTTGAGAATAATCTTCAATAGGTGCTGTTACCACTTCAGTATGTGCAAAAGTGTTCCCATGGATTAAAGGGCAAAGACATACATGTGTTATTTTAAAGTCAGTTACTCCTGCTTAAAATCAATGTTGATTTAAGCTATTAGAGAAAGGTAGTTACACACAGTAACCTTTCAAAATCAGAAGATAAAATGGGAGTAACTAGCACAAAAGAGGACAAGTGCTAGTGGCTAAGTCAACGAAAGTATTGAATAAATAATCTTGAAGAGTAGAACTTGGCAAGAATCCCTGATACTTTTCAGTGGAAGAATGTGGTCCCAGTTCTGTGATCTTTCACACTAACAGGGAAATTTCCTAAGCACAGAAATCAACACCTGAGGAACTTTTAAGCACGTTATAATTATGAACTCAATTCCCTATCACTTTCCTTCTTCGTTAAAAAAAAAAAATTCTGAAAGATTTATTTTGCCCATGGAGGAGAAAAAGCACAAAGATGAAGTGAATGAATGACTCAAGAAAGTAAAATACATCGCTCCACCTCATGACCAGAAGCAAAACTGAAACATCCTTACTGCATGAAGAATGGCTTTATGAAAGACTTTAACACAAATAGCAAAATCTACACATCTACAGATTATTGTTCTCTTTAAATACTACACATTTAATATAAAAATGTCTGCCAAATGCTCAAAACATTTTAGAAATAACTCTTTTACGACTGCTTTCATGCATATGGCATTCTTTTGAAAATTTCAACTGTGCCAAATTTGGTTCTTTCAAAGTGGAATCTGGTATCTGTAAGTTGGAAGTACATTTAGAAAATAAAGAGAACCATCAAGCTGGATATTATTTTTAATCAAAAGGATAAGAGCTTTTATCCTTCATGTGGCTTGTAAACTACTTCTAAAGACAATTCTTTAGAATTGCTCCAAAATTCCTTTCTAACAACAGCAGTATAGAATAAGCAGGTAACCGCCCTAGAAGACTTACTTGAAGTCTTCAAATACACACTTCACATTTTTACAATGTCTTTGGTATTGGCACTGTGTGTACACTTAATCAACTGGATAATGGCCATATCTGATTCCATTCTTTCATGTTATTCATTCATTCAACAAATATTTATGGTTCATTTAATACATGCTAGGTACTGTGCTAAGTGCTGGAGATGCAATGGTGAGCAAAAACAGACATACTACCTGCCTTCATGAAGTTTACAGTCAGGAAAACAATTTACATAAGCATATAAATTATAACCAGTAAGTACAATGGAAAAAAAGATACAAGTTGATATAAATGCCTATCATAGTGAGACCCAACTAGTGTAAAGAGGCTTCCCTAAGGAAATGAAGTCTGAGCTGAAGATAAATAGGAGTTAACTGAGCCAAGGTGACCGAGATGGAGACGTGTGGAGAAGATGTGGGTGGTGGAAGAATGGTGTTCCAAGTAGAGGGAACAGCATGTGCAAAGGCTCTATGGCTTTTTAAAAGAGCACGACACATTAAAAGAACTGGAAGAAAGATAGTGGTCCTTGAGTATTAAGAGTTAGTAACAGAGTGGTATGAGATGAGGCTGGAAAAATAATCGGAGAGCCTTGCACATATTAAGGATCTTTATTTACCCTAAGAGTGACAAAAAGCCCTAAATGGATTTTAAAATAGGAAAGAGAGTGAGGGAAGGAGAATGACATGATGAAATCTACATTGTCTAAACATTACTGAGGGTTGGGTAGAGAATGAATGGGGAGTAGTCAGGGTAGGAGCAGACGACCAGTTAAGAGACTACTGTAAAAACAGAGAACAGAGGTGGAGTTGGTAAAAATGGAGAGAAACGAATGAATTTCAGAAATACTAAGGACATAAAATCAGTAAAGACTTGTACTCTATATCATTATTTACTCAAAGATAATATTTTGGTTTTGCCTAAGAGTTCCTTAATTATTTGCAGACTAAAGGCCATCATACTAATGTCAGGGTTCTTTTTCAATTAGCTTTCTGCACCATATTTATTGTATTTCTGTAGCATGTTTTAGATAAAGAAGAAAAAGTAGCAAATAGAAAAACAAAACTTAAGAGGTATCTCATTTTATGTATAAATGTGTGTTCCTGAAAAATTGTGCTACACCTGGGAAATAAAACAACACATACCTTCAGAAATATTACTGAGTAAATATTTCTTCCTTGCACAAAAACATATACTAAAAAATGCAGAACAGATTATCATGATACTATATCAAGTGGAATGTAAACCACTATCTTATTTCCATACATCATTTCTCCTTTATTACAGGGTACATAAATTGGGTGATTTTACAACTCTAAAAATATGGGATGGCTGAGAAATTTAATAATCACCATCAAGTTTCATAATAAACCATTTGGTAAGCAACTAGAATGCCTAAGAGGCTTGCAAGGATTTAGATATATCCCCTCACCAATGATTTTACCCACATGGTGAAGTCATTTATTTGTTTAAAATCATGATATGTTATCCCTACTTCATACCCTCCAGAAAATATAGCTATCCCGTAAGTCTGGGTTACAATGTCATAGCAATGTCATACGAAGTTGAAAATGTTAGTCAGCCTTAGAGACTATATGAACATATATACCACAAAAAAGTCTGATTTTATATCGAATTGGCCACGTGTTTTTGTCTGACTGATACAGAACAATTTATACCACAGCTCAACACAAACATAAAAAAAGGAGCTGGGTTTTACTAGTCTCATATATCAACAACAAATGTACCATCTAAATTCTAATTCCATGAGCTAAAAAAAAAAGTCTAATTTTGAGATTTTGCAACCAGAGTTTATACCACCCCTACAAAATGAAGCTTTTGATTTGAAAAGAAACAAACTCAATATAAAAATCACTGAGGAAAGAATATAAAACCATAATAAGTCAGTAAACTGACTACTAAAGGCTAAGTGCACTTTTAAATATGTTGCTTTTAGTGATCTAAGTCACAACCTACACATTATTTAAACAGAGATTCTGCATATGAATTTGTTTTCCTTCATTAAAGAATCATTAAGGTATTAAAGTATATGTGAAATAACTTGAATATAACAGGATCTTAACAGTCATCATCATTTATAACACATACATCAAAGCCTGAAGTAGGCATATGTATTTTAAGAAATATTACACTTCTGATATGCCACAATAGCTCTTTGAGAAACGGTACGCTCTGCTTTGTGCAGTTATACTTAAATTGTACTTTGAAATCTTTCCAGCATAGAGGAAATTACAAAAACTCTCATTATTTTTGTCTTTTAAGGAAAAACAATACAATAGATTGGGTTTAGGAATAAAAACCTCAAGCCTTATAACACTATAGGGCTACATGAAAGTAATTTTCAGAAAAATATTAATTATAACCAAGCTATGACAGGGAGTGCTTTTTATGTACCAAGCTGCAGCTCACTTGGACATTTTATGATCACATTAAAACAGTTGAAAGATGAGGCCCTCCCTATAATGAAAATGTTGACTCTTTCACGATTTCATCTGCTTAACAAAGATGTCATAAGCTACCTTGCCCATGAGTCTTTAAACACAACCATGACATTTCATGCATTCACCAAAATTGCATGAATAGTAAGAAGAAAAATGGATTGCCTTATTTATATAAGCCTCAGGTCACTTATAATTTCCGAATTACAAATGAAGGGATTTTCATTTACCTTTTCTTGACAAGCTCAAGGAAATACATCTGAAAAGGTGGTAAGAACTTGAAGGATTAACCAGGATATGAGAAGTCTCTCACCTAATTTTTATGAACAGAAAAAAAAAAACTAAGATTTGCATTTATCAGCGTTAATATTATATTTTCCAGAATCTGAGATGACTTGATTACGAAATAATCTTGGGAAGAGAGTTTATCTTTTTTGTTTGTTTCCTTTCTTTTATTTTTTACTACGGAAATTTTCAAACACATGCAAAGTACAAAGAATAATACAATGAACTGCCATCCCCCAGCTTAAAAATTAACAATGGATGGTCAATCTTGATTCTGCCGACTGTAATCTTCCATTTTCACTCCTTGCCACTGCTGGATTGTTTTAAAGCAAATCTCATATATCTGAGGCAGAAAAAAATGGCCCTGAAAGATATATTTATCTCCTAATCCCCAGAATCTCTGAATATTATATGGCAAAAGATGTGGCTAAATTAAGGATCTTGAGAAAGAGTTTATCTTGGACTATCCAGGTAGGCCTGAAATACAATCACATGAATCCTTCCAATTTTAGTATATGTGCTGCCAAAGCACACATGTATCCTTACAAGAGAAAGGCAGAGAAAGATTAGACACAGGCACACATAGAGAAGAAAGAGATGTAAAGACAGAGCAGGGAAATGCAGCCAAAGCCAAGGACAGTCACCAGAAGCTGGAAAAGGTAGCGATTCTCCCCTCGAGTCTCTGGAAGAAGTATAGCTCTGCCTACATCTTGATTTTACACTGCTGGCCTCCAGAACTATAAGAGAATAAATTTCTGCATTTTTTTGGTTCTGGTTTTGGTTTTTGGAGACAGGGTCTCACTCTGTTGCCCGAGCTAGATCAGAGTAGCCTCATCATAGCTCACTGCAGCCTCAAACTCCTGGGCTTAAAGGATCCTCCGACCTCAGCGTCCCAAGCAGCTGGAACTACAGGCATGTGCCACCATATTCCACTAATTTTTCAAAAATTTTGTGTAGAGACAGGGATCTTGCTATGTTGCTCAGGCTGGTCTCAAACTCCTAGCCTCAAGCCTCCCAATCCTCCTGTCAGCCTCCCAAAGTGCTAGAATTATAGGCATGTGCCATCGTGCCTGAGCTAAATTTCTGTTTTTTTATCCACACAGTTGGTGGTAATTTAACAGTCATAAGAAACCATATAATATCATATAATCTGGAAAAAAATTCTGTATGTATCTTTAAGAAATAAGAACTCTTTATTAACTAATGCCACTATCATTCCTTTAACAAAATAGTCCCTTAATTTATCTAATATCCAGAATTTAAATTTCCCAAATTATTTCATGATTTTATATACATAATACATACTTATAACTTTCTAGTTGATTTATCCAAACCAAGATCCAAACATACTTGATACGTCTCTTAATAATTGTTCTTCATCCCTCCTTGTTTTTCTTTCCCTTTACTTATTGAACAAACTGAGTAATTTGTCCTGTAGAAATTTCTACATTCTGGATTTGGCTGATTACATCTACACAGTATTGTTTAACAAGGTCTTCTTTTTCCTGTGCTTCTTATAAACTGGTAGCTATATCTAAAGGCTTTATCAGAATAGTGTTCAGTTTTTTGGCAAAAAAACTTCATAGATGGTTCTGTGTATTTCATATTGCAACACATTAGGAGAGATACAATATCTAGTTCTTTCTCTTTTTTAATGGTAAGATTGATCAGTGAATTAGCCCAATCCATCAGTTATAAAGTTCTCCATCAACCTCTGACTAACAGTTTTAGCAGCTACTGATGATCATTCCTTAGATCTGTTATTTTATTAGAGGCAACAAAATGGCAATATTTTCTTTGTATCATTCATTGTGCATTTATTAGCTGGAATTGTTCTAAAAGTTAGATTTTATCCGAATCATCTATTTGGTTACTCTGAAATACAGGTTTGTGGGTTTTCTTTTTTTTTCTTACGGGAAAGGTAAGATAAATTCTTGATAGCATTTAGTTTTTAAGGTAGTGCCAGGATAGATAGCTGCCTCGTTAATACAAAAGCTACCTTGTCTACAATCAATGGATATAACTTTTCAACTACACTCAACTTAGTCCTCAAGTTACCAATTCAAATACTTGGCCTACAATATAAAACCTGTTTTTAAAGAATAAAATCCAGTGTTCAATACGATTATGTCAATCTGATGTTAGGTCTTAGGGTCTGTCCTATCAGATCAGTTCAAACTCTTCAACAAACCACTTCAAATCATCCACACTGAGTCTACCTTACCCTCTTTCACTAACACAAACCATATTCTCATTCTAGACTTCAAGCCTCTGGTTCAGTGCTCTACAAACCTGACTCTTTCCTGTAACCAGCTCAAGCTCTCCTCTTCCCTCTCAGTAGTAAACATACTTACTTTCTTCTAAGAATGGCACAATCCTTTTTGTAAGAAACTGTTCCTCTTCCCCAGCCCAACTTTGTATTTCTGGAAGGGGCTGCCTCTAGAAATTATCCAGTAATTTGTGCCCCTGGCCACAAGGATGCAGGCATCACTGAAACTAGGCCAACCAGAACCATGCCATGATTTTGAGAACTTAGACTATGGGGAGAAGGCCAGGCACTCACTGGATGATCTCTGGCTTACTCCAGTCACACCCCAAGCCATGTGGAGAAAAATGACTCAAAAAGAGACACAGATACAAGACAGAGAGTCTAGATGGTACAGGAGTTCCCATTTTTGGATTCCTTGAGACCTACATCACCTCTCCCACACTTTAGCCATGTGAGCCAATAATGCTTCTATAATTCTATAAAGTTTAGATTTCTACAATTTGTGACCAAAGGAATCATAATACAACCCCCACTATGATTCTTTTTTTTTTTTTTTTTTGAGACAGAGTCTCACTTTGTTGCCCAGGCTAGAGTGAGTGCCGTGGCATCAGCTTAGCTCACAGCAACCTCAAACTCCTTGGCTTAAGCGATCCTACTGCCTCAGCCTCCCGAGTAGCTGGGACTACAGGCATGAGCCACCATGCCCGGCTAATTTTTTCTATATATATTTTTAGTTGTCCAGATAATTTTTATTTCTATTTTAGTAGAGACGGGGTCTCGCTCAGGCTGGTCTCGAACTCTTGATCTCGAGCGATCCGCCCGCCTTGGCCTCCCAGAGGGCTAGGATTATAGGCATGAGCCACCGCGCCCGGCCCCCATTATGATTCTTGAAGACTATGACCACAGTGACCTCTATCTTTCCAGTTTCTTATACTTCCTTTCTATGCAAATAACACTTCATTATATACTGTCCTGATTTTCTGTGTGTCAGATACATATTTGCATCATTTTTTGTGGTTTTGTAGACATAATATCTTGCACACCTTTTGAACCTCCTCCACAGTCCCTAGAAGAGCTAATAGAGCCTCAGTACATAAGTAACAATTACCATGTATTGATTATTACTTCCATATTAAGTACTTTGCATGTGTTATCTTATTGAACCCTCATAGAAGCTCCTTGGGGTGGGCATTATTATCTCTACTTTATAGATGAGGAAGCTAAGGTTCATCAGAGAAAAGTACCTTGCCCAAGGTCACTAATTTACTAATTGGTAGATCAGGGATTTGAACCATATTTGCATCCAAATCACATCCTCTTTCTACCATGCCCATAGAGCCTCACACAATATTAAATACTTGCTAATTAACTTACCAAACAGCATAATTGATCAAAGACCACATTTTAGACCCTGAATTTCCACTAACCTCAAAGTGTATGTTCCTTCATCATTAAAAATACTAACATTAATACATTAATATATAAATAAATGGGCTGTAGGAAAATCAGTATCTTGACAAAGTTATAACACAATTTCTCCAAAATTACTACTGGCAACTCAAAGACTAAATGCTGGCATGTCTCTTAAAGTAATGGGTGAAAGGAATGAATATTTAAGACTACTCCATCAGCACAAGTTGTATACAACTCCCCTGGCAGTGATATTTCAAAACAGCAAAAAGAGATTTGTGAACACCTGTCACTGTGTAACACACCTACAGCTCTCCAATTGCTCAGAGGACTACTCCTATGTCATCATTAGACACTAATAGTTATTGAGAACTCCCATGGCTTGAAGGTAAGAACAGAAGGCCTTTAGGAAGAAAATGACTCCATGTTCATAGCTCAGCAAGGAGAGGGGCCAGGAAGACAGTGACAGCAATTTACTAGCAGAGAACCTAAAAGTCATCAGCTCTCATCTCTACACGATCTGCATCCTTCAGGCCAACTTTTTCAATTCCAAGCTTTTATCTCCAATTCCTTCTGGACAGGTCTACATGGAGCACTGGCTATCAAATTAACTTTGGGGCAACAATGGGTATTCAGCATCTAGCCAAGTATTAATATCTTCATTGAAAAGTGTCCCATAAATATTTGGTGGTGGTAGTCTGCTCCTTTATTTTCCCTTTCCTATTTTCATCACTTTACTTGAGGACCTTATTACATATAAGCAGTCTTCTGGAGAATATAACGATTGTTCCTAAAGGGCCAGAAGATGTTGTCAAAGAAGCACAATCCTCATATATAATTTGGCACCAGCACAGGCCAGAGAAGGGTATGCCCAGCACATGCTGAAAAAATGGTTGTATCCTCTAGTGGGAAAATATTTTGCTAACTTGCATAGTTTGGTGAAAGGCAGACCCTAAAGACTACAGTCACTGGCAGAAACCCAAGAATATCTCAAAGGAGATCATATATGTGAAAAGTGCTTTGTAAACCATGCACTGCCACGGGAACGTAAATTACTTCTGCTATGGATGTGGCCATTACAAAGGCACAGACCTGGAAAGCAGGTAGTTGTATGGTTTGAAGGAACTAACCAGGTCTAGATAGAGGGAGTCTTCAGCAACAAGAAGGAAAAAAGAAAGAGAATTCCCAGAGGATGCAATAAAAAGCCTAGGTAGCAAAGGGGATGTGGGGAGGGAAGGGTCCCAGGTTGGCAAACTCCCACTCAATTCAGCAAACATTTATTGAGTGCCAGGCACTGGTCTATGTCTTGGGATATATAGCCAAAATTGCCAAAGCTAATATAGCCAAAGATCCCTGCCCTTAATAGAGCTTTATGTTCTTACTCAGGGAGACAGTCAATAAACAAAAGACATAATAAAAAAGTAAACTGTTTTATGTTAAAAGACAAGTGTAGGAGAACAGAGTAAGGGGAGTGAAAAGTGCAGAGGGCCTGCAATACTCTGAGCTTAAAAGAACAGCCAAAAACAAGAATGGGGTCAGGTTTCCAATGATGTTCCTCAAAAACTACATTCAATTGCAGGAAAAATAAGGAAAGTTGCACTGTGCTTGAATGAAACTTGCATAAAATTTGACAAATTCAAATTTCCTAGGAAAATACTGCTCATTTTTCATATTTCTTCTCCTTCACCCCTGTTCAAAATTACTGACCCAAATGTGCTACAAAGCATATATAAGGAGGAAAATATGAAAAGACTTAGCCAGAGGCAGAGCAAAGGGAATTACAAGAGACAAAGCAAAGCAGATGACAGCAAAAATATCTGCAAACCAATACCTCAGCCTTAAGCTTTGAAGAATGCACATCACTAAAATAACTGGAAACAGGAAGAACTGGTCCCAACAGAGACAGAGAAAAAGAAAGAGGCAGGGTGGCATTCAGGAATGAGGAACAGACCAGCAACGCAACCAGAGCAAAGGATTTCCGCAGGGCACCAGATCAAAGACACCTTGAGAATTCATCAGGTTTCTCCAGAGAAACAGAACCAGTAGTAGATGGATGTGAATGTCTGTGTGTGTGTGTGTGTGTGTGCACGCACACTTATAAAGAAATTTATTGTAAGGAATTGGCTTATGTGATTATGAAGGCTGAGAAGTCCCAAGATGTGCAGTTGGGCAAGCTGGAGAGCCAATGATGTAAGTTGCAGTTTGAGTCTGAGTCTGAAGATGGGAGAAGACCAATGTCCCAGCTCAAAGACAGTCAGGCAGACAGAGAGCAAATTCTCCCTTATTCAGCCTTTTTGTTTCATTGAGGCCTTCAATAAACTAAATAAGGCCCACCCACATTGGGGAGGGCAATCTGCTTTACTGAGTCCACCAATTCCAATGCTAATCTCATCCAGAAACACTCTCACAGACACACCCAGAATGTTTAAGCAAATATCTGGGCACCCTGTGGCCTAAGGAAGCTGACACATAAAATTAACCATCACGCCTTGAGTTGAGTCACTACCCAGTAGGCAACAGAGACCATGATCGATGACATGAGCAAGACTATACTTTACAAAATTAAAGTGACAATGGCATGAAAATGAACTAGAGGAATTAAAACTGGAAACAGAAACAAGATGAAAAATATTATAATTGCCATGTGATAATAAGAGGCAGATCATCAACAGCAAACATTTATAAGATTCTATTCACTACGAGGTATAGGTGATTAAGATGCAGAGCTACTAATGTCTCCCTATAGCTTAATTTGATGTCAGGATGTAAACACAGACCTATCCAGAAGGAACTGAAGAAGCAAGCCTAGGATCCAAAGGTCAGCAATGAGGATATAGATTTACGAATTATCCACATAGGGAAGAGAGCCAAAGTGAGAGTCTGCTCCCAGCATGCCTGTGCTGACAGAAGCTCAGAAAATAGCATGTTGAGTCAGCCAGGCTGAGTCAGGAAACCCTGTCAAACCTACTCATTTTGTGATTCACTGTGAAGGAATAACCACTCCTCAGTGATAAACCAATTCCAAGGCATGATAAATAGGTAGGATTACTTTAAGGAAAAAAAAAGGGAAGGTGTAACACAACCAGTCCCCAACTGTTGGAAGCTGGTTCATACTATCTATAGCAACTGCAGGGTGTACTTTTCAAATAGGACATGCAAGGTCCTAAACAGCACAAGGAAGAAATTCAGAGGTCAAACTTAATCAAGCTGATAAGGAATTAACATTAACCATTAAGATTTTACTGCAACCAGTAGGTAAATATCAGGTAGTTTGGTATTTCCTAAAGCAAATCAAGGTCAGCGAAATTCCTGTTGTAAGATTTTTCATAAGCATTTAAACTACTACATCTTGCTTAAAATAAGCCAAAAGTGCAAGCATTTTGTAATATACACAAATTATAGAGATTTTTTTTACGTGACTTAGTGTTACAGAATAGGCAATAATCAAAAATTACACATTAGACATGTTGCATTTTCTCACAAAAAAAGATCAAAATATGAGTATATACAAACTATAAAGATTCCCATGTCCTAAGAAATTATTTTATTAAATTTTTCATATCAAAAAATAAACATTTTTCCTAATAAATATGGAGACATCATCCTTATTTTGAGAATGCACAAGGTTTTCTGTTAAATGACTTGCTGAAGAGCATATATATTATATATTTTTTTTTTTTTTCAGACAGGGTCTCACTCTGACACCCAGACTAGTGTACTATGGTGTCTGATATTTTTAAAACAAACCTTGTATCGCTATATATATACTTAGGCATGAATATATTATACATACGTGTACAATAAATATGTGTGCATATATTATGGATATAGGGTGTATGTGTATAGAGATTTATATATGTAAATATATTTTTCTATACTCATTCTAATACATTACAAAGAAAATCGACCTAAAATGAAAGAATTCCAAGTACTAATAAAAGTCCCATGAACACAAACAAAACAGAAGATATTCATTTTGAGGAATAAAACATACTCCTCTAATAAAATGGTTAAGAAAAACGTTTAGACTAAATGAGAATATCAATCAACCCTTTTAGATGGTCAATAAACTTTGCCACAGGAATTCCTGAAATGTTCTCACCTCAATGAGCCTGAGTCATGAAATTTAGCCAAAGTATCTTATTTCACATTTTCCACACACAAATGAGGAAAATCAATTCCTGGCACTTTCTACAAGCCCAAAGATCCTAAAATTGACCCATGACCAATATTTCAACACAGGTAAATTTTAACAATCCAAGGATAAGAGCTAAAATACACTCACTCTGCATTCTGCAAAACCTAGTGGGTTTTCTGAACTCCTTAATGGCATGCCCTAGAATAATGTTCTTAAGAAAATGTTAAAAAAGAAAAAAAAAAACTATGCTCCATAAAAGCTAATTAACAGCTCATCCAACAACTGCAGAGTATTTTTATAGCTGTTATCAATTATTATCTTCTCTTGGGGAAAACATTAAAACCAAAAAGCACCTGAAATGTGAGGAAATGAGGTGAGTCCTACCTAAAAACTCAGCACCTTTCACTGTTCTGACCTCTTATTTCAGTGCCTAGTCATATATTAATAATTTCTATATTCAGTTTTGTGCATTCAGAAAGAAAGAGGGTGTTAACATAACTAAAAATGAAAGGACAGAACTAGAAGAAGTGTAAATTGAAGAAATTTAACATTTTCATACCTATGACTCTTTCACAAAGCTTTCCTACAGAAAACAAGCAAGTGTACAATGACGTTTGAAGAGTGTTCTCTAAATCACTGTTCTTAATATGGAAAAATGTGAGACAACCCAACTTCCCACCAACAGGAATTTGTTGAAATAACCAGTGATATATCTATTCAATGCAATACAGCCAGTTAAAAAAAATGAGGATGATCTTTATATATGGTCATGGAAACATTTTCAAGGTATATTGTCAGGTTAAAAATAAAAACTAAGTTAAGGCCAGGCGAGGTGGTTCATGCCTATAATCCTAACACTCTGGGAGGCTGAGGCGGGAGGATTGCTTGAACTCAGGAGTTCAAGACCAGCCTGAGCAAGAGTGAGACCCCATCTCTACTAAAAATAAGAAAATTAGCTGGGTTCTATGGTGCAGGCCTGTAGTCCCAGCTACTCAGGAGGCTGGGGTGGGAGGATCACTTGAGCCCAAGAGTTTGAGGTTGCAGTAAGCTATAACGATGCCACAGCACTCTATCCAGGGTGACAGAGTGAAATGCTGTCTCAAAAAAAAAAAGAATATCGAATCCCCATCCTCAAAAAAATTAAATTTTAAAAAAATTTTTCAAAAAAAAAAAACAACCAAGTTGTAATTTGCATAGTATTACCCCATTTGTTATTAACAAACTCATTAATAACATATTTTTACACAGAGAAAAAATCTGGGGTGAAAAGATACCTATTTCTATGTTTGGTTTTTGAACAATGTACATCATGTATATAATCAGAAAAAAATTAAGTTTCATTTTAAGTTAGTGATACAAATGGAAGGGAAATAGGAGAAAATCTTATTTATAAAGAAAAAGGGCCAGGTGCAGTGGCTTAGGAGTGTAAACCCAGCACTTCAGGAGGCTGAGTTGGGAGGATCACTTGGCCCCAGGAGTGCAAAAGAAGCCTGAGCAACATAGTGAGATATGTCTCTACAAAAAATAGAAAATTAGCCAGGCATGGTGGTGCACACCTGTAGTCCCAGCTACTTAAGAGGCTGAGCCAGGAGGATCACTTGAGCCCAGGAGTTTGAGGTTGCTGTGAGCTAGGCTGATGCCACTGCACTCTAGCTCAGGCAACAGATCTAGACCCTGTTTCAAAAAAAAAAAAGAAAAGAAAAAGAAAAGGGAATACTTGTTAACTTTTTTTAATAGCTCTAAAATATCATATGTCTCTACCTCTCTTTTGGAAAATAGTAGTATCCTCACTTCGAAATTAAGCAACACACAGATTCTGGAAAAGCCCCTTTAGAATTAACACCAAATAAAAGGACAGCTTTTGCAGACTCTAAAGCTACTTAAAGCATCTTCAAAAAGGAAATATGAGGAATCAGAGATAACTACTTTTGAATCCATAGTCCTACAACCCTGTGGTCCCCAACCACCGGAGCTGGTATTGGTAGTGATCTGTTAGGAGTTGGGGGGGGGGGGGTGCACGGGGCACAGCAGGAGGTGAGTAGCGGCAGGAAAGCAAGCAGCAAGCAGCGAAGCTTCATCTCTATTTACAGCCTCTCCCACCCACTCACGCGGCTGCATAAGCTCCGCCTCCTGTCAGATCAGCAGCAGCATTAGCTTCTCATAGGAGCTCCAACTCTACCGTAAACTGCGCATGCGAGGGATCTAGGTCGTGCGCTCCTTGCGAGAAACTAATGCCTGATGATTTGAAGTGGAGCTGAGGCGGTGATGCTAGTGCTGGGGAGCAGCAGCAAATACAGATTTTCATTAGAAAACAGGTTTGACTGCACAATCAATGTAATGCACTTGAATCATCCGGAAACCATCCCGCCCCCCAACACCACCGCCAGCCGGTCCGTGGAAAAACTATCTTCCATGAAACCGGTCATTGGTGCCAAAAAGGTTGGGGACGACTGCTGTAACCTATTCAAACATTGTAAAAACTAGATAGAAGGAAGAGAAAGTATTGTCTAGAAAGGTAACTGAGGAATCACTAGCATGGGGAAAATTTCCACCTGCCTGGGAAAGGGTGTGAACTTCTACTCAGAGAGGTTTGTCTCTACAATTATGTGTCCTTCTGTAAAACATTTGAACTCCAATACCTCAACTTCCTCACCTGTAAAATGAAAGAACTAGGAATAAACAATCTTTGTGGTCCTTTTTGGCTCTAAAATTCCAACAACAGACTTTATCATTGTCAAAGGGGATTTTTAAAAAGTAATACACTGCACACAGTATAAAATTTTATCTAATATTATAATGTACATTGCCAAAAACAGCAGATTCCTGCCCAGCTCCTTCTCACCCCTGAGTTCCACTCCCCCAAAAAAGGTCCTCCAACTCTTCTAGCTATTATTTCTTTTGGTAATTACTTCCATATTTGTAAATCACACACTTACACTGCTATTTACATTTTTTTTCAATTTTGGACATTACTAAAAGTTCCCTATTCAATCTACTGGGACATTTATTCATCTACCCCACCCCCTAGGATTTCCCTCCCAAATGTAATGGAAGTTAGTTCAGTGTCATTGGACGGCTACATTCTTGAGATACTAAGGATATGAAGATTTTATATATGTACATATATTTTACATGTATATACACACACACATATGCACATATTTTTATACAGTCCTGTCATCCTGTCTCCACACAAGCTCACATTTTGGTTAATAAGAAATAAGATCTCGGCCGGGCGAGGTGGCTCACACCTGTAATCCTAGCACTCTGGGAGGCCAAGGCGGGTGGATAGCTCGAGCTCAGGAGTTCGAGACCAGCCTGAGCAAGAGCGAGACCCCCGTCTCTACTAAAAATAGAAAGAAATTATCTGGCCATCTAAAAACTATATATAGAAAAAAAATTAGCCAGGCATGGTGGCGCGTGCCTGTAGTCCCAGCTACTCAGGAGGCTGAGGCAGTAGGATCGCTTAAGCCCAGGAGTTTGAGGTTGCTGTGAGCTAGGCTGATGCCACGGCACTCACTCTAGCCCGGGCAACAGAGCGAGACTCTGTCTCAAAAAAAAAAAAAAAAAGAAATAAGATCTCATTTCACATCCAACCACTTCACAAAATACAACAGGGAAACAATTAAAGGCATAGCCTGTAAATCAGAAATCCTGAATTCAGGTCTAAGTCCACAACATAAAGAAACAATGCAGACACATAAAAGTCCCTTATTACCTCTGAACCTCATCTATTTTCCTCCTGTGTAGTCTAAGTACAATAGCACCCACTGCAAAATGGTGAGATCACAAGGCACATGTAAAAGCACTTTGTTAATCATAAAGCACTAAAGAAATGTTCACTTCTGTAATTATCTTCACTAAGAGATCCCTATAAATGAAATCCCTGGAGTTTTTGGTCACTCTTGAGCACTGTTCCCCTACCTGAGCTAAAACCTAACAGTTGGAAGTTTCTAAAATTAAGAGTGAAATAGATGCAAATTGTGTTTCAAAGCCAAAACCTGAGAGCCCAGATCTTCAATGGGCCTATGTATTGCCCTATGAGATAAATGTACACAAAGATCAAGTATCTAAGCAAAGATCAGAGAAAGCAATTTTGTTTTATATTTGCACAGAGAAGGGAGGTTCCTTAACAAATTTTCTTTTTAAAAGTAATGTATGAATATAATTTCACTCCTCAGAGACAATTCATTTGTTTCTTCTAATATTTGCCTCCATATTTCTACATGTTTGTATATCTGCTTCTTAATTGCAGTCATTAACTATTGAGTTTCTTTTATAGAAAGAACTTTGCAGAGCAAGTGTTTTGAACCAAACTTAGGAGATACAGAACTTTCCAGCAATGCACTACTCTGACTCCGTATAAAACACTCCTTTCATTTCTAGTCTTCAAAGTCCTACATTAAAAGCCTCTATGTTGTAAGAAAGAAGGAAACTAGCTGGGCAGTTGGGCCTAAATTTTAAGACTACTCTAAATCACTCTCTGAATCTACTTCAGTGATGCCCACTTTCTCTTCCCCTTTCCATCCATGCCACACAGTTTAATCCTGTTCCTAAAGCTATAGAACAAACCACAAATGGGACCCTGAACATAATTTATTTCAAGATGGGCAAGGACATAATTCTTATGAGCTCTGTGGAAACGGATTAACTATAGCCAAAAAAGATCTGCCTTTCATTATCTGAAAAGTTATCTAAAGCCAACAAGTATGCTGTATTAAAGAGTAAATTTATGGGCTGAATTTCCTGCTCAATTTCTGCCCAAAGACAACTGAAGTTTTCCAAACGTGGATTTCAGCTGTGGTTCACTAGGTTTGGGCAGCTTCAGGGACAGCATCTTGTCTAGTGCCAGGTGTACAAGTGAACTTGAGGTCAGGCAGGTGACCCTGGCAGGCAGGCATGGTACATTAAGGAGAGGAAATCTTTTCCTCATTAATAACAGGATAAAGGTGATTAAGCAAGAATTATTTTTCAATGACCTATATAATTTCAACAGGGCTGCTATGGCTATTAGCAGGGAGCAGCTGACTTCATAATGATATGAATTTGATAGCAGAGTCCTTCCAGAGAAGCAAAGGGAGCCAGCCCAATCTACAGGGAGGCAAAAATGGTAGGCACTGTTTACTCCTCCTCCTCCTGAGGAGCTGTCTCTCCTTTTCAATTTTTGGTTCTTTCCCTCCAGGGATTTTTCCTACTAAATAGTTTTAGCACCTACTAAATAGTGGAAGCTGGATCTCTTATGAATGGATGGGCCCCGGAGGCTGGGACAGAACTAGGCTAATTCACTAGATCTGCTCAAGTGATTCCCAAAGTCCCAAGAAAACACAGCTGCTCCCGCCACCACCAACACCTCGCTCCAGCCGAGCTTGAAATAAGGCAGCAGCTGGTTCCACTCTCTAGCAGAAGTGGTGTTAACAAGGGACCTTTGTGGAGGCCAGGGAAAACACAAACACAAGCACACACACACTCTCTCAATAACAATCACGACCTGAACGCAGTTTCATCAGAGAATTTATGAAATTGAGCAACAGCCACCCAACAAGTCCTTATACGAGGAAAGTGCTGCAACCCTCAGAGTGGCACCGCCTCGCTCTCTGGTGTAAGCAAGGAGGTGTGAAGAGGAAAACTCCAGATCTCTTTGCCTTTGCCTGTTCCTCCCGTAGGACCCGGAGACCAAAGCGGTGGAGAGCCCTGGTGACATCTTCCTTCGTCAAAACAAGCTGGCTCTCTCTCCCCCAGGGTCACTCACCGAGTTACACCCAGCCCAGGAGCCCACAGCCCTGGGAGCCACCTCCTACCCCCCGCAGCGATGTCGTGCGAGATATTCCCAGCCGGCCCCCAGCCCCAATACCTGC
Organism: Lemur catta; assembly: GCF_020740605.2. Lineage (NCBI taxonomy): Eukaryota > Metazoa > Chordata > Mammalia > Primates > Lemuridae > Lemur > Lemur catta. Next base: position 74,472,599 of record NC_059132.1, on the reverse strand, counting down.
TCCCGCTGCCCAACTGGGGGACGCCGGGAAGAGACACTGCGACCCTCCCTCCTCCTTCAACCCCCTAAAATAAAAGACGCCCTCAAGCGCAAATATCAGGTCAGCACGCCTCGTACCTGTCGCGGGCCGCGGCTCCTCCTCCCCGCGTAGTGCGGGACCCTCTGGACAAGTGTCCTCAAGACAGTTCAGAAAGTTTGTGCCGAGGTCCCGGGGACACAGGCCCCTGAGCCGCCACCCGCGCTGGGCACCGCGAGGAAAGCGGAGCCGGCTGGTCGCCCCGTCCAGGACACTCCCCTCCGCGACCGGGCCTGCCGCTCGCAGGTCTTGGCGGGGTGCTCCGGACCCGGCTCAAACTCCGCAGGAGTACGGGGCAAGAAAGTAGGACGCGAGAAGGTCGGAGCGCAACTTTCCGACGGTGCGTCAGCCGGTGACCGCGCCGCGCGGGTCCCGGGCTCGCCCCCGACCCTCCCCCTCCGGTGCCCTCGGGAGCGCGGGCGGGGCTGGAGGGGGCGGGGCCCAACCTGCACGGCGGCCCCGCCCCGCCGCCGGGGACGCGCCGCGGCCAGGTGCGCCGGGGACTCGGGCGGCGCCGTGAGGCCCGCCCCGCGCCGGTCTCCAGGGAGAAAGAGGAGGAGCTTCTGAGGGAAAGTTTCCTCTGAAACTTGAGCCGGGGCGCGACTGAGGACGCCTCGCCCTTGGGGGCTCGCCTTTTGCCAGAGCTACACCTCCGCACACGCGCGCGCACCGCCAAACAGAAAACACGGACGTTTGTGGTCCCGCCGAAAGGCTCACGTCTGTGGTTCTGCCGACAACTCCACACGCCACGGACGTTTCAGATTTCTCACCTCCCAAAGGTGGACAGCGGTCACTGGCGCCCTTGCCCCCCTCCGTTTCCTTTCACCCTCTCCTTTTTTTTTCTCCAAGGTTTGAATTTTAAAACGCTAATACAGTCCCAATAGAGCTGAGTCAAGTGAAGACTGTTTTTCCTGTGGCAAACTGCCTGAAGTGGGCAGGGGGAAATTTGCCCCTGCAAATGTTAATGTGCTAGGATGGGGGGGGTTGCTGTTTTGTTGTTTTGCTTTTTAAGGATAATCTCAGTGTTACCAGAGTTGTTTGTGGGTTTGGGGTTGAGGAGTATGCGTGTGCGTCACACGTTCACTGGCAGCGCCCCCCCCCCCCAAAAAAAGCGAGGGCTCTTTAATTTGTGCAGTTCTGCAATAAAGATGGAACTTCCTCAACTCAGGATTCCCCGCAGGATGGGAGAGCAGGTGCAGGATCCATTTCCCTACCACCCTGGGTGGTGGCGGCTTTTGACAAAGCCCAGTGCCTCGACATCCTGCGCAGAACCCCACCTTCCCGACCCGGGGCGGCCTGGCCTGCCTTGCTCCCAGGCTGGGCAGCTCCGCTTAGCCTCCCCAATTCTCTGTCTCCCACGCCCAGTCAAGGCTCTGCTTTCTGGATAATCCCGGAGGAGGAATCAGAAACTCTTGGTTAGAGGATCTCTGGGCATTTTCATGACCCTGTGTTTGGTGTGGCTGAAACTTGAGGTGAGCCACAGTAGACAGGGTGGGACCACACCCGTTTCCAAAGGCGGATATGGGGGTTTTCCACTGCAGCAGCATCCTACTGGAGCCTCACCAAATTCTCCTTGGGAGGAAGTATTTTCTTCCATTCATTTGCAGTGTGACATCAGGAGACAACCAAAAACAGGTATATCGAGTTTCAAGTTCTCTCTTGCAACCATAGTAGTTGGACGATGCCAACTTCACACTTGGTTCCATAGCTGTCTACCACAAGAATGACAGCAGGAATGCAGGTTGCACTTGCCGGGAGTGTCTCTCTGTATTCACCAGCCTTTCACCTGTGACCAGTATGATCAAGAAGTGGCTCCTATACAAAAATCAAATTAAAATGGATTAAAGACTTAAATCTAAGACCTGAAACTATGAAACTACTAAAAGAAAACATTGGGGAAAAGCTTCAGGACATTGGTCTGGGCAAGGACTTCTTGAGTAATACCGCCAAAGCACAGGCAACCAAAGCAAAATTGGACAAATGGGATCACATCAAGGTAAAAAACTTCTACACAGCAAAGGAAACAATCAACAAAGTGAAGAGACAACCCACAGAATGGGAGAAAATATTTGCAAACTACCTATCTGACAAGGGATTAATAACTAGAATGTGTAAGGAGCTCTAACTGTTCAATAGGAAAAAAAATCAAATAATCCAATTAAAAATGGGCAAAGGATCCAAATGGACATTTCTCAAAAGAAGACATATAGAGGGCCAACAGGTATATGAAAAAGTGCTTCACGTCATTAGTCATCAGAGAAATGCAAATCAAAACTACAAGGAGATATGGTCTCACCCCAGTTAAAATTGCTTTTATCAAAAAGACAGGCAATAACAAATGTTGGTGAAGATGTGGAGGAAGGGAAACCCTCATACACTGTGGGTGGGAATATAAATTAGTGCAACCACGATGGAGAAAGTTCTTCAAAAAACTAAAAATGGAACTACCATATGACCCAGAAACACCACTGCTAGGTATATCTCCAAAAGAAGGGAATTCAGCATATCAAAAAGATATCTGTACTGCCATGTTTATTGCAGAATTGTTCACAATATCCAAGATTTGGAATCAACCTAAGTGTCCATCAACAGATGAGCAGATAAAGAAATTGTGGTACATATACACAATGGAATATTATATAGCCATAAAAAGAATGAAATCCTGCCATTTGCAACAACATGGATGGAACTGGAGAACATGTTAAGTGAAATAAGCCAATCACAGAAAGACAAATCTCAAATGTTCTTACTCATATGTAGAAGCTAAATATTAAAAACAATTGATCTCGTGGAGACAGAATAGAATGATGGTTACCAGAGGCTAGGAAGAGTAGCAGGGAAAGGGGATAAAGTGGGGATGGTTAATGGGTACAAAAATATAGTTGAATAGAATGAACAACATTTGATAGCACAACAAAGTGACTATAATCAACAATAAGTTAGGGAATACTTTAACTGAAAGAGTGGAATTAGAATGTTCTTAACGCAAAGAAATAATGAATACCTGAGGTGATGGATACCCCAAGTACCCTGATTTGATTAATTCACATTGTGTGCCTACATGAAAACATCACATGTACCCTATAAGTATATACAAGTACTATGCACCCATAATAATTTGAAATTAAAAATAAAAAAATGGCTCCTAAGTAAACAGATGGGAAAGAGCAAAGAAGATAGAGATCAGAGTAGAAGCTGAGACGTTTTGCACAGCAGATCATCTTGGCCTGCTTTAACAGCTAGAATGTGATGAAATCGTTTATTTATTCAACAAATATTTATTGAGTGCCTTTTTGCATGCTAAGCACTCTTAGGAGTTGGAGACATAGCAGAGAACATAAACATAAAATTTCCAACCCTCATGGAGTTTACCTTCCAGGTGGGAGAGACAGATGGTAAATAAATAAGGTAAATATTCAAACTGCCATATAATTTAAAATGCTATGGAGAAAAATTAAGCAAAGAGGGTACGGGTGCTCTTTTAAGTGGGGTGATCATGAAAAGCTTTTGGAGGAGGTGACATTTGAGGAAAGACCTGAGGAAGGTTTTGGATATCTGGGCAGACAACTTTCTAGGCAGAAAACACAGCAAATGCAAAGGCCGTGGGGCAGGAGTGTGCGTGAGTGTCCTAGGAACAATCAAAAGAACAGGGTTTAAGAATGGAGAAGATGAAATCAGAGAAGAGGTGAGAGTGACGCAGATCAGGTGAAACTTTTACCCTGAGTTGGTGGGAGCCGCTGGAAAGTTTTATGCAGAAAAATGACATCTTCTGACATACTGTAATAGGATCACTTTGCTGGGTTGAAAATAGACAGTAGGGGGTAAGAATGGAAGCACAGCCAGGCGCGGTGGCTCACGCCTGTAATCCTAGCACTCTGGGAGGCCAAGGCGGTGGATCGCTCGAGGTCAGGAGTTCGAGACCAGCCTGAGCAAGAGCAAGACCCCCGTCTCTACTAAAAATAGAAATAAATTATATGGACAACTAAAAATATATATAGAAAAAATTAGCCGGGCATGGTGGCTCATGCCTGTAGTCCCAGCTACTCGGGAGGCTGAGGCAGGAGGATCCCTTAAGCCCAGGAGTTTGAGGTTGCTGTGAGCTAGGCTGACGCCACGGCACTCACTCTAGCCTGGGCAACAAAGCGAGACTCTGTCTCAAAAAAAAAAAAAAAAAGAATGGAAGCACAGAGACAAGTTAGGAGGCTACTGAAATAATCTAGGAGGACACATAATTTGAATGATCATTAATATCCTCAGCACATAATATGAAGAAAATAATACTTCATTAGGATTGTTTTAGGATAACATTAATTAAATAGTAAAGTATCTAGCACAATGCCCTATACATGGTGGGCACTTAATGTTAGTTCCCCCTCTACAAATAAGAATTTCATACATATCTATTATGCTCTGTGGGAGTGAAACAGAGTCATTGTTTTAGAGGAAATAAGCCTTACTAAAATCAAGGAGAAGGAAAAGAAGACAGGAAAGATAAGACATGAAATCAAAACATAAGAAATAGGCCGGGCGCGGTGGCTCACGCCTGTAATCCTAGCACTCTGGGAGGCTGAGGCAGGTGGATTGCTCAAGGTCAGGAGTTCGAGACCAGCTTGAGCAAGAGTGAGACCCCGTCTCTACTAAAAATAGAAATAAATTATCTGGCCAACTAAAAATATATATAGAAAAAAATAGCCGGGCATGGTGGCGCATGCCTATAGTCCCAGCTACTCAGGAGGCTGAGGCAGTAGGATCGCTTAAGCCCAGGAGTCTGAGGTTGCTGTGAGCTAGGCTGATGCCACGGCACTCACTCCAGCCCAGGCAACAAAGCAAGACTCTGTCTCAAAAAAAAAAAAATAAGAAATGAAATCCAACAAGTGTGCCTGATGCAATATATCTGTGATGATACTTTCTTCTAAGATATCCTTCCTCAAGAGGGCAAACCATAGTAGAAAAAAATTGCTAGTTTGGGAATTTTGAAGTATGAAAAGTTTGTTATAAAGCAAAATAAATCCACAACATATGTAATAAGAAAAGTGTTTTTCTTGCTCCTCCTTATCAAGAATTCTTTCAAATGAATAAGAAAAGGTATAGGAATAGAGAGTCAAAGAAGAGCTAGAAATGAAAAGAATTCTCAAAAAACAATACAAATGGCTAATAAAAGTCCAACCACACTAATTAAAACCAGAATGAGAAGCAACTGTTTTTTATTTATTTATTTGGCAAGGATTAGAAAAAAAATTATGCCTATTTTGGATGTTGGGCATTATTATGCCATGCTGAAGTAAGTATAAGTTATAATAATTTTTAGTGATCTGTAAATCTTTAAACTGCATACTTTTTAAACCAGTAATTTCAATTCTTGGAATTTATTCTAATATTCAAATGTTTGCTAAAAAGTTACATATAAGAATGTGCTTTACTGTGTCATTTAAGTGTAGCGAAAGAGTTGGAAATATCCTAAGTATCAAGCAAAACATAATTATGGTAAGCACTATCTGTTATGGTGCAGTCATGTTATATTCTAGGCAGACACTAAAAATGTTGTTGAAAAATATCTATTACATCGAAACATGTTCACAATATATTATTGAATAAAATAAGCCTAAAATAAGCCACAGAACATTATGTAAAGTCAGGTTCTCTTTACAAACTTTAATAATGATTATCTAAATACTAGGATGACAGTTTATTTTTATTCTCTGTGCTTTTCTCTTTTTCCAAATTTGCTGCCACAAGAAGCATCACGTTGTCTTAGAATTGGAATTGCTGGATGATAGGCTGTATATATAATGAGATTTAGGTGATACTGCCAAACAGTCTGACAAAGCCACTATACCAATTTACACTCCCACTGGCAATATATAAGAATTCTGGTTTGGAGCAATGTAATTTTTTAACAGCATGCATCCAGTAAACAGCCATTGGTTTGAACCTACTGCTTTAGAAGTTAACAATAACAAATTAAACACAAGTTAGAAATAAGTACATTGGTTATTGGCCAGGCGTGGTGGTTCACACCTACCACTCTGGGAGGCTGAGGTGGGAGGATCACTTGAGATCAGGAGTTTGAGACCAGCCTGAACAAGAATGAGACCCCATCTCTACTAAAAATAGAAAGAAATTAGCCGGGCATGGTGGCACACGCCTGTAGTCCCAGCTACTGGGGCGGCTGAGGCAAGAGGATCACTTGAGCCCAGGAGTTTGAGGTTGCTGTGAGCTAGGCTGATGCCACAGCACTCTAATCCAGGCAACAAAGCAAGATTCTGCCTCAGAGAAAAAAAATAAAAAGGAAAGAAAGAAAGAAAAAGAAAAAAAAGCAATAAGTACATTGGTTATAAATGCATGTATTAGTAACATGTCAACCTTCTCTAAATTGTATTTTTCATTAATTTATCTAATTTTATTTATTTTTGCCCTCTTCAGCTGTTATATGTAGTATTTTAAAGCACTGAAATTAGATTTCTTTAATGTAGAAGCCAGACAAGACTCCCCCTTCTTTTTCTTACCACCTTCACTACCACTTAAAATATAATTATGATATAACATATACTTTTAAAATTATTGAAGATTTTAAATGCTAGATATCCGGGATCATATGGAAAAAGGAGAGCAGTATCTCATCATTAACATACATGTACACTCACATACACTCTTCTTGCACAGCGCTTACTACAGACCTTAATATCCTTATGAGGAAGTAGTCAAAGGGCATCCCTCTGTTTAAGAAAAGCAGAAGCTAAAGTGCAGCATAGGGAACTGAGTGGTCTAAAGTGAGGATGTCAAAGCTCTCCCTTCATTGTCCCATATTACTTGGAATCTAAACTAAAAAGGACATGAAGACATTATCATTTGTAGTCAGATTAAATCTAAATTTAAATTATCTTCTAAGTTTGCTTCTCTTAAAAAGAGCTCAGAAATGAACAATGTGTATCCTGGTAGAATATTAATCATCTTGTCAAGAAATTCTTCTTTCCAACTAATGCATTATTAAAAATCTGTTGCTTTTGAATGGTCTCATCTCCTATGGAAATTAAACTAATGGTCAGGGTCTACTCCACTGATGTGTAAGGCTTACTTTTTGTTCTTTTTTTATTTCAAAATATTAATGGGGTATAAATTGTTTTGCTACATGTATACCTTGTAAAATGTTTAAATCAGGGTTTTTAGTGTGCCCATCACCAAAATAGTGTTCATTGTACCCAACAGATTTTACCTCTCACTCCCCCCTCATCCTTCCCCGTTCTTGGTTCCCAATGTCCTTTACGTCTCTTTGTGCCCATGTGTGCCCATTTATTAGCTCTCAATTATTAGAAAGTACATGTGGTGTTTGTTTTTCCATTCCTAATATACTTCACTTAGGATAATGGTTCCATACAAGTTACTGCAAAAGACATTATTTCATTCCTTTTAATGGCTGAGTAGTACTCCATGGTATATATACCACATTTTCTTTATCCACTGATGAATTGATGGGCACTTGGGTTGATTCCACATCCTTGCAATTGTGAATTGTGCTTCAATAAACATTCAAGTGCAGGTGTCTTTTTGATAACACGACTTCTTTTCCTTTGGGTAGATACCCAGTACTGTGATTGCTGCTGTCATGTACTCCCATTTTTTAAAGGTTCCCTGATCTCAGCCCCTCCTAATATAGTCCAGTGTTTTATTTTAACATACTCTTTAAGTCTCCATGACATCTGAGGATATTTTTTCTTCTCTCTTCATAGAAGGCACCTGCTCTAACTAGTCAGTGATAAAAATTTTCTTAAAAATAGAAGTAAAAAACTCTAGCATTTTCCAAGTCATCTACCCTTCCTTTGTTCTTTGTCTGTTGTTAACCATCTTAAGACTGCTTACCAGTCATCTTTTAGATTTCTCACATATTGCATCCTCTTTGTCCCTTACTACACACATTTTATACTGCACACTTTATCCTCAATCCTAGATACTTAGGAAACCTACAGCCAGTTTCAAGAGGTTACTCTTGAGTAGGCAGTGAGAAATTATAATTAAGCTTCTATGTGGAACTTTTGGAAAGGAAAATTTCAATACAAAATTATAGCCACAGTGAATTCTTGATTACTCATAGGATTAAATTGCATGAATAATTGAAATCCACAGGTTATCCTAATAAAATCTGCTTCCCTTTATGCCATTAGCCCTTATTTCCTACCGGCCATTCCCACCACCATAATTCACAACTCTGGTCATCCAAAATTTGGAAGGGTGGCGGTACTATAAAATTCACTGTTATAGTTAGAAAAGGAAATATTGTTTATAAATCAAATGTATCCATATGAGAGATTATGGGAATTCATATTAGAACATATTCATATATCCAAATATGTGAATGCTGGGAATCATTCAGTAGGACTTTTTATTCAGTTGAAAAATAAAAACAGATAACAGATTGAAATCGTGTTTACCAGCAAGAATAAAAAAAATGCAGTTCTTCTATCAAACAAAAAAAAAGTTTGAAAGATGTGCTGAAAATTCAAGAGTAAGGAATCACAGGAGACACCTGTGGTCAGTGGGGCTCAGTGTTAAAAAGACAGCATAAAACAGTGGCTCACAAAGTATACATCTCTTTTCTACTCACAGCAGCAGCAACATCACCTGTGACCTTGTTAGAAATTGAAGTTCTTGGGCCCTGCCCTAGACCTACCAATTAGAAACTTTGAGGGTAAGGCACAGCAATTCATGATTTAACAAGTCTGCCAGGTGATTCTGATGCATAGTAAAGTTTGAGAACCACTGGTGTAAAATCCAGAGGAAAAAAATATTTAAAGGGAACCTCTTCATTATACTCAATTTACATTCTGCTAATTCTAAATAGCCATGAGATTTGACCACCCATAGCTTATCTATGACTTTATAAAGTAAAAAATAATATCTGGCACAAAAAAGCATGTATAATGTCCTATTACCAAAATAGTTTCTGAACTAACCACACCAGATTTGCTGCTCTATATCTCAGTCATCAGGGTTTAACTCTATGACTTAAAAACAAGCAGCTCTTCTTATTCCTTCCTTAATCCTCTACTTCCTCTTACCTCACTCTATGGACAGGCCTCTCCCTGTCCACAGTCTTTGACACTGAATTTCAGTCTCTAATTGTTTTCCTGCCCAGAATCTGTGAAATTACAATTGATAAACAGTGATATTTCCAAAGCTAAGTAGGTTAAGAAATAAATAAAAGAAATTAAGGGCTTTATCTGTAGCCTGGATATTTAGTTCTGAAATATAAAGAGTTACATTTTTTACTTCTCTACAAAGATCACAGAAAACAAAATTTTTTTAAAGTTACATTTTTTAAAATTCTAGGCTTGCTTATAGTTCTTTAGCATATTTCATTTGCTAATACTTTTTGCTTTTGAATATGTTTTGTGGCGTCAGAGATAATGCCATTAAGATAAAACACATGCCAATATATATCAAAGGGGCATATGATATAGTTATAAAAATAATAGTATAGGCAGTTTATAATTTAAGAGCTCTTCAAAAATATAAAAATCCTTGCAGTCAGACTCCCTCTGATGTTGCTAAATATTGGGAAAAGCAATACATTGAATTAGAAACGTATTGATACGCATGCTTTTTTCCCCTTAAATCTCTAAGCTGTCTTTTACAGCAATAAGTAAAGCAAATAAATAGCAATATCTATGATCATTACACAGTGAACTATTGCTTAATTTTGTAATGGTGGAAATCTGTCTAGAACAATGATTCTCGTCCTTGGTTGCCTATTGGAATCACCCAGGGAGTTTTTAAAAGCAACAATGCCCAGACTGTGTCCCACAACAATTACGTAAAAATCTCTGGGGGTCGAAATCAGATATCAGTATTTTTTAAAGCTTCCCCAGGTATTTCCAGAGCAGCCAATGTTGAGAACCAATGCTAAATTTGATGAAGGCTCTTTTACAGAGAGGATTATATTTAGCATGGTTAACACATAGAATCTGAGGATATGAAAGAGGCATCTATCAATGATTATTGTAAGTAACTAGATCCTTAGCTCATGATCACTTTATGTCACTCCATTTACTCAAAAACTTCAGTAGCCGGAGGCAGTGGTTCATGCCTATAATCCCAGTGACTCAGGAGGCTGAGACGGGAGGATCACTTGAGGCCTGAAGTTCAAGACCAGCCTGAGCAACATATCAAGACACCTCTCTCTACAAGTAATGAAAAAAATAACAGGCTGTAGGGGCTTGCGTCTATAATTCCAGCTACTCTGGAGGCTGAGGGAGGAAGATTGCTTAAGCCTAGGAGTTCGAGGCTGCAGGGAAATGATCATGCCACTGCACTACAGCCTGGGTGCAGAGTGAGATCCTCATCCTTAAGAAAGAAAAAAACCTCAGTGGTTATACAAAAAGTAATTCAAAATGGACCAAAAACCTAAACATAAGAGCTAAAACTATGAAACTCATAGAAGAAAACATAGGGGGAAACTTCATGGCATTGGATTGGGTAATGATTTCTTGGCTATGACACCATAAAAGCATACCCAATAAAAGTAAAAATAAATAAATTGAACTACTTCAAAATTAAAAATTTCTGTGCATCAAAGGACATAATCGAGTGAGGAAACAACCTATCGGATGAAAATGTTTAGAAATTATATATCTTATAAGGGATTAGTATCCAAAACATATAAATAACTCCTACAACTCAACAACAACTGATTACAAAATATGCAAAGGACTCAGGCATTCTCCAAAGAGGATGTATAAATAGTCAACAAGCACATTAAATGATGCTCAACATCAGTAATCATTAGGGAAATGTAAATCAGGTTTTGGCAAGGATGTGGAGAAATTGGAACCCTTATGGACAATTTGTAGATATATAAAATGATAATAGACACTTTGGGAAACAATATGGTAGTTCCTCAAAAAAATTAAAAATACTATTACTATAGAATCTGAAAATTTTAATTCTAGGTATAAAGCCAAAAGAATTGAAAGCAGGATCTTGAAGAGATATTTATACACTGATATTTATAGAAGTATTATTCACAATAGCCAAAAGGTGGAAGCAAATCCAAGTATCCACCAACAAAGGAATAGATAAACAAAATGTGGTATATGCGTACAATGGAACATTATTCACCCTTAAAAAGGAAGGCAATTCTGACACGTTACAACATGCTACAACAATGTCCTTGAGGACATTATGTTAAGTGAAATAAGCCAGTCACAAATAGACAAACCCTGTATGATTCCATGCACATGAGGTCAAAGTCATAGAGACAGACAGTAGAATGGTGGTTGCCAGGGGCTTGGGAGAGGGGATGATGGAGAGTTCTTTAACGCGTATAATGCTTTAGTTTCGCAAGATGAGGAGTTCTGGAGATTGGTTGCACAACATTGCAAATATACTTAGCACTATTGAACTGTATATTTGCACATGGTTAAGATGGCAAATTTTATGTGTATTTTTCTGCAATTAAAAATTAAATAGAGGGCCGGGCAAGGTGACTCACGCCTGTAATCCTAGCACTCTGGGAGGCCGAGGCGGGTGGATCGCTCGAAGTCAGGAGTTCGAGACCAGTCTGAGCAAGAGCGAGATCCCATCTCTACTAAAAATAGAAAGCAATTATCTGGCCAACTAAAAATATATATAGAAAAAATTAGCCGGGCATGGTGGCGCATGCCTGTAGTCCCAGCTACTCGGGAGGCTGAGGCAGGAGGATCGCTTAAGCCCAGGAGTTTGAGGTTGCTGTGAGCTAGGCTGACGCCACGGCACTCACTCTAGCCTGGGCAACAAAGCGAGACTCTGCCTCAAAATAAATAAATAAATAAATAAATACATACATATATATATATATATATATATATATATATATACACACACACACACACACACACACACACACACACACATACATTCATACCACCAGTGGTTTTCCATTACTAACAGAAGTAATTCCTCATCTTTTTCTCATCAAGGCATACATAGAAAGTGATTACTAGAACACTAGGGTAAATGGGCAAAGTTATTTGAGGCTAGAAGTGACTAGCTTGGGTCTCTTGCCATCTGAGATACCATATGGCTGTTGAAAAGACTTAAAAAGCTCAACCTCTTGTCACTTGGGTAATCCATTTACAGATCTCTAGTTAGGAATATCTGTTCACCTTTTTCAGCCTAGCCTCCAAAACTAATCTGGCCTGACTCTGTCTTATGGCTCTTGCAGTTGCATGTAACTGAAATCCAATAAACCTATTCAAACAAAAAAGCAGGTTTATTGACTTACATATCTAGGTAACTGGCTACAGGCAAGGATGCTTGAGGGGTTCAAATAATCTTGTTGACTTGTGCTCGTCTCCCGTTTGACTGCATCACACTGAATGTCAGCTTCATTTTGCAGAAATGCTGTTAGTTATTTCAATCACAAGTGGAATCGCATTGCAAAATGTTTACCATTTCTAGTCTGAACATTTTTGTACATGCCTTCTGGTTCATATGAAATAGTTTCCCTAGGGAAATAGTTTTCAACAAGTGGTCTCACCATGTTCCTCAAACTTTAATGTGTTTACAGATCACCTAAGATCTTATTAAAATGCAGTTTCTGATTCTCTAGTTTTAGGCTAGGGCCTACCTTTTGCATTTCTAACAAGCTCCAAAGTGACACTGATGCTGCTGGTCCAAGGACCACATTTTGAGTAGCAAGGCAGTAGGGCACATTCAGAAATATGTAGGAGCATTCTCACTGTTACAATGACTGGGAACACTGCTAGCAATTGGTGATGAGGAGCAGGAATGTTAAACTTCTTGCAATGTGCAGGAGAGTTGCGCATAATGAAGAATTTTACCACCCAAAATACTAGTAGTTCCCCCTTTAACAGTGCTCCTATGCCTAGTGGCATCCAAGTATAGAGAGACACTGAGACATAAAGGCAGAAGGAAGTAGCCGTGCGGAGGCATATCAGCAAGAACATAAGGTACTGAGGATGCAGAGAGTGAAGGTGGCTGGCAAAGGGGACAGTGAGAGTGCTGGGGATCGGTTATATTGAACAAATAATTAAATCAATTGAGTGAATAAGTAAATACATTGAAAAAGTTGGAGAAAGCATTTACAAACATGGAAAGAAGGAAAGTTAGAAAGAAGGTGTTGGATTAAAATTGGAGAAATCATATAAATTCATGTTTTTACATGTACATAGATTTACAAATAGTTATAGATACATGTGTTTGTGTGTACACACACACACATTTAGTTACTAGCTCTGTCCACTGAGAAGGCCTAAAGGCAATGCTCTTTCCCTTCCCCCAGTGACAGTAAACACACCAAGCCCCCATATCTTGGTTTCTAAATACCATCCTCCACTGAAAGAAACCTAGGACTTGTTGGAGAAGTGGATGATTCTAGGCCGGGGCAGGAGAGGCACAAGATGAGTCTGGAATTTCTTGTGCCAAAAAGTTAGGAAGTGCTCAGAAAATAATGGGACCACATCAAAAAGACACAGGAGCCACCTCGAAAGTGTTCCCACTGGGTAAATCTGGTACAATCTGAATATTTAAAAAAATAAATAAATTTCCAAAATAAAAATCATATACATAATAAACAAATAAATGGAAAGCCTTTCCTTACACTAGAATGCTTAATGATAAATGTAAAAGGAGTGGTGGGGAGAGAAACTCACCAGTTGGCAACCATCACAGTGGTGGCTGATTCAGGTGGGAGCTGTTAAAGGAAGCTAGTGCTGGTGGGTAGAGGTCTGATGAATAACAGGGTATTGACATGATCTCAGAATATCATCCCACAAAATACTTATCTATTAGAAAGGAGAAAATGAATACTTTAAAGTGGATAAACTTGGCAGATACCAATGTGACTAGGTGATCAAAGCCAACACAATGGGTCAACATCATATGCCTCCTGACGTGGTACCCTAAGAAGAGAACTGCATCATTCTGTTTTTGCCACGAAAGCATAACCCGATTCTCACCATGCATGTGGAAACACTGAAAGCAGATTGAGGATCGTTCACAGAACATGAGGCCCGTGCATTTAAAACTGTCAAGGACTGGTGGGGCACCATGACTCACATCTGTGGTCCTGGTACTCCAGGAGACTAAGGTGGGAGGATTGCTTGACACCAGGAGTTCAAGACTAGCCTGGACAACACAGCAAGACCCATCTTAACAAAAAATTTAAAAATTAGCTGTGCATGCTGGTGTGCACCTGTAGTCCCAGCTACTTGAGAGGCTGAGCCAGGAGGATCGCTTGAGCCCAGGGGTTCCACGCTGCAGTTAGCTATGATGACACCACTGCATTCTAGCCCAGGTGACAGAGCGAGACTCTGTCTCAAAAAATACATATATACATATATGTAAATTAATGATTATGGATGTATACACCTACACACACAGACACAGACACATATACAGAGGAAAAGGGTGATGGAGAAAAAGGGGCATCTGGGTGAAGAGAATACTGAAGTTCTTTTAACATATGGCTATAGGACTGTTGAGAAACAGGAGAATGAAGTAACTGGAGTAGATGGAAACTCCACATGAAGGAGGTTGACTTGAGTTTAGCTTGAATAATGGGTAATATTTAGAAAATAGGAAAGGAAACCGTCATCTAGTAGAGACAATATGAGCAAAGGCTTAGCTGTAAAGTCTGGGCCAAACATGGCATGATCAGTGAGCAATGAAGAGATTGACTTGGGAAAGATAATCACAGTGGGCTTTATATTGGGGAGGGGTTGGAGATAACACTGATATTAAGGCAGAGCAGATTGCTGCTGTTTTTGAGTGCCCACCACCCCTGTTTTCTTTGAGGAACTGCACGTCATATGTTCCATGGGGTCACTGGGGTGAGTACAAGACCTAGACCTGCCCTGTAACAGAAGCTCATCTTTCTGGGAAAAGTGATTAGACATGGGGTGGTCACATGTCCTGAATAGGAAAAACCAGAGTATTTCCCTGGATTGCTGTAGGGTGGCTGGGAGAAGACACAAATCTTTCTCCTGAGACTACCAGACTGGAAGGATGTGAATCTGAAGCTGCCAGAAGTTGTTTTGCCCATCACTGAGAGTACTGTTAGTTTCTTGAGTGCCTTACAGAGAGTGCCTCTCCTCTTTTGTAATACTATCTATTCTTCTGGCTTGATGCAAGTTGGCCTCCTTCATAAAGATCTCAGCCACCAGCCTGAGCAATATAGCAAGACCATGTCTCTACAAAAAATAAAAATTAGCCCAGTGTGGTAGCACTTGCCTCTAGTCCTAGCGCCTTGAGAGGCTGAGGTGGGAGGATCACTTGAGCCAGGAATTTGAGACCAGCCTGGGCAACATAGCAAGATCCCATTTCTATTAATACAAAAAATTTAAAAATTAGCCGGGTGTGGTGGTATGCACCTGTAGTCCCAGCTACTCAGGAGGCTAAGGCAGGAGGGTTGCTGGAAGCCAGGAATTTGAGGCTGCTGTGAACTATGATGACACCACTGCACTTTCCAGCCAGTCTAGATACTTCATTCTTTTATTTCTCTAAGTTTCTATAGCTTTTACTCCTTTTGTATGTGCTACCTTTTTAGACTCTTACAGTTATCTGAACTTGTATTGCCATTTAACTGTTTTACATGTGTATGCTTTGCGTCTTCCTAACAACACTGTAGATTTCTAGAAAGTGGTTAGAAAATATCTTAGGATGAAAGTCATTAAACCTTTTATATCACATCAAAATACATATTATATTTTCTATTTATTTATTTATAACAGTCAAGAAATATTAAAACCACAGTAAATGTTTAAAGGCCACCATTAAAGATTTTTTTTTTGTTTTTTTGTAAATACCATTAAAGTTTTAGTATCTATTTTTCATGTGCTTAGATGAGAACTCAACCTGATTCCAAATCCTGTGTTTAATCTTTTAAAAAAAACTGTATTGGGTAGCCAGATTCTTCCTCCAAATTCCACGTGGTGGTTCATGTTTTAGTGACATGAATATAAATGCCTGTGTATAGAGCTGAAGTAGGTACTTTGAGGAATTTTAGATAAACTGTGGATTCTGTGCTTAGCATAAGCATGCCAGTTGCAGATTAGACTCCATCTTCTGCACCCTTTTCTCTCATTCTCACATTATTTTTTGTTAGACATTCAGATGCATAATCCATTATACTAGGTTCTGAACATTAGGCCAAAAAGGTATCGCTTGTGTTTCTGGGAATGTGTGCAATGTTAAGGAAACAGGCTCTAGTCCCAGACAGCCTGAGTTCAAATTCTGACTCAGCCAGACATTTATTACTTGTGTGACCTTGAGCAAATTACTTGACTACTTAGTTTCTCATCTGTGAAATTGGATAATACTGGCACTACTTCCTGGGGTTGTTACAGATAATTAATAGATGAAAAATACTTAGAATAATACCAAACAAATAGGAAGTAGTCAACAGATGATTATTGTTACTAAAATATCCATTTTAGTCTGTTAAACTATGTTTTACAGAAGCCAATACAATGGCATCGAAAGAAGAGGTATGTTTACAGTTTAGTGTGGGAGGACAAAGGAACATCATAGTGCAGAGAACATTGCCTTACATGATAAATGAGAAATGACCAATAAGAAAATAAATTGGGGTGTTTCAATACAAATGAATACTATTGAATAGTTTAGATCCGTGCTTCTCATTTTGGTGTGCATCAGAATCACCTAGAGGGTTCGTTGAACCATAAAGTGCTGTGTCCTACCCTCTGAATTTCTGATTTGTTGGATCAGGTGCAAAGCCAAAGAATTTTCATTCTAACAAGTTCTGAGATGCTTGATGCTGCTGGTCAGGACCACATTGTAAGAATCACTTGTTTAGATCAGGGTGTCTTAACCTCGGCACTATTGACATTTGGGGCCAGATAATTCTTCATTGGCAGAGCCTGTCCTCTGCACTGCAGGATGTTTAGCAGCATCCCTGGCCTCTACCCACTAGACACCAGTAGCGCTTCCCTCCCCACCATCCATTGTGATGATTAAAAATATCTCCAGATATTGCCAAATGTCCTATAGAGAGGCAAAATTGCCCCATGTTGAGAACCTCTGGCTTTGAAGAATGAACCCATAACATTTAGCCAATCTTAAAAATATAGTTTATAGTTTAAAAAGCAAGCTACGAAAAAAAGACATACAGATAGTATGCATCCACTAATGTAAATTTTAGAAACACACAAAATAGTATACTTTTTATGAATAATATATATGTATTAAAATTATCAAAAATATGGACTGAAAGGACACACAGCAAAATCATGAAAGTGAAAGAGGTTGCCTTTGGAACAGAGGAAAGGCAATGGGCCTGGGGCAGGGCACTCTATCTGTAATGTTTGAATGTAGTGTTTCATTACTTAAATATTTTTAAAAATCAGGAGCTCATTTGACAGCATGACAATTTTTGTTAATTCTGAGTGATGGATATGTGGGTGTTTATTGTACTATTCTCTATATTTTTCCATATTCAGAACATTTTTTTCCAAATTAAAAAAAACCCAGGCTGGTCTGATGGTAGTGGATTACCAGAACTTATTAGTGTCACTAAAGTTGGTACACAACACCCCAACGCTAAATTTGACTGGCTAAAAAAAAATTTGGTAATTAAACCAACCATCCACATTACCCACATTACTATTTATGTTATTCAGATATGGGTTGATTGTCCAATTCCCACAGCCAACGTTCTGAAAATCAAGCCACTGGCTACTAACTACTCTGACTAAAAAATTTGTTTACCATTGTTCACTTGGCTCAAGTGAAAAAAATAAATAACTATAAATTTCTCACTACACATTTATAATCTTTTTCAAACATAACCTGTGTTTCCTTTCTAGGGGCAGTCACCTTCTTCTCTTGTATAAAGTAGCATAAGAAATGTCAGACTAATCACCAACATTCTCCCTTTAATGGAGCTACATAGCCTCAGAGACCATATTGTAAAATAAGTTCTCTGTCACACACATGCAAACACACATTTACACATAACAAAATGACTAGAAACCCATAGAGTAAAAGTTAGCAGTGGTTAACTCTGTGGAATTTTAATCTCTTTTTTATTATCTGTATTATATTTTCTATTGATTTTCTAAAAAGAAAAAAAGGAATAATAAGAACTATTATGATTTGAGGGGGTTGGGCTTTTTTAATGTGGTAAAGTATATAAAGTATGAAATTTACCATTTTTACCAATTTTAATTGTACAGTTCTGGGGCATTAAGTACATTCACATTGTTGTGCAACTATCATCACCTCTATCCCCAGCTAGTAACTTTTTCATCTTCCCCAGATGAAATTTTATACCTATTAAACACTAACTCCCCAATCCCCTCAGTCTCTGGCAAGCACCATTCTATTTTCTGTCTCTATGAATTTGACCACTCTAGGAACCTCATATAAGTGAACTCATATAATACAATATCTGTCCTTTTGTGACTGGTTAATTTCACTTTTCATAACGTCTTCAAGGTTCATCTATAGTGTAGCATGTGTCACAGCTGTTATGATTTTTTTAATAAGGAAAAGATTAAATTTTCCCTCCCAAAGAAATAATTCACAGTGGCTAACATCCTTGTAGTTCCAGTAGGATGTATTTGTTTGAAAGAAGCGGAAGACTGAGAAGTCCATGTCTGATGTAATGTATTTCCCATGGGGGAAATATACCTTGCTTGTTTTCACTGAACCCAGGAGTCTCCAAATTGATACAATAGTAAGTAATCATTTTTTCTTACAGGAAACTTCAGTCTTTGAGTTCTATTCCAGTCAAGTAGAAATTTCCTAATAGTTTCAGCGAAAGTGGCTATAAAAACTGCTTAACTAGAAAGCTGTCAGGTGTCCAATTTATCCCGCTTGCTGGTTTCTGTATTTGACAGGACATGGTAACTGTAGGATTCAAAACTGGATAACTCAAAATACAAAATAGGGTTTGATTCAGAATCTGGACTTATTGTATTTGATTATTTTTGTTTATGACAATTGGCAACCTTACCCTTTTAAAATATGTATTGCATTTACACTCACTGGAAGACAAGTTTTATTTCCCCTTTTATCATTAAGAGAACAGGATTTGTCTCCAGTAAGGATTCACAGTTATTTCATTTATCTCAAGAGCCTTGGAGACAGTTACCTGTAAATGAGGTGGTCTTGAAAGAATTGGTTGTTAATTTTTTTTGGCTGATTTGTTGGGTGGTTGTTACTGTGCCATACAGTGGCAGAATAAGGAAATGTATATCTCTGGAAAGGGAAATTCTTCCCCTTGGCTTAATCTTATCTTCAGGCCCGCTTATGGTTATTCTTCCTGTTTATATGGCACATTCAACATATCTACTATGGACGAAAAAAGTTTTAAGAAATAGCTTGCTAAACTATTTACTAAGGTATTACCAGTTATTAAAGAAAAAGAACTAAATAGAGTTGAACACTCCAAAAGCACTTACTGTGATTCCTGCCATCATTTTTGAAAACTTATAATTATTTTATCACTTATAAAATAATTGAACTTGATAGATTTCAGTGTGCATTAGAGCATATTCAATTCAAATCATGATAAGAGATACAGTTTTACATTTACAGCTTTGAGTGGGAATTTTAACTTTTGTCCTTAATGTTCATTAATTACTATAATTTTTGCTACCTTTCTTTTCACTTAAACATTTCCTAAAGTTCTAGATAAAGTCAAGATATTGAGAGAAAGCCTTCTCCAATGTAAACTTTTAAAATAGTCTTACCCAGGTTCTTTATGTGTAATGACTCATCATTAAACTAGAAATTTTAACTTCTTAAATATAATTGATAAAATTACCAAAATTATTTCATGATACTGTTTTCTCCAAGTTTCATTATACAGTGTCTTCTAAATTTCATGGGAAAGTAAGAGTACGATGTAACCCTAAAGTATATACAAAGCTTTTGTACAACATGGAAAACAACGATAATATTTAACCACTGTATAGAGCTTTATAGTGGAATATTTTGACAGAGTAAGTAATGAGGACTTAGAAATTCTCAAAATAATCTCAAAACAGGTGTGCTTATTAAATTCATTGCTGTTCAAAGATATGTAGCATCTGCCAAATGTATATTAAGGATGTTTGGACTGCTAAAAGGGAAAATGTTTGCTATGAAGATATAGAAACATTTAGAGGACTTCTGTTCCCACACACGATGGAATAACAGGGACCAGGTTTATCCTACTTCCTGGAACACTCAGAAAAAGACAATATATAAGAAACAATAGTTTTCAAGGCAGTGGGCATCAGGCAGTCTAGGAGAATGATCCCTGAGAGACAAGCAACGAGCAAGGGGAGCCTCCCACAGCTGCAGCTTACTGCTCTGGGAGAGGTTCCAGGCTGCCCTGCAGTCACCCTGAGTTGAGGAGATGGAGCTGATAGTCCAGGAAAACCAAGATAGCTAGAATTCACAAGACAGAATACCAGAGAAGAAAGAGCTACACAGAGCAAAGCCCTGGAGATAGGCAGAAGGCCCCCTTGAGTATTCAGCAAAGTACTGATTAGCACACGTGTGTGAGGAAGCTTACCAGAGTTAGAGAAAAAATTATTTGAAAGGCACAAACAACCAAAGTTCACTTAAGGAAACTAGTAACTTAAATAACCCCATTTCTATTAAGAAAATGGAATATGTAGTTAAAAACCTTCCCACAAAGAAAACTCCAGACTCAGATAGCTTCACTGGGGAATTCTACCAAACATTTAAGGAAAAAATAATACCAATTATAAACAAATTTTCCAGAAAACTTAAGGTGAGGAAATACTTTCTGACTCACTCCACAAGGCTAGCATTTTCCTGATAATAAAACCAAACAAACACATTACAAGAAAACTATAGACCAAATATCATTCATTAACAAAGAAGGAAAATTCTAAACAAAATCCAGCAATATACAGAAAGGATAAAACATCATGACCAAATGAATTTTATCCCAGGAATGAAGAATTGGCTTAACATTAGAAATGAATCAATATAATTTATCTTTTTTTTTTTTTTTTGAGACAAGGTCTCCCTCTGTCACCCAGGCTGAAGTGCAGTGTCATGATCACAGCTCACTACAGCCTCAAACTCCTGGGCTCAAGCGAGCCTTTCACCTGAGCTTCTCAAGTAGCTGGGACTACAGGTGCACACCACCAAATCTGGCTAATTTTTCTTACTTTTTTGTAGAGATGAGGACTTTCTATGTTGCCCAGGCTGATCTCAAACTCCTGGCCTCAAGCAATCCTCCCACCTCAGCCCCACAAAGTGCTGGGTTAACAGGCATGAGCCACCGCACTCAGTGAATTCACCATCTTAAACTAAAAAAGAAAACAATATGATTATCTGAGTAGATGCAGAAAAGGCATTTGCCAAAATCCAACATCTGTTTTCTCAACAAGCTAGGGAACTTCCTCAACCTGATAAAGGGCTTCCATGAAAATCCTGCTACATCTAACATCATACTTAATTGTGAAGGACTGAATGCATTACCTCTAAAATCAAGAGCAAGCCATGCATGTCTGCTTTCAATACTTCTTTTCCACATTGTACTAGAGATTCTGGAAAGAAATAAGTAAAACCGCTCATATTTGCAGATATAGGACCATCTAAGTAGAAAATCCAACGGAATCTACAAAAATGCCACTCGAAAAAGTGAGTTTAGCAAGGTTGTAAGATATAAGATCAATATACAAACATCAATAGTACAAAACTAATCCATATGATACTGTAATGGTGGATACCTGTCATTATACCATTTGTCAAAACCTAGATGATGTACATAACACAAAGATGCATCACCAATGTTGGTTCATCAATTGTAACAAATGTACCACAATAATTCAAGATGTAAATAACAGGGGAAACTGAGAAGTGGAGAGGTGGGAATCCTGTACTTTCTGATCAAATTTTCTGTAGATCTGACACTGCTTTAAAAAAAAAAATCCTATCAATTAAAAAAATTTAGATAAATTTACAATTAAAGAAATTATGGAAATTTTCCCCAAATTGACTTCCAGATTCAATGCCATCCCAGTCAAAATTCCACAGATTTTTTTTTTTTTTTTTTTTGAGTAGGAGATATGTTGACCAGGTTGGGCACAAACTTCTGAGCTCAAGGGATCCTCCGTCTCCCAAGTACCTCAGTCTCCCAAGTACCTGGGACTATAGGAATGCACCACCATACCTGACTAAAATTCCACAGACTTTTGTGTAGAAACTGACAAGGTGATCCTAAAATTTATGTGGAAATGTAAAAGACCTAGAATAGCCGAAAAAACTTTGAAAAATAAGAACAAAGTTGAATGACTAACACTACCTGATTTAAAGACTTATTATAATGCTTTAATATTCAAAATAGATACTATTGAGGAGAGTATAAATCGCAGCACCCTTTCATTTTGAAAATGAAAAACCTTTGATCCAATAATTCAGTTCTACCAATTAGCACTAAGAAAATAATCAAAGACACACAAAAACAAACAAGGATATTAATCTCATTATTCTTAACGGCTAAAAACTAGAAAATAAACAGGTATTTAACAATAGGAGGCCGGGAGCGGTGGTTCATGCCCATAGTCCTAGCACTTTGGGAGGCAAGAGGATCACTTGAGCCCAGGAGTTTAAGACCAACCTGGGCAAGGGAGTGAGAACCCACCACTACAAAAAATAGAAAAATTAGCCAAATATGGTGGTGCGTGCCTATAGTCCCAGCCACTGGGGAGGGTAAGGCAGGAAGATCCTCTGAGCCCAGAAGTTTGAGGTTGGGGTGAGCAATGATGACACCATTGCACACTAGTCTGGGCAATAGAGCGAGACCCTGTCTCAAAACAATAGCAACAAAAACAACAAAACAATAGGAGACTGGTTAAATAAGTTATATTAAAATAAGTATGCAGCCCAGCCATCAAAAATCATATATTCATATTTAATGTCATGGGAAAAGTTCAGGGTATATAGGTAGGTGAATTTAGCAGGTCACAAAACAGTAGGTTTCTACTTTGTTTAAAAATATGTTTCTATATCTGGAAGAATATATGACAAAATATAGTTCTACCTGAAGAAATTATTATACAAGTTATTTTTCTACAAAAATTGCATAATGCTTTTATAATTTTTAAAAAATTTTAAAGTTTAAAATTTTTGAAGTTTTATGATTGGAAAGATATACTTATCAAAATAGTTCTATTTAGCATGAAAAAAATATAGCTATCTCAAATTACATCTGAAAAGTTAAGATACTATTTAACTGGAGAATGCAGAATTATCTCTAAAGAGCTATATGATCGACTTCAAATCTTCCTTCTTCCTTACTATTCATTCAATTTGTTTATGTTTCATTTTGTAGGCAGTCTGTACCTGTTATTACTTTTTATATTTTTAAATAAAAGCTGTATATGCTTTCTATAGAAAATTTGAAAAACCAACACTTCTTCCTGATTGGTGACTAAAAAAAAAAAAAAGGAAATTTGAAAAATACAAAAAGCATGAAGAAGAAAATAATTACTGTATCTGTAGTCACTGCTAATATGTTATTGTATTTAACTGTTCTTTCAAGGACTTGTGAGTATGCTTCTTAATCCCTGGCCTGTATCAGTGCAAAATCCTGTCAATATGCACACATGGAATTAGTCTCATGAACCAATATAGCCTCATATAAACATGATAAAATTGGCTATACTTTTCATATGGTAGGATGGATAGTTATTTATTTGTTTTGGTATTTCCTTCATTAATTGTCTTCTAAGTCTAAAAGCATTGAGGCCAGGTGTGGTGGGCTCACACCTGTAATCCTAGCACTTTGGGAGGCCCAGGCAGGAGTATCACTTCAGCCCAGGAGTTCAAGAGCAGCCTGAGCAAGAGCAAGACCCCATCTCTAAGGAAAAAAAAAGAAAGAAAGAAAGAAAAGATAGCTGGGTGTAGTGGCACCCGCCTGTAGCCCCAGCTACTTGGGAGGTAGAGGCAGGAGTATCCCTCAAGCCCAGGAGCAAGAGGTTGCAGTGAGCTCTGATAACACCACTGCACTCTAGCCAGGGCAACACAGCCAGACCCTGTCTCCAAAAGAAAGTATGCATACTCATTATTTTATAAAATATAAAACACTACAAAGAAGAAAATTTAAAAAAACAGTAATTCTAACATCTAGAGATTTAATTCTACGTAAATATGTATTATATAATGCTATAATAAAACTGGGATCTCAGGAGGCTGGAGCGGGAGAATCAGTTAAGCCCAGGCATTCAAGACCAGCCTAGGTGGCATAGCTAGACCTGATCTCAAAAAATAAATAAGTAAATAAAACTGATATCTCACTATATATTCCGTGTGGATTTTGCTTTTTTTCACTTAATATTTTCTCATCTCTAGAACAGATTTTTTAAATAGCTGCATTGTATTTCTTTGTATGAACATACCACAAGTCATTTATTTAGTCCCTGATCATTGGACCTTTTGGTTATTTCCCAATTTTTTACAAGGCAAGCCCACTGTTCACTGGGATAGGGGACACGTAAGCACGTCCTGCAGGGACCATCATTTTACAAAAATGTTTGTGCTACACACAAATTATTTATGATAGAATTTGGGGAGAGGGGTATAGACGATAAAGGAAGGAAGTGTTGAGGATTAGAAGTGGGACTAATATGTTTCACCCAGTTCAAGTGTTGTTTTGAGGAGGGCTTCCCTAGAACCCGGCCCCTCAACCATTCTCTTAAGTTCCCCCTGTCCGCTGAGCTGCACTGCACCCCTGTGGCCGAGCGGTGGCACTGCAGCACAAGAGCACCAAATGACAGTGGCCGTAGGGAAGCCATTTGGGTTTTTTAAAATCCAATTTAAAACTGTAATATTTTTCTTCAACTCACAAAGAGAAAATTTACAAGCTCAGAATGATAGAATGCGTAGGATTTGGGTCTGGCATAAACACTTCTTTAGAGCCCCGAATATTTAAATAAAAAACTTACCACTTAAGTCCCTGGCTATTTTCCCCAGCTTCAGCCCTGGCCACTCAGCCCTTAGTTAGGCACTGTCCTCTAGACGTAATGGAGCAAGTCCTCAACTGGGCCGGGCTTCTTCCTGCTTACTGGACTTTACACATGCTAGGCAAACCCCATACCACCTCTCTCTGCCTGACTTCTAAATCTCACTTAAGACTTAGACTTCTTTTGATTTCCTAAAATGGGGTTGGCCCCTCCATGTCCTCCCCTGTAAACTCAAAACAGCAATTCCTGTAAATTCTATGTGCCTTCAGCACATGACTCCTCCTCACTTTGTCTACCACTTTTCTTGCCTTGGAAACAGTAAGTCCCAAACCAAAAGTAGGGATCTATTAATAGTATGTTCAAAGGAGGAAAAAATGAACATGGATAGGATAAATATATTGTTCCAACTCAGCTCCATTATATTTAATTCTGCCAGTATTTATGAAGTGCCACTTTGTCACAGTCCTCATTGATAACATAGGAAGGGAAAACAGGAGAGAGAAGGTATGGAATGAGAAACTAATAACCTCTGCTACTAAGTTTGCACAATTTATTGTTCCTTTCAAATACTTCATGAACAAAGTTTAGGGTGTTGAGGACCAATGTCTGGGCCTCACTTGCGAGGTTAGGCTCAGGCATCCGTATATTTTTAAAGGATTTTTGGCTATCTACGTGATTCTAATGAATAGCCAGCATTGAGAACCTTTGCCTTAGAATAGCTGCATCATTGTAGGAAACTGCTGAGACCCAAAGTTTTATAATTCTAATGGTGAGAACTTCAGTTAAGTTGGTGAAACACTAGTTAAGGACAGGAGTAATTTTGGAGATCTGCTGGTTTTTCCTGTTCTTCTTTCTTTTGCTAAAAGCACCTTAATTTTCCTTTGGAAAACCACCCCTTCCCTACCATAAGTCCTTAAAACCGAGATAGGGCTGGTTCTCATTTCCCCCACATGCACCTCCACCACGTATGCACACACACACACAGCCCATCCGAGCTCTAAATTTGTTCTTTCCCAGCTAGAATCGTTCTTGGATTCAGTTACATCTAAATCGTTAGACTGAACTTCTACCCTTAGACTGTTCAATTATTGAACCGATCAATCCCCATGCCACTTTTTTTCCTAAATGAGTTTGAGGTGGGTTCTGCCACTTGCAACCAAAAAATTTCTAACTAGCAGAAATTTATGAGACTTGCAAATGAGATAAACAGATTTATATTCTGTCTACTTACAGAAAGTGGATAGAGCAACAATTGATGTACCCTTATATTTTCAGATTTTTTTTTCTTATTCTATGATAAAAATTTCCTTCATTGTTCTTAGCAAAGCTTAAGTTTGTTAAACATGAAAAGCCCATTTATTTGGTCTATTTTAGCCCTGTACATTGCATTTGGTTTTGACATGGTTTTTAAAAGCTGCCCACACATATAAAATGGAGATAATGAGACATTTCACAGAGCTGTTGAAGGTAAAACGACATAACATATGTGAAATCATTTTATGCTATGTAAATGTTGAGTATTATTACTATGAGAATCATCATAATTGTCATCATCTTTCATTTTCTGTCACAAAGTTCCTGGGTGGTTATTTATGGTTAGTATTGATAGTTGTACAAATGCAAACTGTAATTGAGAAAGTAAATGATGAAAACAGGAAATGTGATTCCTTTCAGGTTATAATCATCCCAGGAATGTTATACAGATCACTTGAAATAATGTATTCTAAGGGGCTTTGAAAACAAAAGTGCTATATGACTAAAAGGTACTGTTATCTCAGTCCTGCAGGTCACTGAATCCTTGATGTTCATTTGCATATATGTTTTATTTCAGAGCTTACTAATATCTTACACTTTTCATTTAATTTTAAAACAAAAAACCCACAGCCTGCTTTATAGAGTGCACTTTAATACAATGAATGGCTTTATTTTGGTTTTCATTCCTTCAGCCTCTCTATGGCATTTAACCACCCTGACAACCCACTTCTTGAAATTCTTTCCTTCCTTAGAGTCAGTGACACTACATTTTCCTACTTTTTCTTGATCTTTTCAATGGCTTTTGACTCCCCTCTGCTTTTGTCCCAGCTTCTAATTCTGGGATGCCCCTCATGACTCTGATTTCTCTCTCTGCTCAGTTCCTGAAGGATTCATCCATTCTCATCTATCCTACATCAGTTCCATCTTCCTAGTGTTTATTTCAACTTGTATGTACTGCCACTATCTCACTTTCAATATCTTCAAAAAATGCTTAATCTCTGCTCTTGCAATTGGCTGCCTTTGCAAGTGCCCTATTTCATTGGTGGCACTGCTCTTGTTCCCATGTTCCTGTCCTCCTTATTGCTTCCCTCTTTTTCAACCCTTCACCCTTTTTTAGGCTCTGAGCACTTCAGTGCCTTTCCAGCTCACTCTTCCACTGCTCTCCTAAGACCTCCACATTAACCCAGGCCCTCCTCATCTCTCTGCCCATTCTCATAGCTGGTCTCTTTAGATCTAGACTCTCCCATTCCTGTCTGTCCTGTGGACTGCAGCCAAATCAATTTCCTAAAAATGCCTCTTTGTGAGCTCTATAAAAGCAAGAACCATACACTGGTCATCTTGGTGCCCCTAGCACCTGGAACAGTGCCCAGCACATATTATGGCCCTTGATTGACTGTCATTCCCTTGTTCGAGGGAGTTGCTTCAGAGTGTGTGTGTGTGTGTGTGTGTGTGTGTGTGTGTGTGTGTGTGAGACAGAGAGAGAGAGAGAGAGAGAGAGAGAGAGAGATCAATTTCAGACTTTCTAGCTTGACTAGCTCCGTAATATGAATTATTTATCCCCTCTTAGTTCTGACTACTTCACAGAGTAAACCATTTATTCAAGCCAGTCTTGTTTTTCCTTTTATAAACTAACATTACACTGATAATTAAGACCAAACTATTTAACACTCATTAATTCTCTACTATCAATATAATTTGTCTCTCTAACTAGATTATGATATCCTTGAAGACTGAAACTCTATTAACCAGCTGCCATAGAATAGTCTTGATTTACCCTCTCTCAGAACACCCCTTCACCATAAATACTGTTTCTGACCCACTCAAGTAAAAGTGTTTTCTTTCTATATTCATATTTATTTTTATATTTATAGATCCATAGCATATAAATTTATATGTCTCATAGCACCTAACACCAGTGATCATGAATAACAGTGGTCATTCATTAAATATT
The DNA here is from genome assembly GCF_020740605.2 of Lemur catta. Taxonomy (NCBI): domain Eukaryota; kingdom Metazoa; phylum Chordata; class Mammalia; order Primates; family Lemuridae; genus Lemur; species Lemur catta. The sequence goes on along the minus strand of NC_059132.1, from coordinate 74,444,375 downwards.
TGTTGATTAATACACATTAAAACTGAACAGCATTCTACTCTGAATCACTCTTTGACCCCCAGGTCCAACACAAAATATTAATAGCATCTGAATAGCCTGACATTGTGAATATCTCTCTTTGGAGACATAAGAACTTGTCACAGAGTATCTTTCGATACTGGCATGATACAAGCCCAAATATTTATTTTAGCTAAAAACAAAATGCAAAGAGAAAGCAACAATAACAGCAGTTAATAAACAGAACTGAATAAAATGTGGGAATTACGATGAAAGACTGCAACATAAAACAAACATACAAACAAAAAAGAGTTAGTGGGGAAGAGCAAGGGACATTTACCAGCCCAGGTTTGTCATTTCTGATTTTTTTTTTTCCCACCATAATAGGAATGACCAAATGATCACCTAGTAGCCCCAAGGAATTTATGGGCCTCTTTTAAATTCCTAACTCAAAGCACGGGAGTTATTTTGAGTACTTGGTAGAATCTGACACATTGTGTCAACGCAGGAAGGAGCCTCAGAAATAAGAGTCTTTAAGGCTGTAAAACTCTGCATGTATTTGAATAATTAAAACTTATATACCCCCTCCCCCAGCCATCCTTTTATTCCTAGCACACTGCAGACATTAATAACATGAAGCAATAGTGCACTCGCACACTTTCTGAAACAATTGCACCAATTGTGAACTTGCCAACTCCTAACAAGAATGCTAGTGTCTGCCACTCTGCAGTTGTGCCCAGTTCTACGAGGAGATAGCAGCACTTTTGTCTCCAGGAGCCAAGGCTCACAGATGGGTCACTCGGCTGAGGCAGAACTGGGCTATGCTCTTGGCAGATGGATGGGAAAGTTGGCTGACTTGTTCAGAAACCTGACATCCTGATCATCTCCAGCCTCCACAGACAGACTCTCTGACACGCAGTTCACCTCACCACCTCCCCTTCACCAGCGTTTTTCCTGGAAAAGTCCTTTTTTTTTTTACTGTGTAGCTCATTTTCACTCTGATTCTTTGATGACTATACTTTTGTATGTCCATCAGAGAGAGAGAGAGAAAGAGAGAGAGCACATGAGGGTTTCTCACCCTCAGCATTCTTAACATTTTGGTCTGGATAATTCTTTGTTTTAAAGGGCTGTCCTGTCATGACAACCAAAAATGTCTTCAGACATTGCCAAATGTACCCTGGGGGGAGAAATTGTCCCTGGCTGAGAATCACTGATATAAAGTATTTACGGGTGAATTATTTGAATTAAGGTCTCTATTGACCATACATACATAGGCATAATCCACTGTAAAGTACAACCATGTAAAAATTGATTAGAACCAAAATATTTCCAAGTGAGAGTCATTTTATTTCAAGAAATATCAAATACAATATAATTGGAGTATTAAAAAATTGAATGGATCCTTAGGTTTTGTTGTAATTTGTCCTTCTTAGTCAAGTATATTCAATATACTAGGCTTTTATTCTAAACATCTGAATAAGGGAAAAAAGTGTTTCTGTAGATTTCCCACCTCTCCTATTCTGCCCTACTGGTTTTTACTGCATTTCCAGATCCCATCGTGAGTGCTTTAAAAACCTTTAAAAATGAAATGGTTCATGCGGCATAGCATCTTGCCTATAAATGTTCGCTTTCAGTAAATTTGAGTAACTGTTGTTGTCTTATTTAATCCTTATAACAACTCCTTCAGATGTAAACTATTATTTCTCTTTTACAGATAAGGCTCAGGGAAGTTAAGCAACTTCCACAAGGTCACACAACCAGACTTGTCAGAGCTACTTTTAGATCCAAGATCTTGGCCGGGCACAGTGGCTTACACTTATAATCTTAGCACTCTGGGAGGTTGATCGCTCGAGGTCAGGAGTTCGAGACCAGCCTGAGCAAGAGTGAGACCCTGTCTCTACTAAAAATAGAAAAAATTAGCCAGGCATGGTGCACACCTGTAGTCCCAGATACTTGGGAGGCTGAGGCAGGAGGATCACTCGAGCCCAGAAGTTTAAGCTTGCAGTGAGCTGTGACAATGCCACTGCACTCTAGCCCAGGTGACAGAGTGAGACCCTGTCTCAAAAAAAAAAAAGAGAAAGAAGAATGAGCAATTCCCTTGGATACTTTGCTGGAGACCCCCCACCCCTCCTTTCCCTCTTCAGCTCTGACCCAGCAGAGGCAACACCAACATTCCCACTCCAGCCTCAGACACTGGAGGGGCTGCCACAGATCAGCAGCTGTTGAGTCACGGCCAAGTCACTGCCTGGTCTCCAGGGGAAAAAACTCACATAAGCTACTCTGGGTGTCTTTTAAAGCATACGCTGGCTTTTAGACATTGAAAATTGCATTTCTGAGCTAAGGAAATTAAAAGATGCCTTTCGAGATAAACACAGATTAGAGGTAAAAAGGAACACCTTTTAAATTATACAATTTGAAGGATTTAGACCATGTGTCGGTGACCCAGAAGTAATTAAGACATAATTAAGGTACACTGAAGTATGGGGACAGAATTAATTCATACTCAGAGTTGAACCCAATCATAAATGTAAGCCTTTGGAACTTGAATCAGGAAATCCTGGGCATTCCAGCCGCAATCAGCTGAGCACCTGCATGAGACTGTTTGCCTTTGCAGAGTAGCTGCTGTCTTTGTCTGCCCTGCTTTCTTATCCACACTTATGAGTCCCAGACCCCTGGCCACAGGGGAGGGCAGGTAGCCCGTGCTGCATCAGTTGTGATGTTCTATCCCCAACACCACCAGCCACCCCATTTCAATGTTAGGCGTAGGATGCCCACATGAATCAAAGTAGTTTTAAGCCCTTATCCAGAATTTTCTACTGAGGCTGTAGCAAGAAGGCCCATTCTTGCCTCTTAGGTCCTGATGCAGGAAGGATGTGATGTGGGGCTGTCAGAAGCCACGCTCCCCACCAGCGGGGGGAATGAAGCGAAGGGAGGATGTAGGGAGCCCTGTTATAATCTTCAAGTACCCAAAGCTGGAACTAGCTGGGCTAGTTCTGGCTTATCTTTCATTTCTGTGAGCTACCTCAGTATCTATCCAATAAATCTAATTCTGGGAATAAGTTGGTTTGGGCTGTCACTTACAACCAATGGAGTCCTGGAAAATACACTTGGATTATGTTCTAAGACTGCAGAAAATGAAACATTTTCCCCGTAGATGAGTACAGCTATACACAGGCTAACAGTAACTGAGGTTTTAACATGTGCCAAGCACTGTTAACTCGAACTGAAGGTTTCCATAGTACGCTTGCTAGAGGCTTCACTGACCTCGTGATCAAGGGTGTCATTACCAGGAGGAGGAGAACCTACCCTGCTCCAGATCTATGGTTATCTGTCTCAGCTGAGGTCTGCCTTGGAGCACTAAACAAGGATAATGACAGTATCTGGTGCCATGAAAGTGCGGCCTGAGAAGAACGAGTTTTTATGTGAAAACCTCAGAAACAATCTCAGCATTTGACACTTAATTATAGAGTAAAAAAATTTCAAAACCTCAGGTAAGCCTGTCAAAAAGATTCACCTCGTCTTTCTACCCAGGGCTGGGCTGGCAGCTCCCTGTGCCCATGGTAATTAGCCCTCCCCAAGTGCGCAGCAAGTCGCCACACGTTCCCGGCTCCTCTGAACAGCGGGCACCGCCTTAGCCCACCCACACCCTGTTGTACAGGCTCACCCGCCTCTCCTTCCGCCTCTACCTTCCACCTCGCCCTCTGCTTCCCTATGTGCTTTAGCCACGGGGAGCCACTCCCAGAGCCTCCCCATGACTTACATGGCCCCACCTCCGCCTTCTTGCTGATACCTGCCTTCTGCTGGGCCCCTTAGCCTTGAAGTCCAGCTTTCCTGTTGGCACAGCCAGAGCAACCTACTGATCCTTGAACTTCCAGAGCTCTTTGGTGGTGCCTCTCTTGCCACCATCTACCTTTTAATGGAGATCCGGTAAGGGCATCCTCTCCTCTTCGATTATATACTCCCTAAGGATAGAGACTGACACTTTATGTCATCCACGCTATCTAAAAGAGTTTATAGCATATAGGGGTGGTGAGTGAATAAACACGTAACATTTCCTTCTCAAAATGCTGCATTACCTGGACTAACTCTATTAACCCATTTTCTTTTGACTCTTTCCAAACAAGCTTCATGCAGGTCGATCCTATCATTATTCCCTGGATACAGTGTTGACTTGAACTCTTTGCTCAAATTAATTTTCCAAGTACCCTTTCATTCATTCAATCATTTACCCATTCATTCATTTATTCACTCATTCACACACTCACTCATCCTGTCACTGAAATATTGACAGAGCATCTGCTGAGTGCCAAGCATGGTGCAGAGGCACCAAGAGAACAAAAATGTCAATGACTTCTCCTTGTCTTCCAATATGGTAGGGGAGACAGATGTGTAGACCAAGCACTACAAATACTGTGTGTTATGGTCACTCCATAGGAGAGGGATGCACACAATAAATGGGACAGAGGAGGGAGCGGTTAACTCTACCCCAGAGGTGAGGGACCACATTCAGGAAAACTTCACAGAGGATTTGTGCCTGCAACACCAGGGACCACACAGAAGGTTTGCTAAGAGTAGACTAACAGCACAAAGTGGTGGGCAGTCCTGGGTGTGTGGCACCTCCAGGCACCGTGAGGCCCTCTCCACAACTGGAAATTTCTCTGCATCCAGAGGTTAGGTCTCTCCTCAGAATGGGATTAGAAACCCAAGACCCCCTCAGACTTCCTTGTTCAGTCCTAACTTGCAGTCCCCTCCAACTGGTTCATAAATTATTTAAGGTTATTTAACATCTCCCACTTCCACTCTACACAATCACATACTTGGCCTGTAAATTGTTTGGTTCCTTTAAAGTGCCTGTATCTGAAAGTCCTTGTATCTGGTGTCATCTGATTTGCCTTCATTTTATCAATCCAATTCTTAGAGTTCAAGGGTTTACTCACTGGCACACCCTGCTTCCTGGAAGAGGTCTGTTTTTCTGCATTAGGCTATAAACTCCCTGAATGCAGGGCCTATATTTTCCATCTGGGTATCCCCACAGGAAGAGTTGTACTTGGTCCATGGTGAGGGAGGAGTCAATGTCTATTGAAAAATAAAAATACAGGCATACCTTGGAGATATTGCAGTTTGGTTCCAGATCACCACAAAAAAGCAAGTCATTTGAACTTTTTGGTTTTCCAGTGCATATAAAAGTTGTGTTTATAATACACTGCAGTCTAATATGTGTGCAATAGCATTATGCCTAAAAAAAGTACATACCTTTATTTATTAATAAAAATACTTCATTGCCAAATAATGATAACAATATACAGAGCCTTCAGAAAGATGTAATCTTTTCCCTGCTGGAGGATTTTGCCTCAGTGTTGATGGTTCTTGATTGATCAAGGTAGTGGTTGCTAAAGGTTGGGATGGCTGTGACAATTTCTTGGAATAAGACAACAATGAAGATTTCTGCATTTGCTGACTCTTCCTTTCACAAAAGATTTCTCTGTAGCATGTGATGCGGTATGATAGCATTTTACCATAGTAGAACTTCTTTCAAAATTGGAGTCTATCCTCTCAAACCCTGCAGCTGCTTTGTCAATAAGTATATGTAATATTCTAAATCCTTTGTTGTCATTTCAACAATGTCCAAGCATCCTGACTAGGAGCAGATCCATCTCAAGAAACCACTTCCTTTGCTCATCCAGAAGAAGCAACTCCTCATCCATTCCAGCTTTATCATGAAATTATAGCAATTCAGTCACATCTTTAGGCTCCACTTCTAATTCTAGATCTCTTGCTACTTCCGACACATCTGCAGTGACTTCCTGCACTCGTCATGAACCCCTCAAAGTAATCCATGAAGGTGAGAATTAACTTCTTCCAAACTCCTATTAATGTTGGTATGTTGACTTCCTTCCCTGAATTACAAATGATCTTAATGGCATCTAGAATAGTAAATGCTTTCCAGATGGTTTTCAATTTACTTTGCTCAGATCCATCAGAGAAATCACTATCTATGTCAGCTATAGCTTTATGAAATTTATTTCTTAAATAATAAGACCTGAAAGTCAAAATTACTCCTGGATCCGTTGGCTACAAAATGGATGTGTGTTAGCAGAATCTCCTTGTACATCTCCATCAGAGCTCTTGGGTGACCAGGTGCATTGTCAAAGAGCAGTAATATGTTGAAAGACATCTTTTTTTCTGAGCAGTAGGTCTCAACAGTGGGCTTAAAATATTCAGTAAATCGTGCTGCAAATAGATAGGCTGTCATCCAGGCTTTGTTGTTCCATTAGTAGAGCACAGGTAGAGTAGATTTAGCATAATTCTTAAGGGCCCTAGCATTTCAAAATGGTAAATGAGCATTGGCTTCAACTTAAAGTCACCAGTTGCATTAGCCCCTAACAAGAGAGTCAGTCTGTCCTTTGAAGCTTTGAAGCCAGACATTGACTTCTCTCTAGCTAGGAAAGTCCTAGATAGACTTCTTCCAATAGAAGGCTGTTTCATCTATGCTAAAAATCAATTATTTTAGCTAAATCTGCTGGATAACTTTCTGCAGTTTCTCCATCAGCATTTGCCAGTTCACCTTGCACTTTTACATTTTATAGATGACTTTGTTGGGGCTCAGCAAACAACAAAATGAAGGCCTCAGAGGCAAAAGTTTTTCTGTGACCTTCTCCTGCCTTCCTGTCTCTCAGTCCCATTCTCCTCTGAGGCTAGCCATAGAAACTAAAATCCCTCTTTCCCAAGGTGGGTCATACAAACCCAGACACCTTTTCCCCAAAGCCAGCTATAAAACCTTAAAATATTACTCTAACTTTCCCTCTCCCTTTCTGTGTAAAAACTGGCCATAAAGAAATTTTCTGACCTACGTTGTTTGACTGTAGGTCATAAGACCCCCATTCCAGGGAGGGTCCTGGAGCATGCCCAGGAGGAAGGAATGCACGCTCTGAGAGGCCAAGGAGAATCTAGAGAGATGGGCCTTGCCAAGTGTCCCCACTGTCCGTTAGTGTTAGATCATACCCTTTTGGTCCAATCATATTTCTACAGAGCTGCCTCTGCTTTGTTCAACCTAAGCATTAAAATGGACAATTTCCCCTGTATCTTTGGGTCTTCATTCTGAGGGCTCCCATTTGTACATGTTAAGTACATTTGTATGCCTTTTCTCCTGTTAGTCTGCCTCTTGTCAGTGACTTTTCAGTGAACCTTCAGAGAACAAGGGGGAACTTTTCCCTTGATCCCTACAGTTTCTTTCCTTAAATTTCATGAACCAACCTCTGCTAGTTTCCCACTTTTCTTTCACAGCTTCCTCTCTTTGCCTTTCTAGAACTGAAGAGAGTTAGGGCCTTGTTCTGGCTTAGGCTTTGGCTTAAGGGACTGTTGTGGCTGGTTTGATCTCTCATCCAGACCACTTAAATTTTCTCTGGCTCAGCAATAAGGCTGTTTGACTTTCTTGTATATTCTGGAGTAGCACTTTTAATTTCCTTCAAGAACTTTTCCCTTGCATTCACAACTTGGCTAACTGTTTTGTGCAAGTAGTCTAGCTTTCAGCCTATCTTGGCTTTCAACATGCCTTCCTCACTAAACTTAATCCTTTCTAGCTTTTGATTTAAAGATATGTGACTCTGCTTTTCACTTGAATACTTAGAGGCCATTGTAGGGTTATTAGTTGGTCTAATTTCAATATTGTTGTGATAGGGAGGCCTGAGGAGTGGGAGAGAGACCAGCTGGTGAAGCACTCAGAAGACACACAACATTTATCAATTAAGTTTGCCGTCTTGGCTGGGCATGGTGGCTTATGCCTGTAATCCCAGCAATTTCAGAGGCTGAGGCAGGAGGATCACTTTAGGAAAGGAGTTTGAGACCAGCAAAATAGGGAGACCCTGTCTCTACAAAAAATACAAAAATCAGCCTGGCCTGGTGGTGCCTGCTGGTAGTCCCAGCTACTTGGAAAACTGAGGCAGGAAGATTACTTAAGCCCAGCCCAGAAATTTGAGGCTGCAGTGAGCTATGATGATGCCACTGCACTCTCTAGCCCAGGCAACAGAGTAAGACTATCTCCAAAAAATATATATATATATTGCTATTTTATGTGACTGCAGTTCATGGCACCCCAAAACAATTACAATAGTAACATCAAAGATCACTGATCACAGATCACCATAACAGATATAATAACAATGAAGAAGTCTGAAATATTTCAAGAATACCAAAATGTGACACGGAGACAGGAAGTGAGCACATGCTTTTGGAAAAATGGCACCTATACACTTGCTTCAGCCTTCAATTTGTAAACAGTGTAGTATATGCTGAACACGATAAAGCAAAGCACATTAAAATGAGTTTGCCTGTCAACTCTTCTCTCTTCTCTCCCTACGGCAGTTCTCATTTCTCTCCCATCCTTTTCTCCTTCTCCAACTATGTATCCACTGCTCCTTACTCTCCTTTCTATTGCTATAAACTGCACACTGGCCTCCAGGGATAATCCACTATCTAGGAAATGAAAAATGTTTTCAGGAGTGTTTAGAGCCTTCCCCTGGGGGAGAATATTTAAATGCAGAGCAGGAATTAGTTAGAGGTTTGACCTTCAGCATTTCTTCCCTCACTGAGATTTACATTTCTGTCTTAAGGTACAGCTTCTAAGGTTCCAACACTTTGTTTGTCACAGTCCCTTGTTTTTCTGATTTTTTTTTTTTTTTGGCTACTATTATTAAGGTGGAGAATCTTCAAAATAAACCATAGCTTTAGATTGAGATTGGAAAATCACTAGTGGATGAATGTTTACTGTGTTAATGAATTTACAGTGTAATCTTTGACTCACACAATTATAAATCAAAGAACACTAAGTTCAAGACTATTTAGAGGAACTAGCGTATATAATAATACTTTGCAACCTCTGAGAACTATGCAAAAATAAAATGTTATTATTAATATCATTATTACTTATAGCTGTCCCAAATGTGTGATCTTCCTGACTCTTGGAAAAAGATAAAGAACTCTGGAAGTCTTTCAGTTCCTAGCCCATGTAAGATACCAATAACAAGCAAAGATAATTTTCTCTCTTTCCCAGTTCATCATAGACTCTGATCCAAAGTTGGGGCCAGAAATTTAAAATGACACAATCCATTCAAATAAATCTATGTATCCTTCCAATGTCAGGATAAAGTTTGGAGGCCAAAAGAAAGTTTTCTCAAAGTGAAACCTCATCACTAGTGGATACTGGCATTTCAGGCAGAAACAGCAGCTAACAGCAGTTCACAGAGGTTGGTCCTGATGAGAGCCTGCCTGGGCTCTTCCTGTTCCGTGGGTGCCCCAAACCTGCCACCAAAGCAACCGGGCCATGCTGGGAGATGCATGCAGTTCATCTCTTGGGAATATAAAAACAGGATGGACTAGGGTTATCAACATATCCTGAGAGCACACCCTCACACACATGTGATTTGTGTAAATATGTCTGTTTGGCTTCGAGAGATTTTGTAAAATAGAATACAGAAATGTAGAACAGGAGTATGAATTCTGAGTAAGGAGAAGATTGAAAAGAGAGTGACAATGCTTGAACTGTTTGCTTTGTTCCAGGAGAATTTTGCCATGCTTATGGATTTATTATGAAATAACATTAAATTAAATGAGTTACTAAATGTGAAGTACCAAGGCACATAGTAGGCACTCAGTAACTGTCATACCTACCAGTGCAATTACCAAACTTTGAAGACAAGGTCTAGAATAAATTGCCACCAGGAATAGACACAATCAGGGACATGTAAGGATTCTCTTAAGAAACCACACCCACCCTTCAGTTAGAGCCTAAGGTATCTGACATTTGCTTGTGCAGAATTAGAATGAATGGCCATAAAGGCAAATCAGCCCTGACATAGAAATACTCTTGGAATAGGTGTTAGGCCAGTTAACCCACAGACACTCAGAAACACTACCAGAGTGGAAGAATGTGTGGGTGATATCAGAAACGATTCAAAGCTTCTAGGTGTGGTTTCAAATCAGTATCAGTTATGAAGCTGCACTAGGCCCAAGTAACCCCAGCATTTAGCAATCCCACAAAATAAAATTCTGACTTCAGTGTGGTAGCAAGGAAAGGGATATTTTCCTTTCAAAATACAATGTTAGAGCATCAGTCATCATGATGGAAGATAAATCACAGTTCATCTCTGGCATTTATCAAAGTGCCCAAGATATCATAGGCACTCAATGTTTATTAGATTAATGAATCTCAGATTTTTGGAATGTTTGACAGTTGGTTCCAGATAGAGATGATGGATTGAACAAATGCATTTCATTTGATTCCCTTCAGAACCCCACTAAAACCCACAGGGATGGGGAGAGAAGCAGAAGCAGTAGCAACAGAATTTTGGAGGGTAAAGAGCAGTGATAAAGGACTTGGCAGACCTGAGAAAACCAAATACTAAGTTAGTGACATTGCCAACTCCTCTGGATATGGAGTGAAGATGAAGTGATGAAATAAAGGAACTAGTTGGAGGCTGGAAACTACTTAAGAAGTAGTAAGACTTTTATATCCTCTCTCCCCACTCTCATACTGTGTCCCTCCTCCACCCTAACAGAAGCAGAAGTTCATCCCTTTCTTAGCCATAGCTGAAGGGGCTAGGGAATCTAGAGAGAAAACTGGGATTAATTCATGCAGGCATAGTAGATGCTCAGGCCCTCTCCAATTCCTGAAATGCTGGAAGTCAAGCCTTACCCTCCAAGGAAAAGATGGGAAAGGCTTCTCTAAGGAACATGAACAGCCCAAGAAGAAAAAATCCCTAAGGATAGTGATATAAGGGTAGATATAGGATACGGTTGGAATTCCCCAACAAAGTACTTACCTGTATCACCTTACAATAAAGCTCATGATCAACAGGTCTTCCCCAAAGTACAGAGCTTCTAATCAACCTTTTGCTATCCCATTCTTAAATATGAGCAGGCAACTAGTATTACTAAGCATCTGAGGAAATGCTCTAACATGAAAGATAACAGAAAGACCTAAATTGCCAAATTGAAAGGGCTCACCAAGTACTCTAAGCTTAATGAATGGAAACAAACCCATACAAAGCATATTATCATGAAATTTTAGAACACTAGGCACAGAGACAAAATACCCAAAAATTCCAAAGAGAAGAAGCACACACAAAGCAGTAGGAATCAAAATGGCACCAGACTTCTCAACAGCAACCCTGAAGCTGGAGGACAGTGGAGCAATGACTCCAAAATTCGGAAGGAAAATTATTTCCTGGCTAGAGTTCTATACTCAGCTAAATCGTTTCTCAAGAATAAGGGTAGAATATACATAAATTCTCCAAAAGCTTTCTTTCCATGCAACCTTTCTCAAGAAGCTAAGGGAGGATGTGCTAAATTAAAAAGAGGGAGTAAGCCAAGAAAGAATAAGATACGGATTATAGGAAAGCATAAGATCCAACTAAGGAAATAGGTGAAGTGAACCCTCAGGATGATAATCTGTTAGCTATATACCAGATGGAGGGAGCAACAAGTCCAAATTGTAGTAATGTGACTCAAGAAACAAGATGCATGGATGGAGGTTATCACTGAGATGTCAACTGCCCTTATACCACTTTTTAAAATCTGTGGATGGAATGCCTGGATGAGCCTAATTCAGGTTGTTATTTGTATTTGATTTGCCTTATCCATGTTTTGATGGAGTTTTTGTTTAATAGTACCATCATGCTGTTGTTACCTTATGCATCTGGGTTTGTGCTTGCTACTCAGTTTCATATTAACCACATACTGTGGTTGACAAAAGATTTGAGAAAAAAAGAATATTTAATAGTGATATTCCTTACATACCTCAACTGTATCCTCTCCTGGGACTTTAGAGTTGATTTCCTGAGGGTTCAGCCAATGAGTAGTGGATTGAAATGGAGAGTCTGTGTTGTAGAAAAACAGCCTCAATGGGCCATGAGCAGACAGAGAAAGCTCCATATTCTCTGCCTCCATTTCATGTCCCACCTCATCTCTATTTAGCTGCCAAAATCTCCAGTTCCAAATCTTCACTTACTGCCAGCACCCAGATACTTTCCAGGAAAACAAACCACCTAAGTGATAGCAACGCTGCCCAGAGACCGAGTGTTTGTTAAAGAGAGGGAACTAAGTTCAAAATACTGGCCTTCCTCATTGCTCCTCCTGTCCACCAGGTCACTCTGCTGCTTAAAACATCCGGTATGGATCTCCATGCCCCAGCAGTGGATCTCTCAGTGTGGTGCACAAGGCTGTTCACAATTTCACCTCTGCCTCTCTCATGAGCTTCACCTGCTGCTGCTATAGCCTTTTTCTCTTGGCCACAGCAGTATTCAACTACTTGTAAGTACGTTCCTGTGTTCACAACTCTGTATTTTGGTCATGCCTGGAAGTCTCTTATATCCACCCCTCTTCTTTGCCTGGGTAATGCCTGCTTATTTTAAAGACTCAGTTTAGGTATAACCTCCTCCAGCAAGATAGCCCTGCCTTAGCCACAGCTCCTTCCCGGACGGGGTTAGATGTGCTTCCCCTGTGCGTACGTGTGCCTACCACATCGTATTGAAAATGGTCTCTTTCTCTCTCTGTTTCACATGAGACTGAAATCCTTTGAAGGTAGGGACAAAGTCTTCCATTTACACAACTCCAGTGTCCAGCACTGAGCCTAGCACAGAATATTCAATAAATATTCACTGAATGTAATTTTTTTTTTTTTAAGAACGAGGTCCCACTATGTCATCCAGGGTGGTCTAGGACTCCTGGGCTCAAGCAATCCTCCTGCCTCAGCCTCCCAAGTAGCTGGGCCTATAGGCATGCGCCACCACACTCAGCTACTGAATGTAATTCTTATAACTCCTGTCATATATTGAAAAACAATATGCTCACATTATATTTTTAATTTTAAAATAATAGATTTTATTTTTTAGAGCAGTTTTAGGTTTACAGAAAAATTAAACAGAAAATATACAGTACCAGGTCAATTTGCCCCCATAGTTTTCCCTATTATTAACATCTTGCATTAATATGGTAAATTTGTTACAATTGATGAGCCAGTGTTGATACATTATTATTAGCTAAAGTGAACAGTTTTGTAGCATTCACTTTCTGTGTTATACATTCTGTGGGTTTTAACAAATAGTTACATTAGTATCATACAGAATAGTTTCACTGCCCTGAAAATCCACAGTGCTCCACCTATATATCCTTGCTCCCTCCCTCTACTACCCCAACCCCTGGAAACCACTGATCTTTTTACTGTCTCCATAATTTCACCTTTTCCAGAATGTCATAAAGTTGGAGTCTTAGTATGCAACAGGCTTTTTTCACTTAGCAATTTGCACTTAGGTTTCCTCCATGTCTCTTTGTGGCACATTATTATTTTCAATCTTAAAAATACGGGCCGGGCGCGGTGGCTCACGCCTGTAATCCTAGCACTCTGGGAGGCCGAGGCGGGTGGATCGCTGGAGCTCAGGAGTTCGAGACCAGCCTGAGCAAGAGCGAGACCCTGTCTCTACTAAAATTAGAAAGAAATTATCTGGCCAACTAAAAATATATATAGAAAAAATTAGCCGGGCATGGTGGCGCATGCCTGTAGTCCCAGGTACTCGGGAGGCTGAGGCAGTAGGATCGCTTAAGCCCAGGAGTTTGAGGTTGCTGTGAGCTGGGCTGACGCCACAGCACTAATTCTAGCCTGGGCAACACAGCGACACTCTGTCTCCAAAAAAAAAAAATACCTCTACAAGGTAAGTATTTTTACTAGATGAACACCTGAGATTTGTTGATGAGAGGAGGTAACAGTGCACAGATAGCCAAAATACCAACAACATCATACCATCAATCCATTAAATAAACATTCATTAGGCCCCTCCTTTGTGTCGGACATGGTGTTTGCCTGATTCAAAGAAGATAATTTCCTAGTTCTTGAGGAACTAACAATTTAGTGTATAAGACAGGTATATTAAAAAAAAAAACCCTCATCATTTCATAATATAAACAGTTACTAAAAGGGTAAGTATCTTGCTGATATAAGAATTAATTCAAACCAGGTGTGGCTCATGCCTGTAATCGCAGTGTTTTGGGAGGCCGAGGCAGAAGGATCACTTAAGCCCAGGAGTACAAGAACGGCCTGAACAACATAGAGAGGCACTACCTCTACAAAGAAAAAAAAAAATAATAACCTGGTGTGGGCACATACCTGTAGTCCCAACTACTCAGGAGGCTGAGGTAGGAGGATTACTTGAGCCCTGGAGTTGAAGGTTGCAGTAAACTATGATGACACCACTGCACTCTAGCCCTGGCACAGAGTGAGACCCAGTCTCAAAAACAAACAAACAATAAAAGAGGTAGGGTCTAGTTTCCCACTTCCCCAACCTGAGCAAACCTTTATAAATGCTTTAACCAATATAATATGATGAAAATGGCTGAGTGTGACTTCTGAGCCTTGGTCAAAAGAAAGCATTATATGTTTTGCATCCATTGAAGTACAGAGCCGAAAGAAAAGAAAAGAAAGAAAGAGAGAGAGAGAGGTGGGGAGAAAGAATTCAGATAATGTAGGCATTTAGAACAATAATGAAAAATGACAAGTGCCTGTTAAATGTTAACTATTATTATTATTTCACTCAGTCTAAATGCTAGATACTGCTATTTCTTACTTTTCTGAGCAATAAACAGTTTAGAGGAGTTAATTATTAATAACTTGCCCAAAAAATCCTCAAATGAGGAAGTGAAACTGAGTTTGCCCAAAGCCCATCTTCTGTCTTCATTCCTGCTCCTCTCAGTGATCCTGGCAGAAACAACATCTCAGTGATCCTGTCATCTCCCAGGTGAGACACTAAGGAGAAGGGTGTGTTGGGGATAGTGACAAGTTGAGTGTGGCTGGAGCACAGAGGGTGGGGAAGGGAGCAGTGGGCAGTGAATGCTGGTCATGGTCAAGCTACTGAAGTCCTCCAAGTACTGAAGTTCACAAAATGTGTCAGTCCCACTAATCTGTTCATGATATTTAGCTCCAAGAATTGCTGAAGCTGAGCATTCCCTTTGTAGTGCGTGGAAAAAGACAAGCTCTGTGCAAGACATTTTTGGTCTTGCTAAGGTCAATGGTGGGTTTGTTACTGAGGAAGAGTTCTGACGTTTGCCATGGAGACGCTATATAAGCAAAAATGTTTGTCTTCCAAAAAGCAAAATTAGAGGAAAGCACACTAAATCAAGATTCCATACATAACAAGTTTTGCAAATAAACACCAGTTTGAAGAGAAACTTCAGAAAATGAAATTGAAATTGACCAAGTCCAAGTCCTTAAAGACTCACCCTCCCTCTTCCCCAGCTGGTTGGACTGCTTACATGTGGGTACATGTCCTTTCGTCATCTACGACCTCTTTATTTTGAGAAATAGAAATAAATAGAAAATTTACCTTTGATCTCTATTATACCCTTGAAAACATATGTGTTAAACCGAAGGAGGTGGATGCTATTTGTACTCTTCTGGGAAAAAAAGAAAATTAATTTCTGCGTAGTTATTTTTAATAATACATTTGGCATTGATTTTAATATAACAGAAAAAGAATTAGCATTGGGTTTTAATTAAGAACAATTCAAGAACATTACCAATGCCTATTTAATCTGATATATTTTAAAGTATTATATATTAATAACAAAATAGGTCATTTCAATATAATATTTTCATATTCTTACAATAAAAACCTATCCATTTTCTGCCAATATTTATTACTTATTTAACCTGTTTTTTATTTAAGGTCTACTCTGTACTCAGCCTGGTGTCAGGCACTAAAAATACAGTCATGCTGAAGGCAGACATAGTCCCTGCACTGGTGGAGTTTACACAGTCTGAAACATTAGAGTTTGGTACAGAAAATTATACCAAAGGGTTAAAGTTAGACATTTTTATTACTATGTTGTGATACGTTTGCCCTGGTGAGTACATAGAAAGTGCTTCTCAAACTTTACCGTGTGTGTGAATCACCTGGGGATCTTACTAAAATGCAGATTCTGATTCAGTAGGTCTGGGGTGGAGCTGCTATTCGTTATTTAAACAAGCTGTCGAGTAACTCTGAGGCTGCTGGCCTGCAAACCATGCTTTGTATTGGGGGCATACAATATTAATATGCAAGACCGTAAGATGTAATATCAAGAAGTAAGGCATACAATAAGATTAAAATTTTTCTTTCCTTGGGCTATAGAGCATTTGGTAATAATATACGGGGGAATGACATATATCTACAGTCAATTATAATACTAGACAAATGTGACGTATTCACAAGGGGAAGTAGAAAGTGGCATGGAGGCCAAAGAAAGGAGAAACAGCATCCCAGTTGGAGAGGGGAGTGGGTTCAGGAGTTGCTTCCTTAGGAAGGTGGAGTCTCTAATTGAGCCAGGAAGACATAGAGGATGTCTACTAGTGGAGCGGTGCAGGATGGTGCTTCAGGCTGAGTGTTGGTCTTGGCTGTTTTGTGGGTCAGCTCAGGGTTCGTTCAGAGACCAGCCAGTTGTCCTGTTTGGCAGTTCTTCCATTCAGGGAAGCAGGAAAGATAGGGATATACAGTAGCCCACCCCCAGCAAGGCCAACCCCAGCATTCCTAAAGATGAATCCAAAGACCCAACATTTCTTTTTACTCATTTTCTCCGAATATATAACACACAACACCTTGATTTATTGCTCAGGGCTTGTCTGGTATCCAATTCAAGTATTTCTGTGTTTCAGCTCCTCTGGCTACTGAATGATACCTTCCTGCTGCTATTATTTCCCAGTTTAGTGCTTTTCTCTAGCGTGGCACTTATTTGGACAGGATATCTGTTACAGACTTCTTTACATTGGCCTCAAGAACCCTTTTGCTGAACTGTGGCTGCGGGTACCCTCATCATTGGAAAATCTGTCAAGACCGGTTCCACATTCCTGCTGCTGCCCCTACTGGATGGGTATAAGGGCTCCCATTCACATGATCTTCCCAGCTCCTATTGTCTTCTCAGTTATATTACCTCCTTGATGCCTGGAAAACATCTGAGGTTGCAGTCTGATCAAAATGAGGGACAAAGGCAAAGAAAGAGTCAAAGGCAGAGTACTGGGGAGGAGCCATTGGGAGCTATGTCTGCCTTATTCACTTCTGTGTCGCCCCTGCCCAAGACACTGCTTAACCATAATAGAGGCTCAACAAACATTGGCCAGATTTTAAATGCAGATTTTGCAGAATCGTATCCCACTGATTTTTAAGACATTATGGATTAAAAAAGCACTCTGTTTAGGAAACTTTTTAGGTTAAAGAACTTTCCCAGCTGACCAATATTTTCTGTCTTACATCATTTTGAAGGTAGAGGAGATAATGTTTGTGGGAGACAGAATTCCAAGATTATCCCCAATGACCCTCACCCTTTTGAGTGTGGGTGGAACCTGAGGATATAAGGAGATATTGCTCCTGTGATTATGCTGTGTTACATGAAGATTTTTCTGGATGGGCCTAATACAATCATATTATATTATGATTTAAAAGCAGAGAATTTTCTCTGGATGATTGCAGAAGAGGAACCCAGAGATTCAAAGTGTAAGAAGGAGTCAATGTGCCATTACTGGCTTGAAGATGGAAGGGCCATGTGGAAAGAACCTGAGAGCAGTTTCCAGGAGCTGAGGGCCAGCAGGAAAATGGCCACTTCAGCCCTGCATACACAAGGAAATGAATTCTGCCAACAACTTGAATGAGGTTGGAAGCAGATTCTTCTCCAGAGTCTCCAGTTAAGAGCCTGGCTTAGGCCAGGCATGGTGGCTCACACCTGTAACCTTAGCACTTTGGGAGGCTAGGGCAAGAGGATCACTTGAGGCCAGGATTTTGAAACCAGCCTAGGCAACATGGCAAGACCCTCTCTCTACAATAAATTATAGCCAGGGGCGGTGATGCACACCTGTAGTTCCACCTACTTGGGAGGCTGAGGCAGGATGATATTTGAGCTCAGCGGTTCAAGGTTACAGTGAGCTATAATCATCCCTTTGCACTGTAGCCTGGGCAACACAACAAGACTTTTCTCTGAAAAATAAAAATTAAAACAAAAAAAATCTTGGCTTAGCCCACACCTTGATTTTGGCCTTGTGAGACCCTAACTACAAAATCCAGTTGAGCCAGTCTTGGCTTCTGACATAAGGAACTGTGAGCTAATAAGTGGCTATTATATTAAGCTGCTAAATTCGTGATAATTTGTCATGAGGCAGTAGAAAACTAATACAATGCTTTATACCTCAAGAAAATTTATAGTACATATGTATGCATGTATACATATGTATTTATAAGGTGCTCGCATGATATGGGCATTTAACTTGTCTGTATTTTACTATATGTACTGGAGGAAAAATGATAATTTAAATATGTGAGCAATAACCTCCCATGGTTATTCCACTCAATTATCTAGCAGCACCATCTGACAGAATTGCACTCCCTTCTTGCAATCCATTCCTCACATTGCCTAATGAACAACCTCCTTTCTTGGTTCTCCTCCCAGCTCACTAGACATTTCTTTTTAGTGTTTTGCAGGTTTCTCTTCATCTTTCCTAACTCTAACATTCACATATACCCTACACATACATATATTACCCTACATGGTGGCATAAACAAAATATATATACAGTTTTTTGTTTTGTTTTGTTTTGTTTTGCTTAGAGACAGAATCTCACTCTGTTGCCCAGGCTGGAGTGCAGTCACAACAATTATAGCTCAATGCAGCCTTGAACTCCTGGCCTCAAACAATCCTTTCACCTCAGCCTCCTGAGTCACTGTTATTACAGGCATGACAGTTCTTTATAGGCAATTAAAAGTTATTCACGGGTAATTTTGACTATCCCCTGCTTAAAAAGCAATTTCACTCTATCAGTTTTTGCCATCTAAAATTGGGAGTCACCCAGCTATTTCAGTGTAAAGTCAAGAGGATCTGTGAATTAACTTGCCTTCACACTGGATCTCTTCATTGGCTCTAAACCTGTGCTGTCCAATATGGTCGCCATAAGCCACAGGTAGGAATTTAAATTTAAGTTTTAGCTGGGTCTGTAGTCCCAGCTATTCAGGAGGCTGAGGCAGGAGGATAGCTTGAAGTCAGGAGTTCAAGACCAGCCTGGGTAACATAGTGAAACCCTGTCTTGAAAAAAAATTAAATTCTAATTAATTAAAATTAAATGAAATTAAAAATTTTGTTCCTCAGTTACACTAGTGACATTTCAAGTGTCCAATAGCCCATGTGCTCATGGCTACCACATTAGACAACACACATACAAAACATTGCTATAATCACAGGAACAACAAAAAGACCCATGCTGTTAATTGTCATTTGGTCTGCTCTAACTTAAATATCCTAAACTCATTGCTTTTCCATGCAGGAGATTTTGCAAAGGAGTAATATGAAAAGTGCATTCTTTGGAATCAAATTTTCTTGAGTTTAAATCCAGCTCTACTGTTGTGTGCTCTGTGACCTTAGGAGGATTACTTGACTTCTCCATTTCTCCATTCCTTACCTGCAAATTGGGATAATAGCAGGAACTATCTCTTAAGGTTGTTGTAAAGATTAAATGATGTGATATATACAATGTACTTATAATGGTGCATAACTCTTAAATACTCGATAAATTTAGCTATTATTTTTTGTATTAGTTTTTGGGGTTTTTTTGGGGGGGCAGAGTCTCACTCTGTTGCCTGGGCTAGAGTGCAGTGGCATCATCATAGCTCACTGCAACCTCAGACTCCTGGGCTCAAGTGATCTTCCTGCCTCAGCCTCTCAAGTAGTTGGAACTATAAGCACACATCACTTTGCCAGGCTAATTTTTAAAAAATTTTTATACAGACAGAGGTCTCACTATGTTGCTCAGGCTGGTCTTGAACTCCTGGCCTCAAGTGATTGCCCCACCTCAGCCTTTCAGAGTATTGGGATTATAAGGCATGCACCATCATGCCTGGCCTGTATTAGTATTGTTTTAGAGACCTGCATGTGATTAGTTGTACTTCATTAATCTGAAGATTCATGACTTTTATTAATTCTGGACAATTTCCAGTCATTATCTTTTCAAATGTTGCCTTTCCTCAATTCTTTTCTCTTTTCCTTTCTAAAATTCTTGTTGGACATTCATTGTATCTTCATTATATCTCTATAACCCTTATGTAACTCAGTTTCCTTTTCTATAAAATGACAATACAAATAGTATCTACCTCATAGGGTTGTTAGAATTAAGTGAGTTAAGATATGTAAAACTTAGAATAGCATCATATGTGTGTCAGCTATTATTAACACTCTGGTTATAGCTCTTTATTTATTTTTGGCCCTTGGAGACTTCCCTTAATTTATTAGGGATATTTTGTAATACTTTAGTTCATCTACTAAATCAGAAGTTATTCCAAACTCTCTTTTGGTTGCAAGCTGTGACAAGCTGTAACATGTACCATTTCTTTTGTTTGGAACATTTTCCTTCCCACTTACCTACTTTCATCACTGGAGAGTTTAATGTCTGTATTAGTCTGAATTACACTGTGTGCATCAGAAAACCCAAAATAACCAAAGCTTTAAAAAATAGAAGTTCATTTTTTCGTCAGATAAATAAAGTCTAGAAGTATGAGGTCTATGGCAGGTATGCCTTGTCCATAATCACCAGTAGTCCAGGCTTTTTTCAGTTGCTCATCATCTGACTTCATCTGTGATCCAAGATAGTTGCTCTGGTTGCAGCTATAACATCCAAATTCTAGTCAACAGAAGAGAGAGGTGAAGAAGGGTATGCCTCTTCCCTTTAATATTTTTGTCTAAAGTCATACACAACATTTCCTATTGGCTAGAACTTAGACTGCACTGGAGAATCTAGTCTTTATTTTTGACCACAAAACACCAAGGAGATAGCAAACATCGGGGAAAACTAGTAGTCTTTGCCACAATGCCTCTCCTATGTTCCCTCTGAGATTGTATATCCTCCCTATCTTGTTCAACTCTAGGATGAATGACTTGGCCTGGTTTTCCTGGGACTTTTCTGGAGTTAGCACTGAAAGTTCTATGTCCCTACACACACATGTCAGCCCTGGGCAAACTGGGACGCCTGGTCACCCTATGTTACCTCTACTGTGACTGTCATACCATGGGTTCCTTGAAGAACAGACTGTGTCTGACTCACTGCTGCATCTTCAATACCTAGCACAGTGCCACACACATAGTATGTATTCAATAAATAGCAAATACTTATGTAGTGCTTTTTATGTGCCAGGAGCAGTTCTAAGTGTTTTATATTATATATATGTTATGAATTGAATTGTGTCCCACCCGCCCCAATTCCTGCGTTAATGTCCCAGAACATCTGAGTGTGACCTTAGTTGGTATAGAGTTGCTGCAGATGTGATTAGTTCAGATGAGGTCATATTGGAGTAGGGTGGGGCCTTAATCCAATATGACTGGTGTCTTTATAAAAAGGGAAAATTTGGACACAGACATGTATACAGGGAGAACACCACGTGAAGATTAGAGTTATGCTACCAAAAGCCCAGGACCAACCAGAAGCTAGGAGAGAGACTAGCTCCTTCCCTAGATCCTTCAGAGGGAGCCAGGCCCTCTCAGCACATTGATCTTGGACTTCTAGTCTCTAGAACTATGAGACAACACCTTTCTGTTGTTTAAGCCACTCAGTCTGCGGTACTTTGTTGTGGCAGCCCCAGCGAACTGATGCTCATTTTAATCTTCACAACTTCTTTGTGAGATAACTATTATTATTATTTGTACTTTACAGATGAGGAAACTGAAGCATATAGTAGTTAAGAAAATCAAAAAGTTGCCAAGGAGAAATAAGGAGAAAGGTATAGGTGAATTGAAAGAAAGAAGGGAAGAAGAAGGAAAGGGGAAATTTTTGGAAGTTAAAATATGGATAGGAAAAAATAGAAAGAAAAAAGTAGCAAAGGAAAAGGGTCAAAACTTGACCTGACCTGAGCTTCTAAAAGTATTAGAAGCTCCAGGTCATGGTATAAACCATTAACATTTTTCTTTTTTTATTTTATTTTTCATATTTTGAGACAAGGTCTTACTCTGTCACCTGGGCTGGAGTGCAGAGGTGTAATCATAGCTCACAGCAACCTCTAACTCCTGGGCTGAAGTGATCCTCCTGCCCCAGCCATCCAAGTAGCTGGGACTACAGGTACACACCACCATGCCTAGCTAACTTTTCTTTTTCTTTTTTTTTCTTGGACAGGATTTTTGTCCCGGGAAAAATTTTCTGTTTTTTTGTAGAGATGGGGTCTCTAGACTGCCCAGGCTGGTCTCAAACTCCTGAGCTCAAGCGATCCTTCCACCTCGGCCTTCCAAAGTGCTAGGAGTATAGGCATGAGCCAACCTACCTGGCACATTTTTTATTTTTAGATATATCAAGAGTTTGAATAATTCTTCAAAATGAGGGAGTCAGGAAATGCTGCCTCATTTTTCATACTTGCAAGTATTTTATTGTATTTTGAACCTGAAGCCAAGCTGCTAAGTGCCCTGGTCTTGATTTTGCGACATAGGCTTCCTTTTTATTTGAGGGGAGGGACTAGTAATAATCACTCGTTCTGCAAATGTGACTTTGAGAGGTTTGGATTTTATGCTCATGTGCATTATGGACTTGTTTTTGATGGATGAAGTAACACTTATTTTTAAAAGTTTTATATATTATGCTTCCTACCTCTAGTTTATATACATGTATTCCTGTTGAAGCTGTAGCTGAACTGCAAAGTCAGAGACAATACTCTGAGGAGATGGGGCTTAACCTTCCAGAATGTAATACACACATGGTATTGGAGACCTTTTCATGGTGCTGTGTTTCCAACCAGAATACATGGATCTGGGAACGAAGGGGTGGAATCAGGATTGGCTGCACTTACAATCACTCCCAGTGACCTACTGGAGACTTTTTGTTTCCTGGTCTCTATGGGGTTAGAGGTTCTGTTGTCAACAGGGGCACACTCTCACCAGAGAACACAGCAAAGGTCCAGCTGAATTACAAACTACAGCTGCCATCTGGGCTCTTCAAGTTTATTGTTCCAAGGGACCAGCAGGTAAGGAGAAGACAGACCATCTTGGCAGAGATTATTAACTCTGATCAACAGTGGGAGGTAAGGCTTATTTTACACAACAGGCACAGGGAGGTCCACAGGTGGAACTCAAGATGACCCATTTGGGTGCTTCATGGTTGTCTGTTCTCCTTTGATCAATCATAGCTGTGAAGGGAAAAGTGAAGCAACCCCCACCTGAGAAGGATATGATTGCTAGGGGCTAAGAAAACTCAATAAAGAAGGTTTGAGTCATACCACCAGACAAGCCACCATGATCAGCAGAGGAGGTAGCTGAGGGCAAGAGAAATTAGGAACGGATAGTGGAGAAGGGAGACTATGAGTACTGCTGAAGGACCTGAGACTGCAGTGATGGAGGTTAACCTGAGCTACTTCCTGGACATGTATGGAGAGACGGGTTTGCTTGATGCAAGGAGTGGATTGTGTCAGGCACAGAGATGTGCCACTCGAATCTCCCTGCAGGAAAGCCTTTCTGCCCAGGATATGGTATGCTGACAGCCTTCAGCTGTTAGCTCCTATAGTGTCTGCCTCAGCTAAGGTGGTGATTCAAGGGCCTACCCATTTACACTAAAAGTGGAATTCTGATCTTTATTCTAGGGCTTCCTGTTGGACTAGTAGAGGCTTTGTCAGGTCTGCACAGTAGTATGACAGTTCCCCTTGACCAATCTTTCTGTCTCCCTTGCTCTTTTCATAGGTGTCACTCTCTAAACATCTTGTCCTCCTAACTCTATTTCAGCAACTGATTCCAGGAGAATCCCAAATCAGCACGTGGTGTTTAACAATGAGAAAATCTCAGTGAACTAAAACATTAAGCACTTCTTACTGCTTATGAGTTTACAAGGCAGGTGGAAGCTATTTTAGCCTTAGCTGAGTCACTCAGGGGTCTGTGGTCGGCTGTTTGTCAGACAAGCAGTTGTGCTGATCTCGACTGGATTCTCTCATGTTTGGGGGTTGGCTGGTAATAGGCTGGTCTAGATGGCCTCAGATGGGACAGCTGGTCTTTCCTTTACATCAGCAGTCCCCAACCTTTCTGGCACCAGGGACCAGTTTCATGGAAGACAATTTTTCCATGGCCCCAGGATGGGGGTGGCTAGAGTGTCATGGGTCATGCGGTGTGTGATATGGAGCTCAGGTGGTGATGCAAAGCCTGTTTCCTAACAGGCCATGGACTGGTACTGGGACTTGGCCCCAGGGGTTGGGGACTACAGTTTTATGTTATCTTATTCTCTAGTAAGTTCACCTTGGCTTGCTCACATGGTGGTAGAAGGCTTTGAAGAGAACAAGCTGAAGCAAGCAAGGCCTCTTGAGTAATAAACTTGGAATTCACACACTGTCATTTCTGCCGTAGTCTATAGGCCAAAGCAAATACCAATGCTAGCTCAGGCTCATGGGGGTAGGGAACCACTTCTAGATGGAGGAGATACAAAGGCACCTTGTAAAGTGTATGAATAGAGGGAGATGTAAAGAATTGGGGCAGTTTTGCAACAATATACCACAGGAGAATTCTCTAAAGCACATTGAACAAACAGAAACTATAGCTATCTCAGTCTACTATACTTTTTATTTTTGTAAGTGAAAATTTAAAAGCACACAGAAAATATGGAGAATAATATAATAAACCACTCCCGAACCTACCATCCTACTTTAATAAATCTTAAAATTCTGTCATGTTCAGAATCAAAACTTTGGCTGGGTGTGGTGGCTTATGTCTGTAATCCTAGCACTTTGGGCGGCTGAGATAGGAGGATCACTTGAGGCCGGGCGTTCAAGACCAGCCTGAGCAACATAGTGAGACCCCCATCTCCAAAATAAATAGAAAAATTGTCTGGGCATGGTGGTGCATGCCTGTAGTCCCTGCTACTCAGGAGGCTGAGGTAGGAGGATGGCTTGAGCCCAATAGTTTGAGGTTGCTGTGAGCCATTATGTTGTCACTGCACTTTAGCCTGAGCAACACAGTGAATCCCTGTCTCAAAAACAAACAAATAAGAACCCAAACCAGAGTTTTGATACCGTACTTTTAAAATCCCCTATATATCCCTATTCATCCTTACTTTTTCTTCTTTGAAGTCTTCAGCTGTAAATTTTCAATTCCAAATAGTTACTTTTTATTTGAGTTCAAAGACTTGAGACTCATGCCTTCTGGTGATTCAGCAGGAAAAAAATGGAATATTCATTTAGTCATTAAACAAATATTTATTGTTCTTCTATTTTCCAAACCCTGTGCAACGTATTAATATATATTTATGTAGTATATTCTTATTTTTTGTAGTTTGCTATTTGCACACCATTTTGCTTTAGATTAGGCTGTATATCTAAAGTGAGAAACTAAGAACATTTTCCTTTGTAATGGGGGCCCTTTTTCAATATCTTTTACAAATTTTTTATATAGTTTTAAGTTTTGAAGATGAATCTTATTTTAGTCTGTAAATTTTCATTCCAAGTTTCTTATCATATTCTGTTTGGTTGTTGTCTCACTTGGGTGGGTAGGATGTTTTGGCATGTTTATTTAGTTGCTAGTTGGCCACACCTTTGATTTTCTTTCATATGATTAGATTGTTTTTCCTTGTAATTCCTGCCTGATTTCTCTTCTTTAATATGTGCTTTTACAGCAAGTTGGTTAAACTCTTTTTTAAACAGCTTTGTTGAGATAATTCACATACCATACAATTCATCCCTTAGTATGTTTACAGAATTGTGCAACCATCACCACTTCTGATTTTAGAATATTTTCATCACCCCAAAAAGAAACTTTGCATCCATTAGCCATTACTCCCAATTCCCCCCTACCCCTGGAAAACACTTACCCACTTTTTGTCTCTATGGGTTAGCCTAGTGTAGACATTTCATATAAGTAGAATCATGCACCATAGAAATCTTTTGTCTCAGCTTCTTTAACTTAGCATAATGTTTTCAAGGTTCATCCATGTTGTAGGATGTATCAGTACTTCATTGAGTTTTGAGGCTGAATAATACTTCATTGTATGGATATGCCACATTTTGTTTATCCATGCACTAGTTGATGAACATTTGGTAGTATCTACTTATTGGCTATAATAAATAATGCCATGATGAGCATTCATGTACAAAATTTTGTATGGAGATATTTTCATTTCTCTAGGTGTAGAATTGCTACATTATATGGTAACTCTATATATAACTTTTTGAGGAACTGTCAAACTGCTTTCCAAACTAAAACACTGTGGCCCCAAGGAAAAAATTTTTTCTAGTGTGGCAGTCAATGTGCTAATGACTAATGAAGTTGAGCATCTTTTCATGTTCTTATTGGCTATTTGTATATTTGTATATATCCTCTTTGGAGAATGCCCATTTTTATTGTTTTACTTTTTTAAGAGACAGGGTCTCTGTTGCCCAAGCTAGATAGAGTACAGTGGCACAATCATAGCTCACTGTAACCTCAAACTTCTAGGCTCAAGCAATCCTGCTGCTTTGGCCTCCAAAAGTGCTAGGATTATAGGTGTGAGCCACTGTACCCAGAGCTATCGTTAAATTGGGCTGAGTTTAAAAAAAAATTATTGTTGAATTACAAGTTTTTTTTGTATATTCTAAATACAAGACCCTTATTAGACATATGGTTTCCAAATATTTTCTCCCATTCTGTCTTTTCACTTTATTGATGGCATCCTTGGAAGCACAAAAGTTTTTAATTTTGATGAAGTCCAGTTTATCTTTTCTTCTGTCATTTATGAATTTTGGTGTCATATCTTAGAAATTATTTTCTAACCCAAGGTCACAGAGATTTAATCCTATGTTTTCTTTGAAGAGTTTTATAGTTCTAGCTCTTACATTTAGGTCTATGATCCACTGTGAGTTAATTTTTGTGTATGGTATGAGGTAGAGGTTCAAATTCATTCTTTTGTATGAGGATGTCCAGTTGTAAAGACAATTCCTTCCCCATTGAGTTATAGAACTTACCAAATTTTGCCTTGTTTTATGGTAAACTGGATAGATTTCTCTGTCATTGGAGGACAGAAAACATGTTTTGTTCATTTAAAATGAGAAGATGTTTGTGAAAAGCACCTAACATAGGGAAGCTGATCATGAGTATTTTGTTTCTTCTTCTTCCTCTTCTTCTTTTTTTTTTTTTTTTTTTGAGACAGGGTCTCACTCTGTTGCCCAGACCGGAATGCAGTGGTGTGATCATAGCGCACTGTGGCCTTGAACTCCTGGGCTCAAGCCATCCTCCCAAAGTGCTGGGACTACAGGTGGTATGACCAGTGTGCCAGGCCTCTTTCCTTCTTTTGAGTCTCCCCACAGCACTTAGCGTGGTACTGGGCACCCAGTGGTTAAATGTTTGCTGAATGTAGAACAGGCTTGAACATGCGCCCCCCAAAAGGGTGTGGATTCCCACAGCTCTGATTGGATGGGAGATCTAGAACAACTTTCAGACCTTTCCCAACTAAGATTCTGAATAATAGTAGAGACTGACCCTGATACTTAGCGAATCTGTGCTGTTGTCAAGGTAGGGGCCTCCCAATTATTCATCCTTGAAAGCAAGCGACAAATAGCTTTCATTTAAAGTGTACCCAAACACTTAAAACAACTCTAAAGGTCCAGAACCATTGTTTGTTTGTTTGTTTGTTTGTTTGTTTTTCCTGGTTTAATTTCCAGTCTCCAAGTGTCTACTGATTTAACTGCTTATGCATTAATAAAGTTTTAACTTCTGGATTTGACCTCAACTCCACAAAATTGATTGTGGTTCTTATGTGCTTAAAAGTGGAAAGATTTTCTCAGGCAGCAACAACCACTATTGAAAAGGCAAACAAACAGCACTCAGGTATGACAGGCAATTCTATTTTCAGTGACCCCTTACTCCCTTCTTTTTCTCTCTTACACGCTGAATATTAGAAGCTCTCATAATCTCTCAGAAATAGAGCAAGAGGCTGAAGATAAAGGCCTGTTCATCCTGCAGGAGTTTCCTAAGATTTCACGTCCAGGCTATGTTTCTGCCTGCTGCTTAGGTAATCTTTTTGTGAGAATCTAGAATCTGCCCCTCTCTGTGTAAAAGTATGTATGTGCACCTACTGAACCTAAGATGTATATTGTACAGATGCACGTAACTTTTTGTTACAGTTCTTTCCAGCTTTGAAATACTTTCACAGGAGAAGGAAGCACACTGGAGGGCTTCAAATTACAGTTTCTGACTCCAGAGCCAGTGCTCCCACCACTTCCCCAAATCCAGTCTCTAGAAAATTAATCATGTATGGGGCTCCTTAAATACATTTTCTTGCTGTCCTTCTAGGGCCATTACTTATCCTTAAATTAACTGGAATACAGTAATACTTGATTTGTTATTTAAAAAATTTTTTTATTAGACTATTTTTAAGAGCAGTTTTAGGCTCACAGCAAAATTGAGCTGCAGGTACAGCGATCTCTCATACTCCCCCATCATCAACACCCTCCTCCAGAGTGCTACATTTGTTACAACTGATGAACCTACACTGACACATCATTATCACCCAAGGGGTTCCCTCTTGGTGTTGTACATTCTATAGGCTTAGGCAAACGCATACTAACATGTATTCATCATTATAGTATCAAACAGAGTAGTTTCACTGGTCTAAAAATCCTCTGTGCTCCAGCGGGGCTAGATTTGATGAAGGTGAAAAGAGAAAGAAAAAAGCGTGCATTGCAGAGACTCAACCCAGCTCCAAGCCAAGTTTGTTCCAAAGTTCAGCAGCTCCCAGCGGTCCCATCTCGCCAAGTCCCGTTCAGGGCAGGTTCCTCCTCCTTTTGTTTAAGTGTCAAGCAAATGGGTTTCCTGTTGACACCAGAATATTGTGAGAGAGCAGGAAGAGGCCAGGCCATCTCCTCTTTCCCCTCTTCCTATCCCGTTTATTTATTTTGTGCACGTTTGTGTCGGTCGAGCGGTGTTCCCAGCGCGTGTGGCTGGGGGCGGCCTCAGCGGCGGGCAAGCCCTCCCCGAGGAGGCGAGGCCCGGCCGGAGCCCGCCCGGTCCCGCTGGAACTCCGTGGGGCGGGGCGGGGACAGAGGAGGAGGGCAGAGGGGGCCAGGGCGAGCCGAGGGGAAAGGCCGCCGGTGCGCCGCGAGGAGGCGGGGAACTCGGCTCGGCCCGCGCCCGGCCGCTCGCCGCCGGCTGCAGGTGGAGTTGGCTGAGGGGCCGTTTCTGCGCCGCCGCCGCCGCCTGCTTTCCCGGGGCCGCCTTCCCCGCGCCGAGGGTGGTGGCGTGGGGGGCCGGGTGCCCGCGGACCGGGGCGCCGGGGCCCGCAGGTCGCCGGCCGTGCCCCGGCTGCGCCTCCGAGCCTCGCCCATGGCTGAGGGCCGGCGCCGGGAGGACGAGGAGGAAGAGCTACGCGAGCGCCGCGAGCTTGGTGGCCCGCGCCGCGCCCGGGGCCGCGCGCTCTCGGGCCACCCGGCCGCAGGTGAGAGGCGCGGGAGCCGGGGGCGGGGGGGACGACGCGGGGCGCCCTGGGGCCGCGCAGGTCCGGGGCGGCGGCAGCCGCTTCACCCTCCGGGATGGGACCGGCACCTTGAACTTTTGGAGGCCAGAGGGAGGGAGCGTGGCCTTTCCATCGTTATCCTCACTTTCGGGCCGAGCCTGGGGAGATTCAACCCGGTCTCTACCTGCTAGTGGCCCTGAAGCTGAAACTCCAAAATTTCCGTGCAAACTAAATCGAGGAGCTGCTGGCTTGGAACGTGTGGCCCGGGTGATTACTTATCTCTGGGTGAGTCAGAGGCCGGTGGTGAACTCAGCGGCCAGAGGCCGTCTTGGTGGAACGACCCCTCCCGAGGGGTTTGCCGGCCGGGTCAAAGCACGTGCTGATGCTGAATCAAGTCTTATTTCGTGTCCTGTGAACTTCGGACCTGTTGTCCCCGCCATCCCCCACCAGCTGAGCTCACTAGTTTTCTATACGACTTGCTTTATTTTGTGAGACGCCCCCGCCCCCAAAGAAAAGTCCAGAATATATAATAGAATTGCAAAGGGCAATTCGTTTGCACTGAGAATCATTTCAGGGCTTATAATTACTTTTATGATATTGTGTTTCTGGGTACACAAAAGCGGCACGGATCAAATAGTGTGGCGCATAAGTGGAAGAGTGAATAAGTGTAGATCCACACCCCTTCCCTCTTCCCTGGGCAGCTTTTCAATTTAACATAATAGAAAGGAAATTCTTTGGCCTTTGGTTCCAACTGTGTAATCCCAGTTATCTGAAAACAAGAGGGAAGAACAAACTTAGGGGGATGACAACAAAAGGGAGATAGGGAAGTGGGAAAGATTCAGATGATTCATGGAGAGCCTCTTTAGAAAGTGGAATGTAGTGAATATTCCCTAGAGCCATAGAGAAGTTTTTCTGTGTGGCTCCCTTGACCACTAAGAGAAAGTTGGAAAATTAGAGAAGACAGTGGGTCTGTGGGGAGCAAATGGAGGGCATGCAGGGAGGTGAAGGAAAGAAGTTGAACAGATAATGAAGAAATAGTCAATTTGATGCCTTTGGTAGAATCCTGGAACCATAAATATAATTCCCTGTGCAAATTATAAGGCGTTTGTCTACATAAACACCAGTTGTTTTCAAAATAACTGATAGTTTTGTTCAGTGTAAACCCAGACCTAGTGAAATAATGAATGAATAATTGCTGGATATGGGTAAATACTTCTTGAAAGAGTACAATGAAAAAACTGCGGAGGTACCGCCATTGACTTACTGATTCAAACAGCGTAGACTAACTACCTACGATTCCTGTTACCTTTAGCAAAAGCTTCACTCTTTCTTCCAAGAGACTGTACTGTGAAGAGCTGTAATTGGAGTTCAGACTAGATATGATCCAGATGTATGTTTATCATTTAGTTGCAATATGTGTATTTATCCCAAGGCCAGTGGAAATGGCATTTTGTAACTTGTTTTTAACCAGTTCCAGGATTTCCCCCAGGCTGGCAAAAGCTTTTCTAGGTTCTGTGATAATATTTTGCAGAGGCAAGACATTGTGTACTTTCTGCATTCCAAAATTAGAATCTTCTAACAATTTATATGCTCTTTCTTCATTAAGGTTTGTGGGGACAGCGATGTTATGGAATGGATAGAGTGTTAAACTTGCAATTTTTGGTTGTATTTCTTTTGCAATAAATTATTTAATAGTTTACATTTAGTTACAAACTGTGCTCCTCTTTCCCTTCATTAGTTAACATGCTTTTCAGACACTATCACATTCCTTACCAAGCTTGGGCATTTGTTAGTCTATGTTGGATGTTGCTCTCCTCCAAGTGAGAGAGTATGAACTGACCCAGGCGTTCAGTTTTTCTTCTGCATCTTCTTTTTTATCTTCCATTTTTCCTTTTCTCAGCACTCCCTCCTTCCTCTACCACTTTACAATCTAAAAATTTTCCTTTTCTTTGATCTCACATAACTTGATACCCATAACCTGATGTTTATGGACTTGGGAGAGTCTGTGAATTCCTCCTTTTCTCCCTGCTAAATTTAGGTGTGGTGTGTAAGTGCATCTATTTATTTTTACAACATATGGAAGAGCGTATAAAATTTGTAGATTTTAAAGTGAAAATTCTTGTAATTCATGCCCAAGTAAGAAACAGAGTATTAATTCCCTAGCAAGGGGACTCCCATCCCTCCCAGATATAGCCCCTTCTCTCCCCTAGAAGTAACCATTTTTTTTTACTTTTGTGATTATTATTTCCTTTCTTTTCTATACAGTTTTACCATACACATATGCATTCCTATACAAAATTGTTTAGTTTTACCTGTTTTAAAACTTCATATAAGTGGAATCATCCTGTATTTTAATAACCCAGCAGAAAACAAGTAATGACTTGAGATTATGAAATGTCTGGAATGAGTTCTTTTCATTCGAAGGCCAAGAGCCCCAGGCACAATCTGAATACAGAAAGACAGTCCTTTTAGGGCCTCCTTAGGAAGTAACTGTATTTTTTAAAAGAAAATCGAGTTTGAGGAATCACGATTTCGTCTAACAACATAGGATGATAATTGATTTGGTGCTTACCTTCTTTATGAAATAGATTTGTTATGTTTGCCAGCTTTTAAAATAATAAAATACCTTCTACATGACACTACATGAAAATGAAAAGCTCAGTTGATTTTTTGCAGAATTGCAGGAATAATCAAGTGCTGAAGTCAGTTCAGCAAAGGTTAATTCTGTAGCAGTTCATGATTCATGAGATTAATTTATGAGTAGACATAGGAAAGGTGTAAGGTAAATGGGTGCAGAAAGGATACCATTGTTTGCATTTCATGCACTGATGTTAAAGTGTCATGAATCTGGTACCATGTGAAATATTTACTGTTGATAGTATTGATGGTGTATCCAAGATCCTTAATTGCCTAACCTGACGTAAAGTGGTAATATAAAAGCTAGACACAACACCTAAATTCTTGTGGTGTCTTACTAATCCCCTGAGTGTCCGTTACAAATAAGGAAGAGAGAGGACATAGGTATACTAATTCAGTGGTTCTCAAACTTTTGCTGCATGCCTCAGAATTGCCTGAAGGGGGGTTGTACAATTGCAGATTGCTGGGCCTCTTCCCCAGAGTATGTGATTCGGTTCATCTGGGATAGGGGGGTCTGAGAATTATCTTTCTTTCCTTTTTTTTTCTGAGACAAGGTCTTGCTCTGTCTCCCAGACTGAAGTGCAGTGGCCTCACTGCAACCTCAAACTCCTGGGCTCAAGTGATCCTCCTGCCTCAGCCTCCTGAATAGCTGGGACTGCAGGCACACACCACCACACCGGGCTAACTTCTATTTTTTTGTGGCGATAGAGTCTCACTCTTGCTCAGGCTGGTCTCAAACTCCTGGCCTCAAATGATCTTCTCACCTCAGCCTCCCAAAGTGCTGATTACAGGTGTGATCCACCACACCTGGGCAGAATTTTCATTTTTAACCTGTTCCCAGATGATATTGATGCTGCTGTTTCAAAAGGCTGATGATCTTTGCAAACTCCATGTAATTAAGAGAGAAATCACACCCCTCCACTGAGTCTTAAATTCTAAGAAATAGTTCCATCGGCTAATTTGTCCTTTTGAACAGATCAGATGAAAAACTAGGAGATAAACATGGAGATCTCTACAGACTAACACATAGTACTTAATTTCCATTGTGGATTTTTCTCAGTAGCTTAAAGGATTTCATGGTTGATTTATATAGCCCGGCATTTATAATCAACTTCATTGTTCTTGATTTTCTTCTTTGTGTCATTGATTGAATGTTCTTCATCTCTATCTGCACAACTAAGTTTAGTTTTGTTGGGGCCAAGGGGGAAATTCCCCTTGCCCTCTGAAGGTTTACTGAAAAATCAACTCACAACGTGGGAGCTTCAGAATGAAGACCCAAAGATACAGGGGAAATTGTCCATTTTAATGCTTAGGTTCAACTAAGTATGGACAGTTGTGTAGAAATATGATTGGACCAAAAAGGTATGATCTAATGATAATGGACAGTGGGGACACTCGGCAAGGCCTGTCTCTCTAGATTCTCCTTGGCCTCTCACAGCGTGCATTCCTTCCTCCTGGGTATGCACCAGGACCCTCCCTGGAATGGGGGTCTTATGACCTACAGTCAAACAAGGTAGGTCAGAAAATTTCTTTATGGCCAGTTTTTACACAGAAAGGGAGAGAGAAAGAATAATATTTTTAGGTCTTATGGCTGGCTTGGGGGAACAGGGGTTCTGGTTTCTATGACCTGCCTTGGGGAAGAAGGATTCTAGTTTCTATGGCTAGTCTTAGAGGAGAATGGGTCTGAGAGACTGGAGGACAGGAGGAGGTCAGAGAAAAACTTGTGCTTCTGAGGCTGCTTTTGAGGCCTTCATTTTAAAGTACTGTTTTCTGAGTCCCAACACTGTGTTAGTGCTCCTTAGCACTAGCCAAGGGCAAGAAGTAGAGAGCAGGGGGGAATAGGCAGAAGATAGGGTGACTAACTCTTTCCAGTTTTCCTGGGACTTTCCCAGCTCTTAAAATGAAAAGTTCCCCATCCCAGGAAACCCCTCCCGCAGTCCAGGCAAATCAAGTATAGTCGCCCTCGTGACCTGGGGGAGCGGGGTGAAGGGAGAAGGGAGGCTAAAGGCTGCTAATAATGTTATTTATACTAACATTGCTGCTTCAGACTGAGTGCCATGCTTTTTTCACTCAGCGTTAAGTTTGTAAGATTTATTCATATTGTTACATGTCGCTGTAGTTTTTTGTTTTCATTTTATAAATGCATTATACTTTTTGTCTTTTATTTTTTATTGATTTGTTAGATTTCTCTATTTACCTAGGAATCACAACTGTTGGTTATAAATGTTAACTAATATTTTCTTCCTCTCTGTGGCTTATTTTATGGTTTTTTTGATGTGGAAATTCTTCATTTTAATGTAGATGAATGTATGAATCTTTTCCTTTATAATTTGTCTCCCCTCACCCTTGGTGAAGAATACTATCCCTACTCCAAGGTCATGAAAATATTCACCAATATCTCCTTTATTGTCTCCTAAAAGCTTCGTAGTTTTCCTTGGGGAGAAGTACTATAGCTTTCATCAGACTCTCAAACAGGTTTGAGAACCTCTGACTGACATACAGCATTTTTATATTGTTTCTCCAAAGGGCTGGAATACAAAATTCTAAATCCTCCCTCAAACATCTGGAAGGGTAGTATGCATATTATAGGGCTTAATAAACACTTAGTTAATTTATTCTTTCTATATTTTAATGTGGTTATGGTAAACCCTGGAAGGACTGATACGTAACTTTTCTCTTTTGTGCTTTGAGTAAAATAACTTTATCATCATCAGTATGAAGGCACAGAATAACATTCGTTGTGTTTGTTAGGTACCAGGTGCTTCTTATATATTATCCCCCATGAGATAGGTGTTATTTTCTTCATTATATCATTGAAAAAGCTAAGGCTCAGACATATTTAGGCAACTTGTTCAAGGTCCTTCAGCTAGTAAATAGTAGAATGGGGATTTGAATCCAGGTCTTTTTGAAGTGAAAGTCCATGATTTCCCAGGCTATCAAACTGACTGCTAATACAGGTCAGTTACTTTTGATGCTCCACACATTTGTACCTGCATGTTGCTCACTATATTCTACAAGTACTTTACATTTATCTGGTGCTTTCTGATTAGGAAGGGCTTTCACAACCTCATTTAATTTGAGTTTTACAACAATCTGAGAGAGAAGAGGGTAAGTTTTATTATTCCCATTTTAAAGATAAGTAAACCGAGACTCAGAAATGTTGGAAGACTTCATCTAAAATTACACAGCCAAGGTATAGCTGAACCTCAGTTACCTCTATTCTGGCTTGCAAGTTATAGAGTTTCTTTTAGTTGATTGATGTAACATGCCAGGTCATATTGTCCCAGAGTCTGTGGCTCTGTCTAAAATATTGGATAGTTTTGAAAACTGCAGTAGTAGCCTGGGCCACCAGCTTAGTTTTTGTTATTAGAATACCAAAGTTGTCTAATTTATTTTGAGAAAGTTATTTTAAGTCCCATGAGAAATACAGATATATTTATACATTGTTTTTGTTTTTGTTTTTTTTTTTGAGACAGAGTCTCATTCTGTTGCCCTGGGTAGAGTGCAGTGGTGTCATAATAGCTCACTGCAACCTCAAATTCCTGGGCTCAAGCAATCCTCTGGCCTCAGCCTCCTAAGTAGGTGGGACTACTTCTAATTTTTTGTAGTGACGGGTCAGGCTTGGTCTTGCTCAGGCTGGTCTCAAACTCCTGACCTCAAGCGATCCTCCCATCTCAGCCTCCCAGAGTGCTAGGATTACGGGCTTGAGCCACTGGGCCGGGCCTGGCCTATATTTATACATTCTTAAAAAATCTTGTACTCAGCAAGTTCTTTAAGAAAACCGGTCTAGTTATCCCCATCAATATAATGTGTGCAAAATGGTGCAGAAAATACTGATAATACAAAGAGATATATAAAATAGTCTCCTTGCGTTTAAAGAACATGCCATAGAATTAGGGAAGTTAACACTAATACACTTTAAAGAAGATAATTAAGAATATAAAGTAGTCCATGGTGACTATCAACGGAGTTTAATGTAAGAGAACCAGACTGTCTTGGTCTATTTCTTGGCTCACCCTTTGCTAACTGTATGACCTTGGACAGGTTTTCTAACCTCTCTGCTTCCATTCTTTATTTGTATTTCTAAGTTTGAATAATAATAAAATTTATTGCATAGGGTTTGATGATTAAATGAGTTAATATTAATACACATAATGCCCTTAGAACCCAGCCAAGCACATAGTAAATACCTATAGAATTAGGACTCATTTTATGTGTACCTTATCTTATTAGTGTTAAAATATTGCACACTTAGTTGAGTCTGCATTTTTCTTCATTTGGAAAGAGTTATGAGTTTCTTGTTAGCAGAGAAAAAGAAGGTAAATCTGCAACATCACCATTTAATAATCAAATGTAGTTGCTTTACTTTGGACTTCATGCATCTCTTGGACATATCTTAATTCTACAAGATCCCCAAAGACTGAGACTAGTTCTTCATATAGTATTTCTTAAGCCATAAAAATAATTTTATCATGGCCTGGTAGTACCTCATGTTTAGCTTTCTTTATTGTCACGAATGAAAAGTTCATTCTTGTGACATAAGCAATTATGTTCAAAGTGATTTTGGCAAATCAGAGGTAAATTGATGATCCCACAACCTGTTTTTAAGCAGAGTGCATATCCCTTCATTCTGTTTTTTTCCCTGCTCTTCTGACAATACTCCTCCAGAACTTCTATAACTTCATTTGCATATTTTATTCTGGGGACAACGTATTCACTCTGTTTTCCCTCAGATCATTTCAGCTTGTCATCCAGCGGTACTTAGAGACTAATTCTCTGAACACTTGGTTCTGATCCCATCTCTCTCAATTAGTTTGTAGCATCCAACAGCTTACAGCATCTTTCTGGGTCTTAGTTTTTGCTTTATTAATTGAAGGAATGAGGCTTCCAATTTTACATTTTAATAATTCTAGGAGATGAGAAGAAAAGGAACTTCTGACTTGGTTTACAGAAGTTTGCCAATGTGCTAAATTAGATCTTGGGGGGATTCTTCTGGTCTCCTTGTGAACTGCTCCATTGGTGAGGGAGCCAAAGGTGCGGAGCTCAAGCCGTGCCTCCCCTGGAGAGGGTAGTTACGGTAGCATGAGTTGTCTAGCAGAATGTGTTGTGCAGGCTCTACTGATCAAGTGGCAGTGTTCCTCTTCAGCAGTGGAAGACATGAGATGTGTTTCAGGGGAGTTTATAGTACTCGACACAGTGTGAGGGAATGTTATTATTAATTAAGTACAGATGGAAATATATGTCTGGTAGCTTCAGAGCATAGGGCAGGGTTAAGATTGGGGAGCAAGCTTACGTAGCCTGACACGGTACAGGAAGGAGAAGGCTGTGGCGGAGGCCTGGCCCCCTTGTTTAGAAGAAGTTGGGACAACAGTTTCTGCTCCTCAGCAGCTGTAGGCCTCACCTTTAGGAACTGTAAGGTTGCCTTTGGGGTGGGGATGGGTCTATGGGAGTGGGGGCTGTAGACCTTTCTTTTTTCTTTCTTTCAAAATAAAATTTGTTTAAAAAAATTTTATTGATTTATAGAAAAATTGTGAAGATAGTACAGAGATTTCCCTTATACCCCACACTCAGTTTCCCCTATCATTAGCATCTTACATTATTAGTATGATAGATTTGTGACAATTAACCAATATTGACATATTATAAACTGAAGTCCATACTTTATTTAGATTTCCTTAGTTTTTACCTAATATCTTTTTTTGTGTTGCAGGATCCCATCTAGTATACCGTATTATATTTAGTTGTCATGTCCCTTGGCTGTGACAGTTTCTCAGATTTTCTTTGTTTTTGAGGGCCGTGACAGTTTTGAGGAGCACTGGTCTGATATTTTGTACAGTGTCCCTCTATTGGGATTTGTCTGATGTTTTTTTCATGATCAGGCTGGATTATGGGTGTGTTCGGAAGGAAGATCACAGAGGTAAAGTGCCATTTTTATCACATATCAAGTGCATGTTATTAACATGACTTATCACTGGCCTTGATTACTTGGCAGAGGTAGTGTTTGTGTGAAGTTTCCCTACTCTGAAGTTACTCTTTTTCCCTCCCTTTCCATACTGTAGGAAGTGAAGGAAGTCCCTATGCACAGCCCACACTTAAGGAATAAGGAATTATGCTATACTTCTTTACGGGTAGAGTATCTACATAAATTATTTGGAATGATTT
Organism: Lemur catta; assembly: GCF_020740605.2. Lineage (NCBI taxonomy): Eukaryota > Metazoa > Chordata > Mammalia > Primates > Lemuridae > Lemur > Lemur catta. Next base: position 74,406,151 of record NC_059132.1, on the reverse strand, counting down.
TGCCTAGAAGAAACCATTCTCTTTTACTCTCTTAGTTTCTTCAGTCTCTGGATTTACATTAGGATCATCTTCAGGCCCTGCCTGTTGGGGAATGTAAGCTCAATTCCTCCACCCGAATTCTGTCCAAAATATTTGATATGTGCTGATGTTTGACAGATAATTTCATTTCATAATTAGAAAGGAAAGGTATGAAACACCTATGTCTGATTGAAGTTATCTATGACTAGGACTCATTCACACTAGAGTCCTCTATCAGCAAGTACAAATGACTCCTTTCCAGATTTGGAAATGGAGAGGAAGTTGGAGTAGGAAAGCAATTTGGGAAAGCACTGGATTAGGGTAATCAAATAAATAGTTAATATTTATTGTGCACAGGTGGTATTCTAATTGTTTTACATGTACTTTTCTCATTTATTTCTTAAACGGTTCTTATGAAGTAAGTATGACTATTTCCTTCCTTCTACAGATGAAGCACCTCAGGCCTAGAAATGGTAAATAATCTACTAAAGGTCACACAGCTAGTAAGTGACAGAATAGAATTCTGTACTTTATTATAGTGTGACCTTGCACAAAACGATTAGGTTTTATGAGCCCCCACCTTTTTTCCTCTTTTGAATGGGAATTATTCATTCTCTTAACTACTCTACATGTTCATTAGGGGGAACATGCTTGTAAACGTTAAGTTCTCATGTGTGATGCGTAGTTCTTAGACAAGTTCAAGAGTTCTGAAAAGGAAGCACATAGAATCTGAAAACAGTTTTCTGGTTTTGTCATTTTGCCTAATGCCCACATAATTCAGAATAAATAAATAGAGGCTGTGAAGGAGTTGATCTTGTCCCTGCTATGATGCATTTGAGCAGATTAGCAATTGCATTGCTGATGAGCCCTGTAAGACATGCCAGGGCTGCTGGTTGGATTCAGAGTTCATTTGTTTTCAGTATGGCTGCCTTCATTATACCAGAGCTTTCTTTTCAAAAGATACATTAATCAAGGAATCATTATACTGGAACATAGCTAAATGCTTTTTCTTTGAGAGCAGGCCAAGAATAAGGGGCAGAGAAGAAAATGTTTATACAACATGTAGAGAATTAGTTTTTCTGGCAATAAATATTACCATTTCCAAATAGTCCTTTGAAACTATGCATAGGTGTTCACATAACACTTGAAGGCCCCCAGCAGGGTGTTACTTCTATAAATGATTTCTTTTTATCTTGCCACCACGTCCCTTGTTTCTTCATTACTTCCCAAGGACTCCCCCTCAACATACACACTAGCTCAGTGGACACAACTGGAGCTATCTGGAGGTGACAGAGTAGATTTGTGTTACCCAATTGAGGTGTAACTATTGCCAGTGGAGGGTGTGGTCTATAAATGGTATTCATTTGGAATAAGGAGTGTTACTGCAGGTTTTTAAATGTTCAGACTTGTATTTGAAAACTACTCTTAATTAGATTCTTAATAATGTGATAATTGTGCCTTAATATTGCAAAAAACATTTTATCTTCCATTCTTTCCTATTCCTGTCTTCTTCACAGAAAATTTCTTGATGTATTCAACTTTATAGCATGGTGTGGTATTTCTCACATTTCTGTAGCAATGGGAACTCTAAACAGTGCTTCTCAAATTTTAATATGCCTACAACTTCCTGGAGATTTTGTTAAAATGCAGATTCTCATTTAGTAGGTTTTGGATGGAGCCTGAGAGTCTGCATTTCTTTTTCTTTTCTTTTTTTTTTTTTTTGTGAGATGGGGTCTTGCTATGTTGCCCAGGCTGGATTGTGCCATTTACAGACACAATCATAGCTCACTGCATCCTTGAACTTCTGAGCTCAAGAGATTTTTCCCACCTCAGCCTCGCTAATAGCTGGGACCACTACTGCACCTGGTTAGATTCTGCATTTCTAACAAGCTCCAAGTGATACTGCTTCTGCTGGTCCCTGGACCATATTTTGAATAACAAAGTATTCAAATTATCTCTACTGTAGAGGCAGGGTTCTCAGTTTGTGGCAGGGCATCAGAATTGACTGTGAAGCTTTGAAAAAGACTTGTGCTCATGACCCAACGACCCTCAGATTTGTGGATTAATTACATCTGGAATAGTTGCTGAGGAACTGGATTTTTAAAGTTCTATGTGAAGTGAGAATCATTGGCTTAGTATCCTATTAAAATATATAATGTTGAGTGGTTTCAGTGTGATTTCTTGTAATTTGAACTGTTGCATTTTCCATCATAAGTAATTCATGTGATGAATTTTATTCAAACAGAATAAACAGAATCTACCACGCATTTTTTCTTTTTTCCCCTTTTTTTCAGCTCTACTGCGGTATAATTGACAGAAAAATTGTGTATATTCAAGGTGTACTACATGATGTTTTCATATATGTATACATTGTGGAATGATTACCACAATCAAGCTAATTAACATGTCCATCACCTCACACAGTTATTCTCTTAGCAAATTTTGAGTATACTCATTAATTGTACAGTAGGTCTCCAGAAATTACTCATCTTATAACTGAAAATTTATACCCTTTGATCAACATCTTCCTATTTCCCCTGCCTTCCTCCTCCCCTACCCTAATCCCTGATAAGCCTTTTACTCTGTGTCTATGAGTTGGACTTTTTTAGATTCCACATATAAGTGAGATCATGTAGTATTGGTCTTTCCATGTCTGGCTTATTTCACTTAGCATAATGTCCTCTAGTTTCATCTATATTGCAAATGGCAGGATTTCCTTTTTTTTTTTTAAGGCTGAATAATATTTCATTGTATATATGCCACTTTTTCTTTATCCATTCATCCATTTGTTCATTGCTGGACACTTAGGTTGTTTCCATATCTTGGCTAGTGTGAATAAGGCTGTAATGAACATGGGAGTGCAGATAGCTCTTTTAGGTAACGATTTTATTTCCTTAGGATAAATACCCAGAAGTGGGGTTGCTGGATGGTAGCTCTATTTTTAATTTTTTGGAAGAACCTTTGCACTGTTTCCCCTAATCACCATACCAGTTTGCATTCCCACCAAAAATGTAAAAGAGTCCTTTTGTTTATATTCTTGCCAACACTTTTGATTTTTTGATAATAGCCATCCAGCTGTGATAGATCTCATTTTGGTTTTGATTTGCATTTCTCTGATGATTAGTGATGTTGAGCACCTTTTCATGCTTGCTGACCATTTGTATATCTTCTTTGAAAAAATGTCTATTCAGGTCCTTTGCCCATTTTTTAATCTAGTTATTTGGGTTTTTTTTTTTTTTTTTTGCCATTGAGTAGTATGAGTTCTTTGTATATTTTGGATATTAACACTTTATCAGATATATGGTTTGCAAATATTTTCTCCCATTCCATGGTTTTCCTTTTCATTTTGTTGTTTCCTTGGCCATGAAGAGACTTTTGAGTTCTACCATGAATTTTATACATAGATTTTATTCAATCCCTCTATTATCTTATAGTCTAAGTAGGCTCTACATAAAGAATGGTGTAGTGAGCTATCACTGAAGTAACTGGAAAGCACTGTTGTGTGTTAGCTATGTTCTTTCAGCTTACAAGAAGTAGAGACCTGTTCTGCTAATCCCAGCTGATAGAGTCTTATTGTAAAGATACACAGGTAAGTTGAAAGACACAAGAAGTAGTTTCCAAAGTTATTTGGAAATAAGAGTAACTCTAAAAAAACTGACAGCAAATAGCTACTCCAGAGAACATTCTTCTGTAAGTTGGAATGACTGAGTCACTCTACATTAGTGACATCACCATTTTTGTGACTCAGTTTATCTGTTTCCATGGCTTCTGAAGGTACTGAATAATTAGCTCTCTTTTGTTTTTTTTCAGTCAGCCTCCCCGTGAAGGGGGCTCTGAGTAGGTTGGCCAGCCACAGTCCTGCACAGGATGGCCTTTTAGGGCAGGGTTCTCATACCCATTTACCTCAGACAGAGGTCTATGGCAAACCTATGGATAGCTGCCTTTGCAGACCCATGCCAGGTCCCTTTGCTGGGGCAGGAAGGTGGAGTTTTGTGGTACCCACATGGCTTACCTACATGCTGGAAATGCCAACTGTTTCTTTTGTCAGACGGGACCGTGGGCCTGTGTGGGGTACTCCGAGTTTTCTCAGAATGGAAAGGGTAAAGTTGGCAGATTCCACACAGGGCCCGACACTGTGACTTTCAGCATGAGGGAAGAGACTTACCTTTGTTCATTGTTATATTCCCGTAACTCAGAACAATGCCTGGCATATATGTGCAATACATAGGTGTCAAATAGAAGAGACTTGAATTTTTGAAAAATGGTTTTAATGTCTTTATTTTTAGTTCGATTACATTTTATGCCAATCCGAATTCTTACGTACACAAGGTTGGAAGGCAAATTCCTACTCTGCTCATGGCTCCTTGTGTTGAGGGGGAACAATATATGCTAACAGGAAAGAACTTCATGTTTTCCTGTTTCCTTGTTAGTCTAAAAAGCCTTAGATGTTTGCCACTTGGTGTCCATACAGCCGATCCCCATCTCTGGGCTACGGGGCAGTTCGTGGATGTCAAGTCCAGCGCTCAGAGGCCTTTCCACAACGCCCCTTGGAGGTGTCCTTGACGGCGACGGCAAAGCGCCCCAGCAGGGCCTTGAACTCTGGGCGCAGCGGTTGTTCCTCAGGCGCCGCCCGCTCGCACTTCGGGGAAGGGGGCGGGGGGAAGGCGCCGGCGCCCGCGAGCCACAGCGTCTGCCGGTTGGCGGGAGCGGCCGCCATGTTGGGTGCCCAGTAAATGGAATTTTCAACGCAGATTTGCGTATTTGGCCAAAGGAGGCCGATTTTCAGGTAAGGAGGGAAACACTAGAAGATAGTAATCATTAGGAGTGATCACAACATCCTCCTTTTCAAAAAGTTCCAACCACCTCCCCAACACCCCCCAAACTGTACAGAACGGTGTGGGAGGGCGGACGTTAAAGGTATTTCTGAGGAAGCATCGACTGCGCTAGTGACACGAGGGGTGCAGGGCGTCCACGTCAGGGACGAGCCCAGTGGGGTTGGCATCTGGCAGCCTCTTCGGCGGAGAGGCAATGATACTGAACATTAGTATGAAACCTTAACTCGGGCGTACTTGCTATTGGTGTGACATACAGTGCTGAGTATGTATGGCTTATAGCATTTAGAACAAGCCTTTCAGTGGCTCCTTGAGCACAGGGCTTCTGTGAACCTCATGGAGTGTAACTTGGTACCTAGCGGCGACCCCCAGCCTTTTTGGCGCCAGGGACCCTTTCGTGGAAGACAGTTTTTCCTCCGCCGGGGTGGGGGTGGGGGAGGGGGGCTCAGGCGGTGATGCCGCGACCGAGAGCGAGAGCGGCTGTAAACACAGATGAAACCTCGCTCTGTCTCCTGCCGCCCACCTCCTGCTGTGTGGCCTCTCCCTGAGTCTCATGGAAGACAATTCCCCCACAGACCGGGAGGGGAGCGGGGCCGGGGGAAAGCTCAGGCGGCGACTGCGGCGGTTCCTCACAGGCCCTGGACTGGTACCGACCGACGCCCGGGGCAATTGGGGACAGCAGCCTCTTAGGTTTCCAGTGAATGTTTAATGAAGTTAATGAAGAATTAAGGGTTTTAATTTCAATATTCTTTAATTTTTTTCTCTTTTAATCGAATCTCTAGCTTTCTTCTATAGTTGACTTTTAAAGAAAAGTACCATTTTTTTTTTTTTTGAGCCAGAGTCTCACTCTGTTGCCCAGGCTAAAGTGCCGTGGCGTCAGCCTCGCTCACAGCAACCTCAAACTTCTCGGCACAAGCGATCCTCCTGCCTCAGCCTCGCGAGTACCTGGGACTACAGGCATGCGCCACCGCGCCTGGCTCATTTTTTCTATATATATATTTTTAGTTGTCTGGCTAATTTCTATTTTTTTTTTTTTGTAATAGAGACGGGGTCTCGCTCTTGCTCAGGCTGGTCTCGAACTCCTGACCTTGAGCGATCCTCCCGCCTCGGCCTCCCAGAGTGCTAGGATTACAGGCGTGAGCCACTGCGCCCGGCCAAAAAGTACCATTTTTAAGTATATCTGAATGAAATAGTTATCAGTCATTTATTTGGTGCTTAATATCAGGAATTGATTTACAACCCTGGAAGACAGGTTCTTTTATGGTCCTGTTTTTAAGATGAGAAAAATACAGTAGAAAGAAGTGCATCTGGGATTTGAACCCCTGCCATCTCTTGTTCCTTTATTTTTAGATTTACATGCAGTAAAATTGACTTCTTTTTGGTGAACAGTTCTCTGAGTTTTATTACATGTATAGATTCTTGTGACTACTACCATGGTCATGATACAAAATAATCTGTCACCTTGAAATTCTCAGTGCTGCCCCTTGTAGCCAAACCTTTTGGACACCCCTAAGACTGGCAACCACTTATCTGTTTGTTCTCTGTCTCTACCGTTTTGCTTTTTCCAGAATGTTATAGAAATGAAATCACAAAGTATATAAACTTTGCGACTGGGTTTTTTCACTCAGCACAATACCTTAGAGATTCATTCATTTTACTGCTGAGTAGTATTCTGTTATATGAATGTACCAGTTTGTTTATGCATTTTCCCGACGAAGGATATTTAGATTGTTTTTGGTGAATAAGCTGTTATAAACATTCATGTACAGGTTTTTGTGTAAACAAATTATTTCTCTTGTTTGGATACCTAGATACCAGTTTGCTAGGTGGTAATAAGCATATGTTTAACTTTATAAGAAACTTCCAAATTGTTTTATCAGAGTGGTTATCCTATTTTACATTATCACCAGCAATGTGTGAGAGTTCTCGTTGCTCCACATTATCACCAGCACTTGATGTTGCCAGGTTTTTCTTGTTCGTTTTTGTTTGTTTGTTTTTACCCATTCTAACAGATGTGCAGTGTGATACTATACTGTGGTTTTAATTTACGTTTTCTCTCTCCCTCTCTCTCTCTCTCTCTCTTTGAGGCAAGGTCTCACTTTGTTGCCTGGGTTAGAGTGCAGTGGCATCATTGTAGCTTGATGCAACCTCGAACTCCTGGGCTCAAGCAATCCCTTTTCCTGAGCCTCCTGAGTAGCTGGGACTATAGGGATAGTCTAGTTTTTCTGGATTGTTTCACTGGTTGCAACAAGCTTTTGTTTAGTTTCTAGAGTTATGAAAAAGTTTTTCCTGCCAGTTTTTTATTGCTTTTATGGAAGAATGGGATTTTGGAGTTTCTTTTGCTACCATTTTTGCTAATGTCACTCAGATACATCAAGGTCTCACTCTGTTGCCCACGCCAGAGTGTAGTGGCCTCGTCATCCTGGGCTTAAGTGATGCTCCCACTTCAGCCTACTGAGTAGTTGGGGCTACAGGTGCATGTCACCTTGCCCAGCTAATTTTTCTTATTTTTGTAAAGACAGGGTCTTGCTAAGTGGCCTAGGCTGATCTCAAACTTCCGGCCTCAAGCAATCCTTCTGCCTTGGTCTCTCAAAGGGCTGAGATTACAGCTGTGAACCACCACACTCAGTCCCAAATATGCCTTTAAAAAAAAAAAAAACTGATTAAGATCATCAGTCTTTTTTATGAGCATATAGGCCCAAGTTTTCAACAACAAAAATACCAAAAGGTAGGGATATTCTTATCCATTTTTGCAGTTTTTCTGCTTTCTATTATAGCATTTTTTCAAGGTATTTCTATAAAAAGGAGCCTTACTTTGCTGGTTACAGTGCTAGGCTCAAGACCCCTCATTCAAACTCTGCACAGACAACTTGCTTTTCTCCATTCCAGGCTACAGACAACCTATAACCCATTTGTTACCATTCAAAACATGATTTCAAGGGATATCTGTCCAGGCGAACCCCGTATTCCTGTTTGTTGTCAGATTGGCTCAGAGGAAGTAGCTTTTCTGCACTGTTCTGAACAAATTCGTCATGTTCAAAAATAATATGGAGAGTGAAATTGAGGAGGGCTTGGAAGTTGTCATTTTATAATTTTGTATTGTTTGAGTTTCTTCCAAAGAGTTTAGCTTAGGTTATTAAGTATGAAATGTCCAATTTCCTTAAGTTACTATGTTCGGCAGTTGATATCTCTGACATTTCACTTTGACACTTCTTGTTTTGTGTTTATTGTGAAGGTACATTCTCATTCTTTCAGATGCACAGTTTGGCTTGTGATTATCTTTCAGATTTTTTTAGAGGAATTTTTGTGAAACCATGGATAAGTCAAAAATTCATGTTATTTTTGAATATGAGTTCTGTCATAGAACCAATGCTGCGCAGACAGCTTGAATATCAATGAAGTGTTTGGGAAGATATGTGGCTAGTGAACGCGCAGTATGTTGATGGTTTGAGAAGTTCCATTCTGGTGATTTTAATCTTGAAAATGTGCCACGAGGGCAACCAGAGACCAAGGTGGATAATGATGAGCTGAAAGCTGTAGTGGAAGCGAATCCGTCTCAACCTATGCGTGAATTAGCAGCAAGGTTTGTTGTTACTATTCCAACAATTTTGGACCATTCAAAACAAATGGGCAAGGTAAAGAAGCTGGATAGATGGGTTCTGTGTGAATTAAATGAGCGTCAGAAGAGAAATCTTGAAGCTTGCCCTTCTTTGCTGTCATGACATAAAGGTGAACCATTTCTATATTGTTATGTGTGACGAAAAATGGATTCTTTGTGACAATTGCAAGCGATTCGGCACAAGGGTTGGATAAAGATGAAATGCCAAAACCCAGTCCAAAAATGAATATTCACCCCCAAAAGATAATGATATCTGTTTGGTGGTCCAGTGCTGGTATTATCCACTACAGCTTCATGAAACCTGGTCAGCTGATTACAAGGGATGTCCACTGCAACCAACTGGATGAAATGAGGAGATTGCTTGAGATTAAGCAGGCAAGGATTGGTCAATAGAGACAGGCCAATCCTCTTGCAAGATAACACCCAACTACATGTTGCACAAACAACGCTGCTCAAACTACAGAGGCTGGACTTGGAAACTCTCTGTCATTCACTGTATTCTAACCAGAACTTGCCCTAACTGACTACCACTCTTCCAGGCTTTGGAGCACTTCTTGGAAGGAAAAATATTCAATTCTCAACAAGCTGTGGAAAATGCCTTTGGTGATTTAATTGCTACTCACTCTCCAGGTTTCTTTGCTGCTGGCATAAGCTATTGTTAAGATGGCAAAACTGTGCTGATAGTTTGGGTGCATACTTTGATTAATTGTACTGCTTCTTGTTTGAGATATAAACTAAACTTTTGATTCAAAATCAGACATTTCATATTTAATGACATAATATTACTTTCAAAATTAAAAGAATGAAAAACAAATTAAAAATACCATGAAAAATAATTGTCTGCTGGTCTAGTGTATTTGTTGCTCATGTTATGGTATTTTTAAAACCTATTTATCCCTAAGATGAGTTACTATAATGATCATAGCAAATGCTGTCCTGTTGATAAAAGAAATGATTGACAAACTCTTTGAGGAAATGATGGTAGGAAGGAGTATATAATTGTGTTTCCTCTGAAGATCAGTTTTCAGAACACTAGCTAATTTATCATTTGTTCACCTCTTAGTCTTATGACATTCACTTGTTTTCATGAAAGCTATAATCACTTGAAAAGCAAATCCTCATTTATAACCAAACCGTTGAAAGCTGTTTTACATAATCAAAACCTATCCTTAGCATTCTCTGCTTTATTTTTCATGTGTATTTCATCTTCATCTTGTAACCCAACAGAACCTATTCTAGAGGACTAGATCCAGGAGGAGATGTGCATTGTTATTTTTTGTTGTTGTTGTTGTTGTTTTTTGAGACAGTGTCTTGCTCTGTTACCCAGGCTAGAGTAAGTACAGTGGTGTGATCATAGTTCACTGCAACCTCAAACTCCTGGGCTCAAGCGATCCTTCTGCTTTAGCTTCCTGAGTAGCTAGGACTACAGGTGCATGCCACCATGCCCGGCTAATTGTTTTATTTTTTGTAGAGATGGAATCTCGCTATGTTACCTTGACTGGTCTCAAACTCCTGGCTTCAAGTGACCCTCCTGCTTTGGCTTCCCAAAGTGCTAGCATTACAGGTGTGAGCCACCACGGCTGGCCAGGAGGCATGCATTCTAATGTTCAGCCTCCCACTAGCCAGCTATATGACCTTGATTTAATCTCTTGAGATTCTTCATTGACAATATGAAGAATTTAGACTCAGTGCCCAGGCTCAGTGACTGTTTTTGTAAATAAAGTTTTATTTTCTATAGCTGCTTTTGTCCTATATTTGCAGAGTTGCAGCAGAATCCACGTGGCCCACAAGCCTAAAATATTTGTTATCTAGCCCTTCACAGAAAAAGTTTGCTGACTCCTAACTGTCAAGCTTCCTTTCAGGTTCAAAATTCTTTATTCTAGTTTTGGGATACTTGGGCCAACTATTTTTTTTCATCAGGTTGTTTCTTAGGAAATCACCAGAAAATTTGACTTGAAGACGGAAAACACATTATTATTTGTTAGACATCTGTACTTGTCATATTTTGTTGTTAATGCTGCAGTTACAAACAACCTGTAGAGCTCAGTGTCTTATAACAATTATATTCAACTGGTGAGCCTTAGCTCAGCCTCACCTGTGGTATTCATTCTGTGATCCTGGCTAAAGGAGCAATCCCTATCTGGGAAAAAGAACAAGGGACAAACCATGTGGCAGTGTTTAAAACTTCTGCTCAGAAGTGGGATATATCACTTCCACTCAAATTTCTTTGCCTATTCTGATATTAATGGTACAGGGAAATATCCTTCTGCGGGAGCTCCTGCAGGGTACCTGATATGTTGAGTGGATGGATAATCCTTTTTACACAGAGGGAAGTGAGTCACTGGGAACAATATCATCTACCACAGCCTCCTTAAAGGTTTGCTAGTTGGAGGAGACTGAAACTCAGGGCAAAAACTTGGTTTTGGAATTCTTTGTGTGTTATTTTTAATACACTCCTTACAAATATAATAATAACCAGTGAGCTTTTGGAATATATTCTTGTTTTCTCAACTTATTTAATGGCAGTTTAAGAATATAATGTGCATTTTGATTTCTTTTTTTGTAGAATCTTGATGTCTTTTACTTAAATTTCTCACTTCTAAACTATTCCCTTTTAAAGTACCATACCTCATTGAATGACATCACTCAAGTTGCCGAAGCCAGAAGGCTGGGTGAAGTATGTAACTTTCTTCCTCACCATGATTACCTATATATAATCAGTCAGTTACCAGATTCTTTTGAATCCATCTCCTGTGTAGTTCCTGGTCTGTCCTCTTCTCTCCATCTTTGCTGCCACCATCCTCATCCAGGAACCTCTTGCCACTTGCAACAGCCTTGTTACTTGCCATTCAGTCTCCTGAGTTCTCTAATCCACCCTCTATGTAACCACCAAAGTGATTTTTCTAAAATGCAAACTGATATGTCATTCCCCTGCATTAAAACATTTCAGTGACTTGTACATTGTATCCTCCCCTTAAAGCTCAAATATCTAAACATGGCCATATAGCTTGTATTCCCTTTATTTTTTTCTGGGTAGTCCAAGTTTTGTCCTGTTATGCTCAGCTTACATGGCTGTAAAAATGTAATCTTCTAGAAATTTTTTAGAGCATACTTTATAAACTCAATATTTGCTAGATTTTTTTTCACTTGTAGAGACTCAAATACTTGATTAAAAAAATACTGTGCAAAGCTGATTGTGTATAGTATTGAATATACTGCAATGCAGGATGCTCCCATCCTTATGCTTAATAGATTGTTCCTTCTTGGAATGGTTTTGGCTAAGCCAAACGGTAATCACTGGGCTCTAAAGAAAGCTAGGTTGACACTGGTTTCATTTTACTTTCTCTGCAACCTGTTTTTAGAAGTTTAAAATGTGCCCATTTTAGAAGTAATTGTTTATTTGGCCTCTTTAAATGGGTTAACATATTTTTCCTTGTATGACGCTAACTCAGCAGTCTCCAGACAAAAGAATGTGAAACATGAGTGCATTTTTCTTCTTGTTTGTGGTACTGTCTCCTTAAGGTCTTTCATGCTAGCCCTCTGTTTCACAAATAAAAATAGCTTCATTGAGCTCATAGGGGGATAGGACATTTCTCCTAAAATCCAAATACTTGCCTTTGAAGATGCTCCAGTGGTTTTAATTTTTTAAGGCCAAAATGTTTTCATTATGTAAATTTATTAGCACAAATTTCTTTGATCAACCAACTCCTATCCTTTCTTTTTATCTAGCCTAGTAATATGAAATTTTTCGTAAAATTAATAAACTCTCCGAACTTAGAAGCTTTGCAGTTGTTGCAACCACAGCTTTCTGTTATCATAAACTGATTTTAAAAATAAAGGTTAATTTTTTTACAAAAGCAAGGTTTTAAACATTTAAAAAGGAATCAGTGGCATATTGACCAAAACAAATCCTTAAGGATGAGGAAAGAGGGTAGAGGGTAATAGTAAGGAACATTGCAGTTACATGGGGGATTTGAACTTTCTATGTTGTGTATTTCTGTGATATTTTGATTTTTTCCTTTTAATAAGTAGAAGTGGAGGAAAGGATTTTTTTTTAAGTGTTCTTGACTGAAACGTTATTTGACTTCCTCCTTAGGGAAACAGCAGTATTATTATCAGCATTAGAACAGGCTCCTTTGTGATTACTTATAATATTCTGGTAGTTCTATGAATATAGCGAATTCTTGGACATCTTGAATTTATATGAAAAAATGTTATAAATGTGCATGAGTACTTTTTGGGGTGTAGTATTAGGGTGATGTGGAGAAGAGGTCCGTAATTCAGACAGATTCTTCTGATTTTATTTCGCTACTCCTGCCCTCTCTTCTGAGCTAAAGACTGCTTACTCAGCATCTCTACATGGATATCTTTTAGGTCTCTCAAATCTAACATGTCTGTATTAGTTTCCTATTATTGTTGTAATAAATTAACCACAAATTTAGTGGCTTCAAATAATATGAATTTATTTTTCTGTAATTCTGGAGATCAAAAGTCTGAAATCAGTTTCACTGGGCTAAAATTAAGGAGTTGGTAGGGCTGCATTCCCTCTGTAGGCTTTGGGGGAGAATCCATGTTTTTGTCTTTTCTAACTCCTAGAGGCCTCTTTGCTGTATTCCTTGGTTCATGGCCTCTTGCTCCATCTTCAAAGCTAGTAGTGTAGCATCTTCACTCCTCTCTTCTTTCTGCTTCCATCCTTATATCTTCTGCATACTCTCATGAGCATCTCTGACGCTGATCCTCATGTCTTGCTCTAAGAAGCCTTGCAATTGATTATATTAGGCCCACCCAGGTGATCCAGGACAATTTCCCTATCTTAAGATACTTAGTTTAATCATATGTGCAAAATCCCTTTTTTACTATGTACAGTAATATATTCACAGGTTCTGGGGATTAGGACATGGACATCCTTGGGGAACCATTATTAAGCCTACCATTTGATTTGATAGACTGACAAACCTGTTTCTCCTTTAGCCTTCCTCATTTCATTTTATGATACAGCCTTTCTCAGACCAGTAACCCAGGGTCATTCTTGTATATTTGTGTGTGTGCATGCATGTGTGTGTGTACGTGTTTTAGAGACAGGGTCTTGTTCTGTCACCCAGGCTGGAGTGCAGTGGTGCCATCACAGCTCACTGCAACCTTGAACTCCTGGGCTCAAGCTATCCTCCCACTTCAGTCTCCCCCATAGCTAGTACTACAGGTATGCACCACCATGCCCAGTTAATTTTATTGGTAGAGATGGGGTATCACTGTGTGCCCAGGCAGATCTCAAACTCCTGGCCTAAAGCAATCCTCCTGCCTCAGCCTCCCGAAGCTCTGGGATTACAGGTGTGAACCACCATGCCTGGCTTTTTTTTTGAGACAGAGTCTCACTCTGGTGCCTGGGCCAGAGTGCCGTGGCGTCAGCCTAGCTCACAGCAACCTCAAACTCCTGGGCTCAAGCGATCCTCCTGCCTCAGCCTCCCGAGTAGCTGGGACTATAGGCATGTGTCACCATGCCCGGCTAATTTTTCTCTATATACTTTAGCTGTCCGTATAATTTCTTTCTATTTTTAGTAGAGACGGGGTCTCACTCTTGCTCAGGCTGGTCTCGAACTCCTAAGCTCGAACAATCCGCCCGCCTCGGCCTCCCAGAGTGCTAAGATTACAGGCGTGAGCCACCGTGCCCAGCCCCTATTAGTTTTTAAAACCATTTCCTAGGGTCCTTTAAATGTGTTTTTCAGATATTCACTACCTCCTTTTCTAATCAGTGGACAGAAGTAAGTGGGTTGAGGTATACAAAAGAAGAGTATTCCATCACTTTTCAGCCTTTGGCTAAGATCAAGTGTGTAAAAGAGTATTCCAGGTGTAGAGGACAAATGGAACGAGGCCTTGAGGTGGAAATGGAATGAAGGAATGAGAATGTTGGTCTGGGTAAGAAGGAGAAAAACAAATAAGAAGTAAGGCAGATGTCTTAGTGATGAATTATAAAGTGAATGATAAGAAACTTGGGCATGTGCTTTTCTCAAGTCACCTTGGTAAATGGGGCCTTACTGTAAGGACAGTACAGATAAGGAATAGGGGAAGATTAAAAAAAATCAGCACATAGCCTTATGGAACCTCACTGATGCTCAGGATACAGTAGCCCTCTAATGTTTTGCTCAGCTCTATTTCAGTACGTTGGTGTCTGGTTCTCTTTCTCTCTACTTCTTGTTCTGACTCTGCTACCATCTGACTACCTTTTTTGGCATCCTAGCCCCCTCCTGGCTTCTGCATATTCCCCACGAGTGGTGGTGTGGGATTCTCTACTCTTCTGTTCTTTCACCAGTCCCCTGCTCTCAGTCCTCCAATGGCTTCTCATCTCACTGAGACTAAAATTCAGAGTCCTCATGGAGGCCTAGTAGGCTCTGCAGGGCCTGGTCTCTGCTCTCTTTCTTTCTCATCTCAGTTTCTACCTTTCTCCCCTTTGCTCACAGTATTCCAGACATACTGACCTGCCTGTTCTTCCTCACACGCACCTAGCATGCTCCCATCTCAGAACCTTTGTAGTTGTTCTTCTCTCACCTTGGAATGTACTTTCCCAGATATTTTCCTGCTTCCCTCCTTTACTGAGGCCTTTATCAAATGTCACCTCCTCAGAGAAGCTGCCCTGCCAACCCTACTTAAGGAGGAATCCCCCACCCTGATACTCTTATGTCCTCCTGTTTTTTTATCAAACTTTCTTGTATATGACATTATCATATGCATTTCTTTTGGGTTTGGTTATTGTCTCTCCCTCACTGGAAATGTAAATTCCTGAAAGGCCAGCTTGGTGTTATATGTACCGTTGTGTCCTCCATGCCTAGAATGGTGCCTGTTACAGGATGGGCACTTAATAATGTTGGATGTACATAGACATGCTATATTATTTGCATTTAGATTTCCCCAGAGGAGGGGCTATCACCTCGTCTAGTATTGAGTGCTTCTATGGGGTAAGATGCTGGGCTAACTGCCCTACCACCCCCTGGGCAATTTTTATGTCAGGTGCCCATGCCTGGTACATCCAACCAGTAGTGACCAGGATAGTGAGATCATATGGTCCTCTTCTCTTGATATCTCCTTCTTTCTACTAGCATGGGCTGGTTCCTCCAAAAGCTTCAAGTTTCAACTCCTGGTTCATGAGAGAAATTTTGCCGTATCTTATGCTGTGGAACAGTTGCTTCTTCCCATTTTGAACTAAAAATCTAGGCTAATGATAGGAAGTAATATGTTGGCTTTCTTAATCTTTATGTCCTCATGCTGTGTCATCCTGGCTCACACACTCATGTCCTCTTTCTTCCACTTTGTTCCTCTCTAGTTCTTAATTATAGTGTGTCGTTTCTCCTTTGTTTTCCTGTCTTGTCCCTCCTTTCTCTCTCTTGTTCTCTCTCAGCTACCATTTTGCTTTGCCATCTGTGTCATTCCAGAGCCTCTTTAGCTTGAGTTCTAGCGTCTGAGAAACCTTTTAATGAATTACTTTGTGTAATCCTTTCTCTCCTTTGTTGCTTGCGGCTGGAGAGGACTGAGGAAGAGAATTGCATTGGAGCATCCTTTCCATCCTGCATCCTTTTATTTAACCAATACTTGAAAACCTACTTTGTGCAAAACATTGTGTCAGGTTCAGTGAAAAGAACACTCAGGTTCTCACAGTACAGTTGAGGGACAAATAAGTTACTTGGATGTTTATTATTCATTTATTGAACAAATATGTATTGAGACTGGGATATAGTGGTAGGTAAAAACAAAAATGCTTATCCTCATGGACCTTACATTTTGATAAGACAGGCATACATTAATTAGGCAACTATATAAATGAATGTTAAATTATAGCTATGTTGAGTTCTATAGAGGAAGGCTCCATAGTGCTATGAGAATATATGTGGGGAGGATCTGTTCTGGTCAGGAGAGACAAGGATAGCTTCCTCGAGGAGGCAAAGGGTAGACTGAGAGCTGAAGGCACAGTAAGAATTAACCAGGCAAGGGCGGCAGGGGAGAGGGCACAGCATATGCAAAGGTCTGGTGCTGAGAGGGTGCTTGGAGCATTTGAGAAGGTTTTAGCATAGAGAGTAAGGTGGAGTGCTGCCAGATGAGGCTGAACAGGTAGGCTGGGGTCAGATTGTGCAGGGCTTTGTAGGCTATGTTAAGGAATTTGGTTCTTATTCTATGAGCAACAGGATGCCTTTGAAGTATTCGAAGCAGGAGCAAAGGGGAGAGGTATAAAAAATATTTTTATTTTTAAAACAGTAACCTGAATGCTGTGGAAAATAAATGGAGTTGGGTGTAGGTGTAAAGCATAAGAAAGGACTTGGGAATGCCAGTCAGGAGGGTATAGTGGTAGTCCAGATGTCACTAACCTGGGAGAGTTAAGGGTTAGCAAGAATTTTCAGTTTCCAAATCTACCCTCACTTTCTATTAAATGTATTTATTAATCAAAAAAATTGTCTTTTAAAGTTTACTTACCATAAAAGACACAGGTGCAGTAAGATTTAAGTTCATTCAAATGAGAAATAAAGGGTGACTTAAAGGGGTATGAATGGAATTATACCAGAAAATCCAGGATAAAGATATGCAATTGGTGTAAAACTTATTTCTGAGATCCTGGCAGCCTAGGCATAGACGGGAATAGGATAAATCACGTGAGTGTTAAAGGAAGGATGGGATATCATCTATTCCTTGTTCTAAACTTTTAAAGTACTTTATTATAGAAATGACATTAAGCCACCTGGATAGGTCCAGAGATTGTTGAAACCCAAGACCTCAGCTCTTGAGACCATAGCATTAATCCATTGTTGGTAGTAGGTCACATTTTACTTTTAAAAAGTAAAAATTTCAGAAAAATACATAGCTGAACTACATATGTGCATTTATTAGCCTCCTTGTTACAGGTTGAGCGGTAGAGCGTAGGTTACAAGGAAAGTTTAAGATAGTAGAAGAGATGAGAAATATAGACCAGGTAAGAAGCCTTTGCTGCAACCCATGGGCACAAAGTGAAATATATTAGTAATTTCAAAATATTCATCTGTGATACAAAAGACAAATAAAATTAATGTGAGTTTTTCACTAAAGCTAAATTTATTCAATTGAATGACCTGCCCTTATTTTTCTGTTTTTAGGTTCTTGCTGCCTTTTTTTAGTGTTAAAATAATCCTATCTTACATATAAAATGATAATGATAGTAGTTGGTAGTATGACTCTCAATCTCGTTTCTTTTTTGTAACAGTTTCACTGAGATATGAGTCACATACTATACAATTCACACACTTATAACTTACAATTAAATGGCTTTTAGTGTATTTTCCATGTTGCGCAGCCATCATCACAATCCATTTAAGAACATTTTCATCACTCCCAAAAGAAACACCCCCATTTCTTCCCAATCCTTGCAGCCCTAGGCCAACTAGTAGTATATTCTCTGCTTGTATGGATCTGCCTGTTCTAGACATTTCATATACATGGCATCATATAATTGTGGCATTTTGTGTCTGGCTTCTTTCATTTAGCATGCTCTTTTCAAGGTTCATCCGTATTGTATCAGTACTCAATTCCTTTTTATGGCTGAATAATATTCCATTGTATGGATGTATGGATGTACTACATTGTGTTTGTCCATACATCAGCTGATGGACATTTGGGTTGTTTCCATTTTTGGCTGTTATAAATAATGCTATGAACATTCATGCCCACATTTTTATATAGACATATTTTGATATCTCTTGGGTATATACTTAAGAGTGGAATTTCTGGATCATATGGTAACTCTATATTACTGTGGTTCTCAATCCCCTGGCCGCAGACTGGTACTGGTCCGTGGCCTGTTAGGAACTGAGATGCATAACAGGAGGTGAACTGCAAGCCAGCGAAGCTTCATCTGTATTTATAGCTGCTCCCCAATGCTTGCATCACTGCCTGAGTTCTGCCTGCTATCAGATCAGTATTGGCATTAGATTGTCATAGGAGTGCAAACCCTACTGTAAACCGCGTATGCAAGAGATCTCAGTTGTGGGCTTCTTATGAGAATCTAATGCCTGATGATCTGAGGTGGAGCTGAGGCGGTGCTAGCCTGGGGAGTGGCTGCAAATACAGATTGTTGTTAGGAGAGAGGTTTGACTGCATAATAAATGTAATGTGTTTGACTCATCCCCAACCCATCCCCCACCCCAGGTCTGTGGAAAAATTGTCTTCCAAGAAACTGGTCCCCGGTGCCGAAAAGATTGGGGACTGCTGCTATATTAGACCTTTTGAGGAACTGCCAAACAGTTTTCCAAAGAGGTTGCACCATTTTGCATTCCCACCGACAGTGTTTGGAGGTTCCAGTTTCTCTGTATCCTTGCCAATTCTTGTTGTTATCCATCTTGATTATAACCATTCTAGAAGGTGTTTCATTGTGGTTTTGATTTGCATTTCCCTGCTGGCTACTGATGTTAAGTATTTTTTCATGTGTTTATGAACCATTTGTGTATATTCTTCAGAGAAATGTCTATTCAGATTTTTTGCCCTTTTAAAAATTGTGTTGTTTTTACTATTGAGTTACCAGTGTTCTTTATATATTCTAAATACAGATCCCTTATCATACATATGATTTGCAAATATTTTCTCCTGTTTCATAGGCTACCTTTTTACCATTGAAACATAAAAGTTTTGAATTTTGAAGAACTCTAATCTGTTTTTTCTTTTGTTGCTAATGTTTTTGGTATCATATCTAAGAAAATGTTGCCTAATCAAAGTCAAAAAGATTTACCCCTATTTTTTTTTCTAAAAGTATTATAGTTTTAGCTGTTATATTTAGGTCTTAATGGTGAGGCTTGGGTCAAAGTTCATTCCTTTTTTTTTTTCTTTTGAAACAGGGTCTCATTCTGTTGCCTGGTTGCCCGGGCTAGAGTGCAGTCACGTGATCATAGCTCTCTGCAACCTCAAACTCCTGGGCTCAAGCGATCCTCCTGCCTCAGCCTCCTGAGCAGCTGGGACTACAGGCGCACACCACCACACCTGGCTAATTTTTAAAAAAAATTTTTTGTGGAGATGGGGTCTTTCTATTTCCCAGGCTGATCTCTAACTCCTTGCCCCAAGTGATCCTTCTGCCTCTGCTTCCCAAAGTGCTAGGATTATAGGTGTGGCCACAGTGTCTGGTCCCAAGTTCATTCTTTTGGATATGGATATCCAGTTTGTTGAAATGACTATTCTCTGTTCATTGAATTGTTTTGAAACTAATGTTTGAAATTAATTGATCATAAATATAAGGGTTTATTTCTATACTCTCAATCCTATTCCATTGATCTGTTAATGTCTAGCCTTATGCTAGTACCAGTCTTGATTACTGTTGTTGTAGAGTAAGTTTTGATATCAGAAAAGTGTGAGTCTTTCAACTTTGTTTTTCTTTTTCAAGATTGTTTTGGGCTCCTTGAATTTCCATATGAATTTTAGGATCAGATTGTCAATTTCTTCAAAGAAACCAGCTAGGATTTTGATATGGATTATGTTGAATCTATAGATCCATTAGGAGACTACTACTGTTTAAATAGTATTAAGTTTATTCCTAAGTGTTTCATTCTTTTTCATACTATTGTAAATAGAATATTATTTTCGTAAATTTCTCCTTGGATTATCTATTGCAAGCATATAAAAATATAGGTACTTTCTCTATGTTGTTCCTATATCTGTCAACTTTGCTGAATGTATTTATTAGTTGTAATTTTTTTGTGAGGTGGGATTCCTTCAGATTTTCTATATATGAGATCATGTCATCTGTAAATAGAGATAGTTTTACTTCTTTCTTTTCAATCTGGATGCCCTTCTTTCTTTTTCTTGCTTAGTTGTCCTGGCTAGAACCTCCAGTACAATATTGAATAGAAATGGTGAGAGTAGACATCCTTGTCACTTTTCTGATCTTAGGGGGAAATTATTCAGTCTTTTATCATTAAGTATGTTAGCTGTGGGTTTTTTATACATGTTCTTTATTAGATTGAGAAAATTCCCTTCTATTCCATGTTTGTTGAGTGTTTTTTAAAATCGTGAAGGGTTGTTGGATTTTGTCAAATGCTTTTTCTGTGTTGAAATATGAAAATATGAATTTTTCATATTTCTCTTTGTTATTCATTTCTAATAGTCTGCTGTGATGGAAAATATACTTTGTATGATTTAATCCTTTTTACTTTATTGAGGCTCATTTCACAGCCTAATATATGGTCTATTCAGGAAAATGTTCCATGTACACTTAAGAAGAAAGAGTATTCTGCTGTTCTCAGGACTCTTTCTGTTTTAAAAATTTCTTATGGTAGTAATTTATCTCAGACTAATTCTGCTTCAGATAACAGTTATAAATTGTGGACAACATAAAAGGCAACTATCTGTAGGCAGTGGAGAGTGGCCAATAGCAAGCAGAAACTAGAATCAATGGTTGGAAGAAAATAATGATACTTCTTTTAAAAAAATGGTTTTTCTCTGAAGCAGACCATGGTCATCATCATACATAGTGGCTGGAACTTACTGGCTTGAGAAATCAGAGGATAGAGTTTTGTCCTACCAGAGCAGTTGGAAAGTGAAGGAAGAAGTACTAGAAAGAAGAGCACCACAGAGAGGAAGTTTAGGAATTCTGCATGTAAACTCTGCTCAGATCTCTGGCTGAACCCTGAATTATATACACATATTCAAGTTAGACTCTAAGCAGCTCACCTAAGACTAAAACAAGAGAAATCCAGTTTGGATTTTAATGTCAGCCAAGTTGACTGCCTGTTGAAACAGGAAATAGGCATTCTTTAGAAGAACATAACAATCCGTGTTCTCTATACCGTATCACTGATATTGTCTAGGATATAATCCAGAATTACTAGACATTACAATAAACAAAGAAAACAAAACAGGAAAATATTTCCCATGATTAAATGGAAAATGTTACTCATGAGAAAAAGCAACCAGTGGAGAATAACTATGAGATAATTCAGATTTTGGAATTAGCAGATAAGGATTCTAAAGCAGCTATTATAACTGTGATCATACATATAAAGGGAAATATATAGTGAATATACAGGTGGGAAATCTTGGCAGAAATCTAGGTAGGTGCCATGGACTCAAGGTCTCTTATGTGGCTGCAAACAAGGTGGGCTGCAGTCATCTCAAACCTCGATTTGGGGAGGATCTGTGTCTAAACTCACTTATGTTGGCAGGCTGTGGGTCTTCACTAGCTGTTGGCTGGAGATATTAGTTCCACTTTGGCCTCTCTGTTGGGCTACTCACCACATGACTAGTTGCTTCTCTCACAGCTTTGGCTCTGAGATAGAGTCAGATTGTGTTTGTGACCCAAAAAAGCTTAAGACAAAATCCCCTGACTAATACTTAGGAAGTGATTTGCAACAATAAGAAAAGTTTCTTATACAGGGCCTGTCTCCAGCATTTATTTTTCCACCTCTGTGCCCTGTCCCTAGTAGTTCCTCGGTCAAGAGTTCAGTATTACCTAGGGTTTCCTTCTGCCTTGCTCATCTTACTACTTTCATTTGTCTGTTGGTTCATTCATGAAGTCACTTAAGCATTTATTGAGAACCTGCCTGCATGCTAGATCCCAGGTAGAACTCACGCTTGTATGCAGTGTGCTGCTGTCAGTATCCAAATCTCACTGATGAGGGAACCTCCACAGACATAGTTATCGTGCAAGTGTAGGCTCTCCATAACAGCATCCTGGCTACCCACACTGCAACTTGTGTGTACAGGTAGCCCACACTCTAGAAAAAGAGGAGAAAGGGAAATGTGGCAATCTGAGTTACTATTTCTCTGGTCCTCATCTTATCATCATCAAATTCCCATCTATTCCTAGGACCTGAGCCCTCCCTAGACTCCGAACTCTATTCTGTTCCAGTTCCACACCTAGAAGTACTGGGCCTAAGTAGAGACCACTCACCTGATTGGAGATCTTTCTTTTTGGAAAAAGAGTGTAGACAAAACCCTTAGGAAGACAAACTGTATCAGTAATATATAATAGCACATCTCATATCTAGATTTAATAACAGAGAGGCTTCCATTATATTTAAAATTCCCAGATTGATATTAAAGGCCAAAATTTTCTAACATCTTCTACTCATTACTGTGAGTCTTGATAAGACATATTTACCTGCCTTCTTTAGCAGTATGCACGGAATGTAATTTCACTTTCACTTGATGTTTCAGGGTAATCATTAGGAATATCATGTGTGTTAGGTTGTAAATACAATCATGCCCTCAGATGCTTTTCAGTTTTCTAAGCTGTTTACTTTTGTGCTGTTTTCTTTAATTTGATTGGCATTTTGCAGTATTTGTGTTTCTTTCTTCTTTGCTACCTGTTACCTTTTTGCTAGGCTTAGCATACCCTTTTAAATCACTGTGGGCCAGAAAAATAAATGAACAAGCTTAATCCTGAAATCATTGAACAATGTTTGCCCTTCTAGTTCCCTCTGCTTGAAATGCTTTTTCCCTGGATCCTCTTAGCTAACTTACTCATCCCTTTCAAGTCTGCTCAAATGACCCCTTCTTAGTGAGACCTTCCTTGACTACCTTATTTAAAATTATAACACCCCTCCTGCTCCTGCACTTTAGTTGCCCTTTTCCCTTTCATAGTATTTATTATTTTCTAACATCCTTTATAACGTGTACACTTAATATGTGAATTGATTATAAGTCCCACAAAGACAGGGATTTTTGTTTTGTTTACTGCTATATCCAACCGAGAGCATAGAAACGTTGCTGGATATATAGTATCCTCTCAGGACTTTCTCAGGTCAAGCTATTCATAAGTAACATCCCATGGGTGAAGTGTCATATTGTTCTATATGATGCCTTCTTGAGTCAAAAACCTCCGCCTCTCCCCTCCCAACCCTACCCCAGGGGCTTACCCAGCAGAAGGAACAGCATGAGGGCACTGCCAGCAGGGACTGTATCTCTCTCCTCAGGATCAGCACTTCCTGCTTTCTGGCCTCAGGCTCCCAGGGACAGCCCAGCTAGGGAGCAGCCAGAGAAGGCGGCAGGACTGCTTCTCCTCCTAGATGGACTCCTCTGCTTCACCCCCTCCTCTCCTTTGATCTTAAACCCCAGCCTGATACTGAAAGGACCAGATTTCAGAAGTGCAGCTGCAGGACCCAGGGGAGGAACTGGGGTCTGAGGCGCCCCCTGCTGTCCTGGGAGAGCAGGGTATCTGGGTTTCTGCCTGTGGAGGTGAGGAATGGCAGTTGGGAAGGGGTGCAGTTTTCTCCTGCTATTTCATTGAAGAAAAAAGATTTCTTATTCAAATCACAACCATCTATGTGGGTATTCCAATTAATTTATGGCATTCATAGGCAATTTCAACTATTGGGTTAACTCATTTAAGTATAGTTTCATAAAAAGCCAGACCTCTGTTTGAGGTTTGCCTTCAAGTCATGATTGGAATAAAGTTAGCTTATTATTAATTCTGCAGAGATCCCAAAGCTTTGGACAGGTGTTTCTGTTGACTTATAATAGGACCAAAAATTTGATCAGACATTCCTTTCCCTCTGATGGTCTTGTGGTTGTCCCACATCTTTGAATTTTTATTATGTCACTGGACAAATCTGAAGTGCTGACTTATCCCCTTTATATATTAGATTGTGCACGGAATCTCTTCTTTTCCTTTTTGTTTAATATTTTGTGAAAATATATTCTGGTTTTGGTGTTTATTAAATTTAGTTTGAGATAAACTCCATCAGACATAACTAAGGCACCAGTTCCTTATTCTGAAAATTGGAAGGTATAAGGAAAGAATTAATAATTATCCTCCTTTTAAATAGGAAGGTTAAAAGAATTAAATAGTATCCTATTTTTCCTGTAGAAACTATAATTCAGAGTAACAAATTAGGCTTAATTGTTGAGGGAAGAATCCCAGCTAATAAACATGGTTGGACGAGTAGAATTAGAAAATCACTCCTGTCTAATTCCTGGCTGAGCATAACAGGCACTTAAGGGGAAAAAAGGAAAATCACCAGTTGCAGCTCCTCATGAAATAATTGATTCAGGGAATGATTATTGACAGGTGAAAGCCTTAGACGGAAGGTTGTTGGAGGGCTTAGGCTGTTAGCATGTATTTGAAGCCTCTGATCAATCATAGCATCACTAAAAGTGGGGCAAGGCGTAGACACATGCCTCTGGATGTCATGTAATACGAAGCACACAGTAGCTCCTATGTAGTATTCTTGTCCAAAGAAGTGAAACCTGAATCTCTAAAGCTACTTTCTCTTACAGCAAATACAGAGGATAAGGAGTAAGTTAAATTACAACATAAGGAAGTAAATAGTCAAATCCAGAATATAGGACATTTTATAAAGCTGCTGATCCAGTTTCCATCATGAGTCAATGTTATAAGGGTTAAAAGGGAGAGAAACTGCTTAGATTATAGGAAACTTAAGAGACCTAAGTGTGCATGGCCTTTGTTTGGATCCTGATTTAACAAACCAACTTAATCTTTTTTTTTTTAGGGACAGGGTCTTGCTCTGTTGCCTAGGCTGGAGTGTAGTGGCACAATCATGGCTCACTATAACCTCCAACTCTTGGGCTCAAGTGATCCTCCTGCCTCAGCCTCCTGAGTAGCTGGGACTACAGGCGCACGCCACCATGCCTAGCTAATTTTTAAATTTTTTGTGGAGATGGGGTCTTGCTGTGTTGCCCAGGCCGGTCTTGAACTCCTGGCCTCAAGCAATTCTCCTGCCTCAGCCTCCTGAAGCCCAAATTGCTGGGATAAACAGATGTGAGCCACTGTGCCCAGCCTTATTGTCAGTCTTGATGAATGTGATAATGGCATTGAATTATGTAAGAAAATATCTATTACTAAAGAGAGAGTTAGGAATCTATGAGTCCTTTGTAAATCTAATCTAAAATCTTTTATCATTTCATGGAAAGTTCCTCTCCTTTTCAGCTCACAGTGCTATTCTGTTGTTTTCATGGATGTAGCTGTATTACCTTAAGTAAGTCACCTCTTGCTTAAGGCCTGTATTTTCCCACTGTAACCCGAAGGCACTGGAAACATCTCATCATCTCAAAATTGAATTATGCATTCCTTATTTATCATCACACTCTATGTATTTGTCTTTTGCCTCCATTATACCTCTACAAATATTTTCAGTTCAGCAATCAAGAAACATGTTGAATCTGCCATTGACTACGCCCTTGGCTCTTTTACAATAAGGAAGTACTAAGGAGTTACAAGCAAGAGAGTGGCTTAATGCCCATCCCAGAGACTTTCCAAAAGACAGCTCTTACATATCTGCCTAAGATGCGGGGGCTGGGGGTGCAGATGGGATGAAGACAGCTCTTCTAGTTTTCTGCCTTTCTAATCATGCTTTGTCTCCAGATTTTAGATCATTGCCCATGTTATCATTAAAGTTACCTTTAAATAACTCTGCCAACTGCAATAACTGTTAGTTTGAGAAATGGCAATGTGGTAGTGGTGTTAAGAGCTTTGTTAGTTGTCATGGTGCTGCGGACAAGTTTCTACCTCTATATTTGCAAAACAGGCATAATAATAACCCCGCAAAATTTTCCTAAGAATTAAATGAGATATTATAGAGTTAGTACTTAGCTTGGGTTTGGCCCGTTTAAAAGCATGCGATAATAAATGGTAGCTGCTGCTTTTGTTATTACTGTTTTTGAACTAATATTTCAGCTTTAAGTATTAATTCTGGGCAAACAGGTTATCTTAATGAAGGCTTAGATTGATGTTAATGGTGCCTATAGACCAGGGTTTCTCATCCTTGGCACTTTTGACATTTTGGGCTAGCTTCTTTGTTGTGGGGTGGCTATCTTGTTCATTGTAGGGTATTAAGCATCATCCATGGCCTCTACCTGGTAGATGCCAATAATATCTATCACTCTTAGCTGTGACAACCAAATATGTCTCCAGACATTGCCAAATGTGTCCTGGGGGGGGCACAGTCACCCCCAGTTGAGAACCACTGCTGTAAAGCAAGGATGCTATTTCAGGAATTCAATGTTCTCTTGAGCACCCCGAGGATAAAACAGAGACAGCAGTAGCTTTTCAAGTTTTGGAGGTTTTTAATCTATATTTCTAGGAAGGGCAAATTTATTCCATTGTTTCTTTTCTAATTCAATCCATCAAATCAATCTCTTATATCAGAAAATGAATAAATCTCCTTATAAAACAATCTGCTAAAGAATAATTGATTTCTCTAGCACCTTGTCTAGCAGACCTTGGCTTTTGCCTTTTTTGTTCTTCTGCAGCAAAAAACACCTATGTTCTTTACTAAAACACTCAGTCTAGTTTTAGTTCTAGAATTTGGACAAGAAATTTTTATCATGCTTTTGTTTTGCTAACCAATAACTCCTAGAATTTGTCCATATAAAGTCATGTACCTCATAATGACATTTCAGTCAGTGAAACAGACCTCATATAATACAGTGGTCCTATAAGATTATAATTGAGCTGAAAAATTTCTATCACCTACTGATGTGATAGCCTTCATAATGTCATAGTGGAATGAATTACTCATGTATTTATGGTGCTGCTGGTATTAATATAAACAAACCTACTGGACTACCAGTTGTATAAAAGTGTAGCACATATAATTATGTACAGTTCATAATGCTTGATAATTAATGACTGTGTTACTGGTTTATGTATTTACTGTACTATACTTTTATTGTTATTTTAGTGTATACTCCTAAGTTAACTGCAAAACAGCCTCAGGCAGGTCCTTCTGGAGGCATTCCAGAAGATATTGTTATCATAGGAGATGACAGCTGTGTGCTTGTTATTGCCCCTGAAGACCTCCCAGTGGGATAAGATGTGAAGGTGGAAGACAATGATATTGATGACCCTGACACTCTCAGGCCTCGGCTAATGTGTGTTTGTGTCTTAGTTTTTAAAAGAATAGTTTAAAAATTTAAAAAAGTTAAAAAAGTTAGAAACAGAAAAGAGCTTATATTAATAGAATGAGAATGTAAAGAAAAAATATTTTTGTACAGCTGTACAATGTGCTTGTGTTTTAAGCTAGGTGTTATTATATAAATATCAAACACTTTTTAAAAATTAAAAAGTTTATGAAGTAAAAAAGTTATAGTAAGCTTAATTTTATTACTGAAAAAAAATTTTTCTATAAATTTGGTGTAGCTTTAGTGTATAGTATTAATAAAGTCACAGTGGTGTACAGTAATGTCCTAGGCCTTCACATTTACTCACCACTCACTCACTGACACACCCAGAGCAATTTCCAGTTCTGCAAGCTCCATTCATGGTAAGTGCCCTATACAGGTATATCTTTTTAAAAATCTTTTATACCATATTTTTACTGTATCTTTTCTATGTTTAGATATATTTAAGAACACATATATTAATACCACTGTGTTACAGTTATCTACATACAGTATTCAATACAACAATATGCTGTACAGATTTGTAGACGACTAAGAGCAATAGATTGTACCATATAGCATAGATGTGTAGTAGGCTATACCAGCTAGGTTTGTCCAAGTATACTCTATGATGTTTGCACAATGATGCATTGATGAGAACATATCTCTGTCATTAATTAATGCATGACTGTACTTAGCATCTAGTATGTCAGGGCAGAACCCTGGACAATATTTTAGAGACAACCTTCATCTTCTCCCTGGCTCTTTGCCTTACTGACCAGTCTGTAGGTTTCTCTGGTTTGCACTCACCTTTTCCACAGGGACTGATCCGGTTTGAGCTTCATTCTACTTGCCTGGGTTCTAATGTCCTTTAACCAGTCCCTATAAAAGGGGTTGGTCTTGTTCTTTTGATAACTAAAAAAAAAATATTTCCCTTTCTCTGTTTATTCACTTCTACTCATACTAAAGGAATTCTTCCTTATGGTTTTGACAGCTGGCTTTCTATAGTCTATAGCTCTCATTAATTCAAAAACATGATTTGATACTTTTTGCTTGTGTGATACTACATTAGATGCTGTTAGAAGGTCAAGAAGATGAATAGGCCATCAGTTTCTTTCCTCAAGACTGTTCTTGTATATTCAGAAGGAGAATTAAAGCTATATGTACCCAAATAACTACAAATGGAGACTAGGAATACAATAAGAGGTACAAATAGCTAGGACCAAGGGGCAAATGTTATTTTGAGGTAATATAGGGAATAATCTTTAATAGAGCTTTCCAATAATGAATGGAGGTAATTTGATATAGTTGAAAGCCAAAATTTTAAAGTTAGACAGTCCTAGATGAATCTGTTAAATATTAGCTGTGTTCATAGGCAAGTTACTTAACCTCTTTGAGCCTTACTTGTATTTTTATTTCATTTGTAAATGTGGGCTAAATAATACCTTCTTGAGTTGTTAAGATTAAACAAGATAATATTTAAAGTGAACAGCATAGTACCTAATATAAAGAAGCCATAAAGTAAATATGAGTTCCTTCTATAGTTAAGAGACGAAATAAAGATGTCATGTTACCCAGAGAATCTACTCACGCAGGTCCTTCACAGGCAACTTGACTGAGTCATGTCAATCTGGGCTCTGGGCCCTTAGCTTTTTAGCTTCTAGATTTCAGGGCTTGTCAGAGCACCTAGAATAGATCAAATTCAAGAGACTGACTCACTAAATTTTAAAAGACTTGTGTATGAACCAGAATGTTTATTCTTACTGAGAGCTATTCATTTCCATGATTTGGACTTTTCACTTTTCGCAACCAGGGCACCCCTACTTAATATGAGTAGGGAAGCCAAATTAGTAAGTAGGTAGGTGGCAGTTTGAAGAGGTTTAAAATTAGAACAAAGGGAGGTGGCTAATCTTCATGAGCATTTCACTTGCTAGAATAAAATATCCCTTTTTACTAAAAGTGAGTGAAAGAGTGCTTCTCCTTAACAGAACCTATTTTTCTAAGTAAATACAAAGTTTATATTCATCAGACTCAGTGTCTTGTCCCCCTCAACAGTCTAGGGTTCGATGAACACAGATAGTTATCTGATTTTTCTCTTCTTGTTTTTTTTTTAATTTTTCATTTTTTATATATGTTATAGCCTAACCAGGTTCATTGCCCGCTGCTCAAAAGGAAGCCAATACACTGAGACAGCAGGGGTTACAGCAGAGAAAGAGTTTGGGGTAGTGAAAATAGTTCCCATTACCTCATTCTCAACAATGAGTAGTTAGTTTTCCAATGCTGTTGTATTAAGAAGTTCAGGGATCACCTATTGGTTCTATTAAAAAGCGAACTTGGCCGGGCACGGTGGGTCACGCCTGTAATCCTAGCACTCTGGGAGGTCGAGGCGGGTGGATCGCTCGAGGTCAGGAGTTCGAGACCAGCCTGAGCAAGAGCGAGACCCCATCTCTACTAAAAAGATAGAAATTATCCGGCCAACTAAAAATATATATAGAAAAAATTAGCTGGGCATGGTGGCGCATGCCTGTAGTCCCAGCTACTTGGAAGGCTGAGGCAGTAGGATTGCTTAAGCCCAGGAGTTTGAGGTTGCAGTGAGCTAGGCTGATGCCACAGCACTCACTCTAGCTCGGGCAACGGAGCGAGACTCTGTCTCAAAAAAAAAAAAAAAAAAAAAGCGAACTTATGCCTAGTATCAGACAATTTGTAAAGTCTCTTCCAATTATTTTATTCTATGATTTTGTAACCTCTGTTTATCTCCTTACTATATTTTTTGGCTCTTGTGTCTAGATCCATCATCTTCGTTCACATTCTTTTATCTTTTTACTTATTTATCATTTCAATTATTTGGTGAATTTATCTTTTCTTTTGCTAAAGCATGTTCCACAATGTCAAATATGCCTTCCTTACTGAAATGAACAGTGTCCCTTTGAGAATAAATTGGAATCATTGTTTGAATCCTGCTTATAATTGATAATTTTTGCATTGTGGAATTAACTTTTTTCAAAGTTCTTAACTACTTTCTTGATATGTATGAAAAGCTTTTTAATGGCTCAGATTTAATTTATTGTTATATAATTTCCTTATTTTTTGTGATTATTGGTGAAAATTGTCATTTTCAAGCAATGATTTTATTGGTATTTAATGAAATTTGAGCAAGGGATGTTCATTCCACTGTCTTGCCAAAACTTCTTCCTTATTTTTGCTCTTATTTGTCGAGTAAGGTGAGCATACTGTTATTATTTTAACCAGTATCTTATGAAATCTACAAATTAACTCAGCTCTGGCCAGTGTCAGATCCCATGTTCTTAACCACTTTTTGTATACCAGAGGCCCAGGAAAAGGATAAGAATAAGGTAGCCATATATTTCTTATAAGAAACATGTTCTTAGAGTACTCTCTCATTACAGGATATTGCAAATTGGAAATATCTCTAATAAACACCTTTCCTAACCCCAGCACACCTGTGGGCACAACTATGAAGTGCTTTTGGTGGAGGGATTAACAAGAAACTGAGAAGGAATTCTCCTCCACATGCCTCTATTTAAACTACCCTCTGCCTGTATTTAATCCATGACTACTAAACACAGTTAACCTTAACTTCCTGGTGCCTTGGTCCAGACTCTTCCCTTACTCTCACCTGTGCAGGCAGCCTTTCAGCTGGTCCCTAGTGATCTTTGCCTCCACACAATCACACCTTGTTGACTCATTACTAAAGAATAGCGTACAGAAGGGAGCAATGAGATGTCAGTTTTGAGACTAGGTTATGAAAAGACTGTGGCTTCCATTTTGGGTGTTGCCTCGTGCTCTGTCTTAGATCTCAGTCTGGGAGAAGCCAGTTGCTATAGTGCACTCCTGCAGAGAGGCCCACGTGAGTGGGTAGATCCTCTTCTAGTTGAGCCTTAAGATGACTGTAGCTGTGGCTGACATAGCAGCAGCCTTTTGAAAGACCCTGAGCCGTTAACTACCCAGCCAAGCCCTTCCTGACTACTGACTCAAAGAAACTATGAGATAATATAGTAAGTGTTTGTTGTTTTTAGTTACCAATTTTGGGAGTAATTTGTCATACAGCAATAGATAACTAATACACTGCCTAGGGTCCTCTGGCCTGGCCTGTTTCATCTGAAACCTTCTAATGTTCTCAGTCCCCACTTTTCTGTCAGAACCCAGTCTAGTCCTAGGTTGGATGGTTTTCATTTTGGATTCCATCCAAGCTAGTATTTCACCTTCTTTGCCTATAGAACGTGGGAATTTGTTGAGCCAGGTGATTTGTAGATTCCTTTCAGCCCTGAAATTCTGTGTTTCTATATTTTCCCAGGCACTGTTTCCACTTTCATCAAAAGAATGAATATATGAACTAATTGTTAGCATTAACCAAATTTTATTCATTCTAGGGATCTTACTTTCTAGGCTGAACTGGAGGAAAAAAGACAACAAGCAGATTAGGCTTATGGGGCATTGGAACTGCATCTGTCTTGCTGACTCTTTAAAATCTCTTTTCAAAATCCTCAAGTGTGGAATTTTCCCTTTCTTCCTCATTCTCAACTGTCCTTTCACTCTAACTGACCTCAGCCAGTTAGAGTGGCCCCAGGAAAATCAGAGGCAAAAGCATATTAGGGAGGAGCCCAGAGAGGCCCAGATTGGGGGTGGCAGAAAACCCAGTAAGTGAGATTGCTGACTTCTTAATCAAAGATCTGTAGAAGCTGACATTTGTATATATTCCAGGTTGATTGATTTGGATGCAGTTTGATCCCCAACTCACCACTCCTGCCAGGACCCAGAAATCCTCAACTTGACAGATCAGGGGATCTCCTCTATGGCCCTGGGGGAGAGAGGAAAGAAAGTTGGCTACTCAGTGCCCAGGGCAAAGCGGGGGACATGAAACTCAATAATTTAGCCAGAATTGCGGAGTTAGGCCTATCAGGCACTCCTGGATTCACCCAGGGACTCTGAAGATAGGAGATGTGGAGGAAGCACACTGGGAAAGGGAAGGCCTGTGAAAGGTGCCTAAGGAATGGATTCTTAGGATACACTGATCCATCTGCCCCATGGGGAGCTTGGTACAGATCAAGGCTTCACTGATGATGGGTTTAACTCCATGCAACAAGCTTTCATTTTGATAGTAGTCACTGCATGTCTGGAGGTCAGTCAATGAGGGGCACTTTCAGTTCCTTCAGTGTGTAAGAAGGCTTGATATCAAAAGAGTCAAAGCTGTCTTAGAGAATTAGAAAGCAACTTTCAGCTGTGGATACAGATTTCATGGCTCCGATTTTCAGAGATAACTCTGAGTTCAAATATTCTGCGTGCATGTTAGCTAGCATCCTGATTTCTTGTTTGGGAAATAGCCTGAACGCTGAACTCCCTGGCTGTGAACAAGGCTGAAGGCAGTTGCTCCTGCTCAGATGGAACAAATTAGTAACAGAAAAATCTTGTGATTTAGGAAAACCCAAAACAATGAATGAGGCAGAATTAAATTGTCTTTGGATTATATTTTTGTTTTTACATAGAAATAAGGGATAGATCTAATAAGAATAATCAAGACTGCTGACACACAAATGAAGCTCTGCTCTCCTAGCTAGGCTGACTTGGAGACTTTTGCTGAGTGGCCTTGCTTTCCTGAACACATGTTCATTTTTGCTTCTCCTATCCACCAACCTGTCTTTCCACCCACTCCTCCCAGGTGTGGAGGGAGAACTATATTACTTCTTAGAATGAGCAGAACTATCCTCTCTCTAAATTCATTGCTCTGTCCTTTTTGCTTTTAAGATCTTAGCACTAGTGCTAAATAAGAACAAAAGCAGGTATAACTAAGCAAAGAGACTAGAGCAGAAGAAATATGAAGGAGCAAAGGGTCACAGAGAATCTGAAGTCTGAATTACCTTAGATTAATGGCCTAGAGGCTGCAATATATCTAGTGCTGTAGGGATAGGATAGAGAGTAGGGGGAGAGAATTTCAGTGGAAGAAATAGAACACAGAAAATCTACTCATCCTCACATTGATACGTTCTAGAATAGCCCCATCCAATCGCCCAGCAAGAGGTTGTGTTCTTCAGTTGGACTTCAGATGAGGGGAGGCAGATGGGCAGAACAACAGGGCTAAAAGAAACTGGGTAGGCCAGTTCTGCCACAGCGATGGCACTAGATGTGTTTCCTTGGAAGTCCAGGTGGCGGATAATCCGGGACACAGGTACTATAGTCATTTTGGAGTTTGAGTGACCAAAGATCTGAAGTGACCCCACCAATACATTGTACTTTCTGGTGTCCTTCAACCTGAGAAGGAGAGATGCAAAACAGGTACCACGGGTTTCTTGTGACTCTACCATGGAGTATCACAGCAGAGTCCATTGTTCTGGATGCTGCATTCTTCCTCTAGGTCTTCCTAAGCATTTGTTCCTTCAACAAGTATTAAACATACCCTGATAATGTAAATGAGATTAAAATAGACATAATCTGACCCTCACAGGGCTGGGTTTTTGTGTGTGTGTACATGCGCACATGTGTGTGTAAGGGGGAGAGAGAGTCAACAAAGAAGAAAACAAATTCAAAATTTAAAATTGTGATAAATGTTATAAAGAAGAAAAACAGGATTTAACACAGAGAGTAAAAGAAGGGGGAAGACTCTTTGGATTGAGTGGTCAGGGAAGGTCTTGTTGAAGAAATAACTTTTCAAGTGAGTCCTAAAAGGTAGGAATCAACCATGAGAAGAGCTATAAAGAAAAGCATTCCAGACAGAGAATAGAATATGCAAAGGCCCTGTGGATGAGAAAGAGTTTGGCAGTGTCTAGAAATTGAAAGAAAAGCTGGAGTAGAATGGAATGAGGTTGGAAAAGTGGGCAGATACCTGGTGATTCATGGCTTGTTGACCACAATGAGGCACCTGGGTTTTGTACTAGTGGCCTGGGCAGCCATTGGAGGATTTGAAGGAGGAAGTGATATTATCTCACCTCTAACTTTAAAAAAAATCACTTTTCATGTGTACTGAAAGTAACACAACCTATCATTCTATTGCAGTGGTCTAGGGCAACTATGTTAGAGTCAAAGTATATTTTGGAAGTAAAACTGACAAGAATGGTATATGCGTTGGATGTGAATGGTAAAGGAAAGTGAGATGTCAAATTTTTGCCTTGAGCAACTGGTTATGTTGTTGAATGAGATGGGGAAGACAGAGAAATAGATTTGGGGATAGTCATGGTGGTAAGATTGTAGTTGTTTTGACTGTGCTACCTTTGAGATGCCAGTGAGACATCCAAATGGAAATGCATCAGGACTAGGCCTTGGGGCTAGAGATGTAAGTGTGGGTGTTATCAGCAATTATATGACATTTAAGCCAAGGGGAATGGATGAGCTTACCTAGGGAGAGTGAAGAGGGCTCAGGACTGTGTATCTAAAGAGTGTTGTGAAGATGTGGGCATACTATAAGGGAAGCTCCCCTTCCCCACTCCCAGGGAATGTCTCCGGGGTAGAGCTTTCATTTTGAGGGATGTGGTGGGAGAATGCAACTATTTTTAGTTATTCGTTTCAATCAAGATAATTATCAAACATAAAGAAGCCTGAAGTCTGAGAACATTTACACTGAACTGAGAGCTAGGGTAGGAAATATTTGAACTCACTGAAAAGGTGCAACATTACTGTATCAGACAGTGCAAGATAAACCCCTCCCTGACTTCAGCCCAGGAGCTCCAGTCACCCAGGTCCCCTTATGGGTCTCCCCACAGCAAGTCCGCACTCACCGGAAGCAACTTGCCACTGTCAGCATCCACTGCTCTGAGATGAGGGTGGCCCAGCAGACACGGAGCAAACCCTGGCGGATGCTGACCTGCCAGGGCCACTGCTCCGTGTTGGCTTCCCAGCCTGAGGAGATGCCATATGAGACTGTGGGCCGCCCACAGACTGCCAACAAAGGGGAGAAAGACTTGGGGGACCCACTCTGGAATTCTGCCCTTCTGCTCCTACCCCATTTCCCAAACACCCTATTTCCCAAACTACATTTTCCTCCTTAGCACAGATTCCTCCCCCCAGTCTGTGCAGGCATGCTGCCCCTTACTCGATTCCAAGAGATTCTCTGGTTCCTCCTCATCTGCGCCTAGGGAGAGAAAAGGCAGACGGTGGGAGACACTCTTGATAGATTCTGGCTGCTGTGGAGGGCCCACACCCATGCCCTGTGCACCCTTTCCTGGTCTGAAGCCCCTATGTTTGCCTAGCACTTACCTAACCTCAGGGCTTCACCTGAGATTCCCTGGCAGAAGGAACAGCATGAAGGCATAGCCAGGGTCAGCACTTCTGCTTTCTGGACTCAGGCTTCCAGAGAGAGGCTAGCTGGAACAGCTGAAGAAGGGGCAGGACCCACCTCTCCTCCTAGATGGACTCCTCTGCTTCACCCCCTTTTCTCCTTTGGTCTTCACCCCCTGCTGGAAACTGGAGGGACCAGAGTTGAAAAGTGCAGCTGCAGGACATGGGGGAGGAACTGGGGCCTGAGGCGCCCCCTGCTGTCCTGGAAGAGCAGGGTGTCTGGGTTTCTGCCTGCAGGATGGGTGCTGGAAGGAGCAGGGCTTGCTCAGGGCATAATGACCCTGGTGTGGGGCAAGTCTAGGTTCACAGACCTCCCTTTGCCTAACCTGCCACGTCTCAGGGATCCGCCCTAGTGTCTCCCATCTGATTCCACCCTGACCAAGGGAGTACCAATCCAGGGCAGATCCCTGAGTTTGGATCACAAAGGGGTGTGCAGATTGGCCACCCCAGGTCCTTGGCCTCTAGAATGGTTATAGGACTGATGAGAAAATAAAGGGGAAATAAGCCTGTTAGTTAGCTGACCAATGTTCTCTGCTTTCTCTCTTTCCCTTTGTGCTTTGATCTCTACCTTTTGTAATCTGTTCTTTGACTTAGTCAGCAAATATTTATTAGGTCTTTGTTGTATACAAGATATTGTGCTAAATGTGGAGCAGGATCTATAGATAACTGCCTGCCCTCAAGGAAGTGACTAGTGGGAGAGAGGTAGAATAAAGAAATAACTCAGGAGGCTTTTATTTATAATTTATGTTCCATTCATTAAAAAAAGGAGACAGAGGACTATGAAAGCTGAATGACAGAGCATTTGTATAAGTGGCACATGCTTTATTCCTGGTTCTCCCATGGATTGATTTTGAGAACTTCTGAACTTAGACAAGGCACATAGCCTAAGTGCTAAGCAAATGTTGGTTGCTATTTTTAGTAATGATGATGATGATGAACAAATAGTTTTTGAGACACCAGACCCAGTGCTTGACACAGGAGGACATCATTGGTATAATAAAAGTGAATGGGGTTAGAAGGCCCGTAGGAAAAAAGGGAAAGACTATGCTTCCAAAAATCAAGGATGGTATTATTATTATAATTAATTGCAATTGAGAATTAACTTAAAGCTTTCTAAAAAAAAAAAAGATATACTACGTAGCTTATATCATCTGATAATAAGCAGTATACTCTTTAGTCAGGAGATAATTTTTCCCCTTGGCAACAAATTCAATGAGTTTTTCACAATATTGTAAAAAAGTACATTGGTTAACATAATAAGCAGTTTTGGAGAGGACTGAGAAATATTCTTCATTTTTTATATTGCTTCTTAATAAATGCTGACACCATCATTTTTGAATCATGATTAAGTCATTTCTGTGAAGAGAGAAACTAACTTAATTGAACAAAAGTAGAACTTAGAGAAGATGCTTCCTTCCTCTTTCAAAAACCACCTGCTTCCAGCTGAGCTTTGGTAAGATCCAATTCTTTAGATGCCCTTTGAACTTTCTTGACATTTTATGTAAACTGAGGAACCTGGCTTGTGTTTCTGTGCCTATGGGAAGGACAATTCCAGAGCCAAATAAGATATCAAAGATCTCAAGACAACAAGTCTCATCTCCCCCTATTTAGAAGAGAATTGATAATACCTCAGAATAGAAAGCAAAAATAATGGTGGCCATAACACCCAAAAGTTAAAGTTTATAGGATACTAATATACACAATTTATGTATAAACTATTATGAACCCTAGAGAGGGAAAGACAATTTAAAATATTTATTATAATCCAAGGTGTCCTTTTGATTTACAGAGTAAATAAATTATCTAAGAATAAACTATTATATAGAAATGTTAAATTAATTCAAAATAGTTTAACTTATGTGATCAGTTACATAAGTCTGACAGTATCACATTTGCATAACATTTTCATTCACACAGTGGCTCTGTGAATAAAGCATGTTTTTATTACCATTTTATAGATGAGAAAACTGAGGCCCTTGGAGGTTAAATAACTTAAGTAATTATACTATACAATAGCAAAGCTGGGCATCATGTCTATTTCCTAGTATAGTAATCAGATTCAAACCCAGATCTTCTGATTCTTCATCTAGGAATCTTTCCCTCCATGCTACAGCAGCCTTCCAAGTCCCGGAGACCTCATTCATTCATCCAGCAATCATGTTTTCAGTACCCACACCAAGAACTGTGCTAGAATAGAGGTGTGACAACTTGGAAAAAGCCCCTGTCCTCACAGAGCTTATATTCTAGTTGTAAGTCAGATCATGATAGGTGATTTGGAGAAAAGTAAAACAGGATCAGGAAGATAGGGATGCCAGGGTGGGGCATAACTTTTAAATAGTATGGTCAGGGAAGACATCACTGAAGTGATTTCTGAGCAGAGACCTGAGGTAAGAGAGGAAATGGGCCAGGTGCATAACTGAGGGAAGAGGGGTTGAAGCATAGAGAACGGCAGTATAAAGCATCTGAGGCAGGGATGTGCTTGGGACATTTGAGAACTGTGGCTACAGGAGGGTGAGTGAGGGGCTCCAGAGATCAGAAATGAGGTCAGACAGGGAACAGGGGCCAGATGATGTAGACTCTTATAGGCTATTGGGAAGACTTTGGTTTTTATTCTCCATGGAATGGGAAGATTTTGATCTGACTTAAAGTTTTAAATGAATCACACTGGCAACTGAATTAATAATGGTCAGGGATAGAAGCAGGGAAACCAGGCAGAAAACTGTTGTAATAATCTGGGCAGGAGGTCATGGTGGATTTGGACCAGGGCTATAGAGAAGTGGTAAGAAGTGGCAGATTCTGGTTGCAGTTTGAAAGAGCCCATGAGATTTGCTGATAGATTGAATGTGGATGTGAGAGAAAGAAAGAAGTCAAGGATGACTCTAAGGTTTTTGGCCTAAGCCACTAGAAGAGTGGAAGCACCACTTGCTGCAGTGGGACATACTGTAGGAGGAGCAAGTTTCTGGAGAGTAGAGGAGGAGCTCATTTGTAGGCCTAAGTTTGTGGTGCTTGACAGATGTCCAGCTGGAGATGTCCAGTAGGCAGTTGAATATATGAATCTGGAATTTAGGAGATTGGCCCAAACTTGGGCTAGATTGAGGTGTCATCAGCACGTAATAATATGTAAAGCCATGAGATGAGATAAGGTCACCGAAGGAGTGAGTATAAATAAAGTCCACTGTGAATTCTGAGGATTGATCCTTCCTAAGTTTAGATGAGATAAACAAGTATCACTAAGAGACTGAGAGGATAGCAGTGAGGTAGGCTGAGAACTGAGAGTAGTATTCTGGAAGCCAAGTAGAGAAAATGTTTCAAGGAGAGTGTGATCAGCTGCCCAATGCCATAGTTGTCCGAGAATTGACCATTGTATTTGGCTTCATGGAATGGGTCCAAGAGGAGGTAAGAGGGGTGTAATTTGAGATTGAAACAGTAGTTATGCTGTAAAGGAAAGCAGATAAACAGTGGACAGAAGAGGCTGGGTGGCACAGAGTTTTTTAGTTTTGTTGTTTTGTTTTAAGATGGGAGAAATTACATCTTATTTATGTGCTAATGGAATTATCCAGCAAAGAGGGGGAAATTGATGATGCAGGAAAGAAAGCAGGAGCATTGCTGAAGTGTCCTTGACAGAACCGAACTCACTAGTTAGGGGGTAAGAAGCTTAGATTGGAGCACAGATGATTTTTCATACAGCAGGAACAAAGGCAACTATGTGGGCACAGGTGTCAGTAAGAGATGTGGTGGTAGACGTCATCTGCTTATTTTTTCTGTTTCCTCAGTGAAATGTAGAAGTTACCCTTTGAGAGTGAGGATAGGAATGGAAGTGTTGAGGATTTTAGGAGAAGTGCGCTAGCCATGTGGGAGTGTGGGAGATGAGTGGACTAGGGAAGTAATAGTATTACTGCTGGGCAGCTGAAAAGATGCACTTGAACTTAAAGTGAAATTGCATCATTTTGTGTTCACCAGTGGTGTTCAGCAACATGCAGAGGCATGTGGAGGGCAGAGGGTTGGCTACAACCAGGGTGAGGTTTTCTGAGGTAGGTATGATTAGGGGGAGGGGCAAGGGAGTGATTATAATGATAAGTCATGAACTTAAGCTGGAAAGGAGGAAAGTAAGGAATGAGGGGGCTGTAGAGAGTAAGGAAAGGTAAAATCAGTGGATTGTTAATCCTAATGAGGTTGAATTTAGAATTGGCATTCTTGTTCTAAGGAGTTCAAGAAAGGTAACAAATGGGTTGGGAAGATAGGATGCTTAAAATTGAGATTATGGAGAGCATACAGTTACTGGTGATAATAAGGTTAGGAAGACCATGGAAGTAGTGTCTGAGGTCTGGTGAAAGATCATTTAATCCTAAAGGCAGATTATGGTGGAAAGGCAGTAAATGTTGGGGGGAAGAGGGGAGTGGGACTTCTCAGGAGCGTTCTGCCATCTGTGCTCCCCCTCCCCGCAAGGGCCACTGAAACTTGAGACAATAATGGATCCCTCAGTCAGTGATCTTTGTTGACTGATCCTCAACTGGAGATTTATCCAGCCAAATTGTGCTATTTTTTTGGCCACAGTTTTCAATTTGGTTCACAAAACCATGCTGAGAGACATTGTGTTAAGGCTTGTGCGCTTATGACCGGAGCAGAATGCCCTTGTCCTCCAACAGGCAGATGGAAAGAAATCTGAGAGTTAATAGTTATTATTAGAATATTAATAGGCCTGACACCCTCTTCTGCTGCTGTCTGCTGGGTATAATATATGGTTGGGTTTTTTCTGTACAATTACTGAAAAAATTTAAACAGTGGAAAAATGTATGAAGTAAAATAGAAAGTTTCCTTCCTCACACTCTCCACTTCTAGCCCCTCATGTATTGTTTGTGAGCATCATTCCAGATCTCTCTCCTTGTGTTTTCTTCTCTTTCTCCCTATCCATATGTATTTGTGTGGGGTCCATACACACATATCTGTGCATATATATATATATATATATATTTTATTTACTTACATACTTACATCCCCCCAAAAAGTGAATTATTCTATATGCCATTCTATGTGCAACTTAAATTTTTTAATTCAAAATCCTTCCATGCCAGTGTATACTGACTCGATCACTTTTCTCCTTCTCTCGTTTTTTTTTTTTGTTTTTTTTTTTTTTGAGAAGCAGGTCTGGCTCTGTTGCCCAGGCTGGAGTGCAGTGGCACAATCACACAGCTCGGTGTAACATCGAACTCCTGGGCTCAGGTGATCCTCCTCCTCAGCCTCCTGAGTAGCTGGTACTATAGACGCATACCACTGTGCCCAGTTAATTTTTTACTTTTTTGTAGAAATGAGGTCTTGCCATATTGCCCAGGCTGGTCTCAAACTCCTAGCCTCAAGTGGTCCTCGCATCTTGGCCTCCCAAAGTGCTGGGATTATAGGTGGGAGCCACTGTGCCTGGCCTCTGACTACTTTTCTCTAGAATAGCTGCATAACATTTCACATTCAGAAGTAGCATAACTTTCAAATCATGCCCATGTTGATGGACACTTAAGTTTCCTTTATTTTTTGCTATTATAAATTATACAATTATATACATAGAAGAATATACATATATATTTACCTCTTCTTGTGTACTTATGTGATTGCTTTGACATGGAATTCCTAAAGAAAGGGCACTGTGCATTTTAAAGTCTGATCTCTATTGCTACATTGTCCTCCGAAAAGATGGCACCAATTTACAGAGATAGAGAGCATCCATTTTCCCACCTGCTTACTCATACTGATTATTTGTCTCTATTCCTGCCCCCTCTGTTTTGACCAATCTGATAGGACCATTAAGAGAAAATATTTTAACGAAAGTGTATGGCACTAATTTGGGGGGAATAACTGAAATTGGAGAATAAGAAAAATGGGAAGGTATTTGATTGTTATTTTTTATGTAGAAGATAGAATATTAATATTTCTCCAAATTTTAAGTTAAGACTTAGCTTGAATAGAGATGGCCTTAACTAACTCCTTAGTTAAAGAGGATAGTGATCAGGGGCAGGGATAGAGAGTAATGGAAGTCATCAAAATAATAAAAGAGGGCAGATCTAATTTCTGTTTTTTTTTTTGTTTTGTTTTTTTTTTTTGAGGTTTGGACAAATTTATTGGAACTTACAGGGTGGTTTTTTTTTGTTTTTTTGGTTTTTTTTGAGTCAGAGTCTCACTCTGTTGCCTGGGGTAGAGTGCAGTGGCATCAGCCTAGCTCACAACAACCTCAAATTCCTGGGCTCAAGCAATCCTTCCGCCTCAGCCTCCTGAGTAGCTGGGACTACAGGCATGTACCACCATGCCCAGCTAATTTTTTCTCTATATATTTTTAGTTGTCTAGCTAATTTCTTTATATTTTTTTAGTAGAGACGAGGTCTCTCTCTTGCACAGGCTGGTCTCGAACTCCTGAGCTCAAACGATTCACCCGCCTCAGCCTCCCAGAGTGCTAGGATTACAAGCGTGAGCCACCATGCCCGGCCAAAACTTACAGGGTGTTAGCAGAGAAAAATTATTCTGTGGTTTGTTACATTTTGCCACTACCTTGAATGTATAATTTAAAATCATAAATATATATTTCATAACTAAGCCTTTGGCCAATAAAAGAAATCATATAGCGCATTTGTTAAAGATCTGTAAGAAATGTATTTCGAACATCAAAAAGATCAAGGTCAAGTCACTGAATTAAATAGCAGAAATCCCCACTAATCTAGATTCCCATAGTGCTGAAAGTAGAGGTTTCTGTGCAGAGCTAGTCATTTATTACAGCAATCAGAAGAGATAGGGGCTGGCACACCTATTAGAGGCGGCAGCAGAGCTGGCAGGACAGGAGGGCTGGCCTGGTCAGGTGAGCATGTCCCAGAGACAGCAACAACACAGAGCAGCAGTCCAGCAGGCTGTAAGGCAGGTGGTTGGTCCCAGGTTGTCTCTTCTTTGGTCTTCTACCACATACACTATGGTTTTAATAGGCTCCTGAGGTCCACCCTGCCAGCCATACTGTGGCTATCCTTGGTCGGGGTACCCCTGAGGAGGTGGGTAGGGCCCCCCTATAGGTCCTAGACCCAGTGGTTGTTGTGGATAAGGTGAGTATGGGGCCATTGGACCAGGGCCAGGATACAGTGGAGGGTTCTCTTGGTTCATCAGGGACCTGCCAAGTACACCTCTCCTCTCCACGAACCGGCTAGTTAGTGGTGGGGTTGGGAACTGAGGAGACCACACTATACCGCACTAGACTTGCCGCACCTGCCTCGGGGCCAGTGAGGAGCCACCAAGCGCCTGACCTAATTTCTGTTCTTTTACTCATGAAAATTTTGTTTCTGAATCTATTTTTTTATAGGAAGTTTGTAAAGATTGTAAGTTCTGTGCTAAACCTTTATAAGGTATTGACTTCAGATTTTATCTGAGTTTAGTTTTGAGTTTCTGGTGACTAAATTAGAAAGAAATTTTGTATCAGTAATAAGGTTTTCAGATCTTTAAACTTTGACCTATTTTGGAAGGAGAGATTTGTAATAGTACATATTTAATATATAACAGTACAGATTTAGATCCAGTAATGTTTTTCATTTTCTCATGTGTATTCTATACAGAATCTTATATTTATGATCTCCATCCAATTAAAAGTCATATTTCTTTTCTTTTTTGATTTTCTATTTGTAGAGATGGGGTTTTACTATGTTTCCCAGGCTAGTCTTGAACTCCTGGCCTCAAGCAACCCTCCGGCCTTGGCCTTCCAAAGTGCTGGGATTATAGGCATGAGCCACTACATCCAGTCAATATTTCTTATTGATGACTTGATAACTTTCTAATACATTTTTCAGGGAATCAATTTGAAAACAAATCTTAAGTAGGAAACTAGAAGAGCCAAGTGTAATTCTTTTTCTTTTATTTAACTAAGAAAATATTTTTAAATATTGTGACTTTTATAGATATAATGAATAAACCTAGCATGAAGGGTATGGACAGACTCTGAATATATGTGTATGTGTGTTTTGGATACCTTTGTTGTGAATTCACACTTGTCAGCACAATAATTACATACCCTTGAGTGCTTTATAGTTGGGCATTCATGTAAGTACACCACTGTTTAAATCTCAAAACAATCTTGCAATATGCACTTAAATGTTTTTGAGGCTCACTTTATGTCTTTAAGTAGACGATGATAGAAAAGTAACAGATGGCCAACGAGGATATTGAGTTGACAAGGGAAAAACTTAATTTAGTTACTTTAGTTCCTGAATAAAAAAAATTTAAATTAGTATAAATTCACTTTAAGAAAATCTTCGGAGTATGTTTCTACTGA
Source organism: Lemur catta (assembly GCF_020740605.2). Classification (NCBI taxonomy): domain Eukaryota; kingdom Metazoa; phylum Chordata; class Mammalia; order Primates; family Lemuridae; genus Lemur; species Lemur catta. The sequence continues at coordinate 74,362,275 of NC_059132.1, read as the reverse complement.
ACTGTTTTGTTTGCATTGTGTTTTGTTTTGTTTTTGCAGGAGGCTGCTAGGCAGGGACAGGGGAGAGAAAGAGGAAGAAGATGGACACCTACCTAGTGGTTGGTGGACCTGAGATTTGAACCCATGTATGTGGCTTCAAAGTCCATGGCTCTTTCCACTTCTCCAAGCGTCTTTTTTCTGTTGACCTTTATCATTGTAAGAATTTCTCAATGCTCAAAGCAATTTTTCCTAATAATCTTAGATTTAAAAATGTTACTGACTGGATTATGCATGTTGGAACATGTAAAAAATATTTTCTTGTTAAATTAAGTTTAATGTCATACTTAATGTTCCCTGTTGTATGGGGAGAGCACTAATGCTTCCTAATTAGAGAAATCTCTATTCAATGCTAACTAAAAATATTCGGCTGATCTTGTAATCAGCTGTGCTTAATTCTAAGCACTAAATTTTGAATATTATGGGTAAAACATTTTGTCCATTTCAGAAATAGCTAGATTTTTTCCAGACTTTCATTAGGAAAAATAAAAAGAAGAAATTAAGAAAAAGTAAGACATTTAAAAAATCTTATAGTTTAAAAATTTGATTAACATGAATAAAGAAAAATGGCAATTTCTGATATGTCTGGAAGCAGGGTGGTTCTTGTGGTCCTATTTTAATATTTGCTTTGTATTGCTTGCTACCTATAGGGTTGCTAGGAATAAGTGTTTATGGAAGTCTCAGTACTGATCACAGGAAAATGAGAACAGTCATACTATTTGTTTTTTTCATAGGTACCAGGTAGCTTTAATGAGCTAAAAAAATTTATATTGTGCACAGTACTACATTAATTTCTTAAAAGTAAATATTTTAAAATATAATATAGTCACATGATATGCAGTACATGTCCAAGATTTGATTCTACCATCTTATTTAATGCATATAAAATAAACATATCTGTTCATATAGGTTAAGGTTATAGAGTTGTACTATTAAAATGGAGGAGCTGGAGATGGCAGCAGGGATTGACTGCAAATGGCACAAGGGGTGATGGGAACTAAAATGTTCATGGTGATGGTTGCTCAACTCTACAATTTCACTAAAAATCATCAAATTGTACACTTCAAACAGGCAAATTTTATGGCATGTAAATTACACCTCAATAAATCTGTTTAAATTTTTTAAAAAATGAAATGGAAAATATGTGAACATTGCTGACTCCAGAACTCATAGAAAATCTAAAAGAAGTCATTACTGATGAAATATAGAAGTTGTCAAAGAGCTACCCTCCCTTCCCTCTTCTTCAGGAGTTTACAAGGAAATTCTACCAAACCTTTAAGAAATAGATCATTTCAGTGCCATTTTAAACCTCTTCTAGAAAATGGAAAATGAAGAGAGGTTTCCAAATTCCTTTTTATGAAGGGAAAATAACATAGATATTGAAACAAAGAAAATATATTTCTCTTAAAAGAAAACTGGAGACCAATTTTGCTTATACATATTGAAACAAAATCCTTGAAGAAAAATTATGAAATAGAATCCAGTATCACATTTGAAAAGTAACATACAAAATAGCAATATAGTATAATATAATGCTAAAGAGTTTGGTCCCTGGAGCTGGACTGCTGGTTTGTAATCCCAGCACCATCATTTTCTAGTTCCATGTCTTTGGGCAAGTTATTGAATTTCTTTCTTTTCTCATCAGTAAAATGGGACCAGTAAATAAGTCAACTTCATAGAGTTCTTGTGAAGGCCAAGTGAGTAAGGCACTTAGGTAAGGGCCTGACACTCATGTATTTTGAATATGATAATAACTGCATAGTATATAAACAAATTACAGATGCGTCCAAATTTATTTTGTCATACCTCTATTGTTGATCATTTAGATTTGCTATTGTAAAGAACAGTGCAGTAAATATCTTCATATGGAAATTTTCCTCACCTTTCTATTTCCTGAGGATAGCTTTTTAGAAGCTGAATTTTGGAGAAAAAGCCATAAACTTTTTAAAGGCCCAAATTTCTTTCCAGAAAGATCATACCCATTCCTACCAATGGTGGCTAAGGGTTCCTCTATCTGCACTAGAGGAATCTGTACCAGCATGGAGCATCATCATTGAAAAGACAATTTAAATAATATGTTAAGCCAAAATAGAATTTAATCATTTCATATTAAATGACTCAAATATTGAAAGGGGAGATACACAACGTTAATTTAAAATGTTATCCTAAAATGCCTGAAACTCAGAGAAATAGAGATATTGCCAGTAACCCTCTAGATGTATACCTAGAGTTGGGTTTTTCCTTTCATATTCAAATTTTATGTGATGTTAGGGTGTTTGCCTTTTGAACCTTTGCTTTAACTATTTGATCTGATGGAAAACTTTTTCTTAAAAACATAAATTAAAAAATAATCTAGTGAAACAAATGCCACCAGGGAAAAACTTTATATTTTCAGCCTTACTTTTTGTTGTCTCTAAGAGGGTTATAAAGTCATATATCTTTCCAATCCTTTTTTAAATTTTTCCTTCTTCAGTTAACTTCATCTCAGTCTTTGAACTCTCTGGGAAGTAAGAGTGGGTCAAGTCCCAGTGAAAGACCTGTAAATCCACACTGGGCCAATGTAAATCCACCCAATAAATTTCAATTTAGCTAATTTTTCATCTAGAGCAAACCAGGAACTTTTATTATCTTTTACAGGGAACAAGTATGACTGTGCTAGGTATATCTAGAAGCCTTAGGCACTGTTGCCATTAAAGTCTGGAAGGTAGAAAGAACCCATCTCTGTCTTGGATTTATTCTCCTAAGAAGGCTTGACACTTCTAAGGGAGGAGTCCCTTTTCCTGTGGTAGATAATGATTTGTAAATCTTGTCAAACATCAGTGTTTCCTCACTTTTTCTCTAAAAAACAAATTAACAGGGAACTGAATCTTGTTACACTATTTAATCAAGACTTGAACAAATTAATATTAATACACTAGTGATTTTTAAAGGCTTTAAGTCAGAAAGGTCAGTAGTGATAAAGCTCCTTAGCAATTCAGTTATTCTTGTATATATTTGAATTCTGTACAACAGAGATTGCTCCTGTTTACCTGTCACTTCTGCTATAGCCATGTTTTAGAGCTAGCTTCACCCAGTGACACTGGGTTAACATTTCAATAAACATGTTTTATGTACAGATTAATTATTTTAAATTGATAGCACCAACTAAAAGACTATCACAGTTCTGATGTGCATTAGCACCTTAGGCTCTTCCAGAATATACATTTCACTTGACTGTGTACCTTATGGTCTCTGACTACAACATGATATGGTAGGGCCCTTTAAAAATAAACTCTAGGCAGGGCACAGTGGCTCATGCCTGTAATCCCAGCACTTCAGGAGGCTGAGGCAAGAGGATCCCTTCAGCCCAGGAGTTCAAGGCTGTGGCACCACTGTACTCTAGCCTGGATGACAGATTGAGACCCTGTCTCTTTAAAAAAAAAAAAACAAACACCAGTATTTTAGTCATCTTTTTGTTTGTTTTTATTTATAAGATAATTCTGAGAAAAAAATTCTTGTGATCCTCAGATATAGAAAGAAACAATTTAGAATCAAGTATCAGAATCTTCCTTTCTTTGTTGCAGATTCTGTTTTCCTTTGGTTAACTTGAATGTTGAGCTTTCCTTCTGTGCCTTCAAATATTTTTTTTCTTCAGAAATGTTTATTAATGTTCAATCACATGTTCTACAACATAGCAGCAGAACAGAGTTGTTTTTGTGACTTCTGCAGCCTGGGACAACGGTGTGGATTCATGGGATAGGCTGGGATAGGCGGGGGTGGGGGAGAGGGTCGCTGTTACATGTTGCATTTTGCTGCTCCAGTGGCTGGCCATGAACAGTGCTATGATTAGTGCCTCTTAGGAAGCGGATTTGATCTGGGGTGGTTGCACTGGTAATACTGTGTGTTGAAGCAACTGGACTTCTCTGCTCAGGAATAGTATTCCTTCTGAGTCTTCAAGTTAGTTTATGAAAAAGACTAGTGGAGCCTCGGCTTCAAGTCTGGGTGTGGATTCAGGGGGCAGGCTAGGAAAGGCAGGGAGGCTGTAATATGTTGCAGTTCACCACTCTCATGGCTGGCCATAGAAAGTGCTGTCACTGGCAGTGCCTCTTGGGAAGTGGATTCCATCTGGGGTGGTTGCACTGGTAATACTGTGTATTGAAGTAGCTGGAGTTTTTGCCTCAGGAATAGTGCTGTTTTCTTTGCCATTCTGAATCACTGCTATCATCTGTAGTTCTTTTTTTTATTATTTTTATTTTTATTTTTATTTTTTTGAGACAGAGTCTTGCTCTGTTGCCCGAGCTAGAGTGAGTGCCGTGGCGTCAGCCTAGCTCACAGCAACCTCAAACTCCTGGGCTTAAGCAATCCTACTGCCTCAGCCTCCTGAGCAGCTGGGACTACGGGCATGCGCCACCATGCCCGGCTAATTTTTTCCATATATATTTTAGTTGGCCAGATAATTTATTTCTATTTTTAGTAGAGATGGGGTCTCGCTCTTGCTCAGGCTGGTCTTGAACTCCTGACCTCGAGCGATCCACCCGCCTCGGCCTCCCAGAGTAGTAGGCTTACAGGCGTGAGCCACCGCGCCCGGCCATCATCTGTAGTTCTGTCACTGCAAATGTACATATTTCACCATGTTATTCCTTCAGATGCTGTGTTACTTTTTGGAAGGGCAGCGTGTGGATAAAAGCAGCAAGAATGGAAAGTCCTGAAGGCGGAGACCCAGTTCCTTCTCTTCTCTGGGAAATTAGGGACAGTGGAGCTTTTTTTGCATTCGCTATCTTCAGTGCTGGTCTTACTCCTTTTTGGATATGTCCCAACTGAAGGAACAAGCTGGTCCAGCAGAGTCCTGTAACGTCTCTGCCTCTGGCTTGAAGAAACACTTCTCTGCACTTCGTGTTGAGGAGACTGGCCACTGCTGTTGTTGAGATCACTGCTCGGCCTAACCCTAGCAAATGAAAGGCTGCTGCTTGAATTGGAATCACTAGCATCCAGCTCTGAAGATTTTTCTCCCCGATAACAAATATGTGGCTGTGATGTCATCATATTTCATTTTACTAAGAGATTCTTGAATTTCTTCTTGTGAATATCCCATTCTCACCAAAATATCTATTCTTTTCTGGTCTGAGATGTCTAGTTCTGGTCCAACAAGTAGTTTATGGTCATCTTCATGGTACCCTGCGTTGAGCCTCCTGTTCTTCATGAATTGCCCTAGAGTGCCTAATTTAATTGGATTTAGCACCAGGAAACATTTGAGAAGTTTTTATAGTCTATAGACGTGTACAAAGGGATTGTGTATTTCCCTCTTAATGTGCTTGCTCCCAGTTCCTTCAGGTTTTGCTCGAGAAAGGGAGGTAAGCCAGTGACGAGCAAGTATAGGGTCACCCCGAGGCTCCACACATCGACCTAGGACCCCTCAGGCTTTTTGCCCTGGAAGAGCTTGGAGGCTCAGTATGGAGGAGTGCCACAAAATGTGTTGAGTTTACTGCTAACAGTAAATTCATTGCTTAAACCCCAATCTACTAGTTCATATTCATATTGGCATCTAACAATAGATTTTCAGCCTTGAGGTCTCTGTGAACGATCTGTTTTTGATGGCAGTAATTCACCGCAGACACTGTATTTAGCACTTGCTTCTTCTTCCATGTTCAAGCAAATAGTCAAATACTTCACCTCTACTTGCATGTTCCATGTTTATGTAGAGTGTTATTCAATTTCAATGACTTCAAATAACTTCACTGTATTTGGATGATTTAAAAGCTTCATTATTCTTACTTCTCTGAAGAGCCTTTGTAGACTCGTTCGATTCAATGGAGTTTTGTCAATTATTTTTATTGCAACCTGTCTGCCTGTAAGGATGTGTCTTGCCAATTTCACTTTTTGCAAAATTCCCCTTGCCCATTGTTTTCAACAGTCTGTAGTTTCCGATGACAGGTTCTTCTTCATCTGCACGGGAAGCTATAGAGTTTCCACACCAACCTCCAGAGTGGCCAGTGGGAGAAGTAACTTCTTGATGGCCATCTCAGTGTGATGTGTGCCCAAAGTCACCAGGTCAGTATCCCCGGGGACGACTTCTGGATCCTCGCCTTCCTCAAAGCATTTCAGTTTATCAAGGGCACACACAGCCCTCAGCTCCACTGCTAGCTCCGCTGCTGCCTCCAGGCTGCTGCCTAGATCCTAGGCCACTGTGGCATCCTCTGAGTTGGCGACCTCAGCGACCTCTCCACGCCCAGGCAGAGCGGGTGCCGGCGGCTCTCTCAGCGACAAGTCCCGGGCCTGCGCCAGCCTCGCTCCACCGCTCCCCAAAAATGCCCACATGGAAAGCGCGCGTATTTAGCTTAGGAAGCTCCTACTCTGGAAAGCTGCAGCCGCCAGTGCTGGGAACCGCGTCCTGCCTGCCGCGCACCCCTACTGCACGTTGGTCCGACCGGGTCGCCTTCAGCCATGTTTGCCCCGCTGTGCCTTCAAATTTTCAAGCAATTTCTCTTAAATCTAAAGGTGTGGTCCCCAAACTCATGTACTAAGGTGTCTGAAATTAAAAACAACAACAAAAAAAAAACCCCTTAAACTAATTTTTAAGACGTGAAAAGATTCTGTAGTATCACAGTAAGATGTCTATGTCTTGTTCACTATAGATCCTTAAGGGTCAAATCATCTTTTGTTCCTTAGTTATTAAATTCAGGTGCTGGGCCGGGCGCGGTGGCTCACGTCTGTAATCCTAGCACTCTGGGAGGCCGAGGCAGGCGGATGATTTGAGCTCAGGAGTTGGAGACCAGCCTGAGCAAGAGCGAGATGCCGTCTCTACTAAAAATAGAAAGAAATTAGCTGGACAACTAAAAATATACAGAAAAAATTAGCCGGGCATGGTGGCGCGTGCCTGTAGTCCCAGCTACTCGGGAGGCTGAGGCAGGAGGATTGCTTGAGCCTAGGAGTTTGAGGTTGCTGTGAGCTCGCCTGACACCATGGCACTCCAGCCAGGGCAACAAAGCGAGACACTTTAAAAGAAAAAAAAAATTCAGGTGCTAATGGCCATTTTATGAAGCCACAAGAATCACTTTGCCTCCCCTCTAACCAACAACTGCTAATGCCTTGAACAAATATACATAATGCTTTGGAAATTAAATTCCACAACGAATCTTCAAAGTCCACTGAGTTTTTTACTCTCTAAAGAGGATGTGATAGTTGGAGATATACTCCCTGTTCAGTTCTTGTCCTAGCAAGGATTTGAAAATATCTGTTTATGGTTTGTCTTCTTTTCAGCAGTGATTTTCAAACCACAACACTCATCCTTCTCTGAACTTATATCAAAGAATGGCAGTTTTCCTCAATGCTAAGGAAAAGTAAATGAGTTTTTTTAACGTCCAGCTTTTCTCCCAACATTTGTCATGCTTTGACTTAGGAAATAGCCTTGGAAACATATGACACAGATCTAATATCTCTTGCTTTGTTTCAGCTTTGAAACATTAATAATTACCATTTGTGTTATGAAGGACCCTCATACTCATTACTTTCATTAATCTTGTGTCCATTTAGGAGTTGATTTCTGCAAGCAGGCAACATAATATGAATGCCTAAACCAGTTAACAACTTCATGCTGTCAGTGACAGCCTTTCCTTGCCAGAGATAGGAATCACTTATATTTACCCCAATTTTGTTTTGAGGGTCCATGCCATCAGCTTATACAATTTGACTTCAAATTCAATTCAGGGAAATAGCAAGAAACTTTTTTTTTTCATATCATAGTATAAAGTCTTAAAGTTCCATTTGCTATTTATTATACTTTTTATTTGACCGTAATAGAGTACTCTCAACTTAGGCATTAAATGATTTTTCTTATAAACATTGGGACAGCGATTACTCAGAAGTGTATGAATTCTTGATTGCAGCTTTATTTGCTCTAAGTTGATCAGCATCATAAAGATTGAGGACAGATAACCAGTAAAAGTCTTTCTTCTTTATTGTGCTGTTTGTTCCTGGGGAAATGGAGAAAACTTTGGGGATGTTCTCTTCCCTCTAAATCTTTTTACAGTAGGTCTAATAGAATTACTTCATGGAATTAGCAGTGTATCTGACACTTAGAGTTATTGGGAAATCTCTTCTGCTTATTCTGTTTTCCCTCATGATTCAAATAGCTTAGTTACTTACTATCTATGCCAAATCTGTGTTCAGCTTCTTATCTATACCTGGGAGATTTTGTTACAACTTTTTATTGAAAGATCATTTATCTTTTTTATTTCTCATGTATCATATTTAGAGGTATAGAATCTTATACCCCTAGTTAAACATAACCCCCTTTAATACTGAAGCTCTCATACAAGAGGCTTTCTGTCTTAGAATCTTATCATTAATTTCTCAATCAACTGTCACCTAAGGGTATAAAGAATCATATAAAGTCATATGAAAGCTATCCTTCTAGATACACTTTCTCCTTCCCATTCCATTGCAGATTTTCCTTTTTATAAGCAAAACTCCTACTTATTAATAGAAATGTGGTGCTTTTGCTTTCTTTTACTATGTATTTTTGAAGATGTATCCGGAATATGTGCTCTGAAAGCCATCTGTAGTGTGGGATTGAAGGTAGGCTGAGCTGAATTCCAGTCCCAGATCTGCCCTTTGCTGGTCTTGTGACCTTGGGTAAATTACTTACCCTCTGAGATCTTCAGTTTTCACATTTTAAAATGGGAATAATTGTAGGGCTTTGAGAATTAGAATTGATGCATATGACACACAGAATGGAAGTCAGTAAACACAGCTTTGATTATTACCATTACTTTAGAGTTTGGCCAGGCCAATATATGAAATTCATAAGTTACTTTCTTAAAGAACCAGAAATCTACTTCTAGAATGTTATTAATAGGAAATATGAACTTTTAAAATTTGAATTTCTCTTGCCCCAAGTTGCAGAGTAAATTGAGTGGCAGAACTGAGATTCTAGCCCCAATTAATCAGCTTGAGAGCCCATTAATCACCACACCATACTGGCCACTTCTTGTTCATACTGAGAAGATTTTCCAGATTATAGTGTATGATACAAATAAAAGTGATCATGATTAAGAAAAACAAATAACTAAATAAAATTTGAGTATCATACCAAATTGTATCAGTTAAAAATATATTGATTTAAGACTCCAATTCATGCAGTCTTTTTTTTGTTATAAAGCAAATCCATCAAGTTTTAAAATTAACACCTCAGCCATTCACTCATTTAGTCAAGATTATTAGTCTTAGCAACTTTTTTTTGGTAACAGCTTTATTGGATATAGTTCACATACGATAGAATTCACCTGTTTGAAGCACACAGTTCAATGATTTTTAGTGTATTCACGGAGTTGTGTAACCATCACAAATTTTAGAACATTTTCATCATCCCATAAAGAAATCTTGAACCCTTTAGCCCTCACCGTCTTGCCCCCCAGCCCTCAACAACACTAATCTGCTTTCTGTCCCTATAGATTTATCTGTTCTAGACTTTTCATATAAATGGAATCATACATATGCTGTCTCTTGTAACTGGCTTTTTCTACTTAACGTAATGTTTTTAAAGTTCATCCATGTGTAACATGTATCAGTACTTTATTCCTTTTTCTTGCTGAATGATATTTCATTGTATGGCTATACCACATTTTAACTATCACTGGTTAATGGATATTTGGGTTGTTTCCACTCTTTGGCTATTATGAATAATGCTCCTATGAACATTTGTGTACAGGATTTTGTGTAGGCATATTTTCATTTCTCTTTGGCTTACACCTAGGAGTAAAATTTCTGGATCGTACAGTTAACTCTATGTTTAACCTTTTGAGAATTGCTGGACTGTTTCCCAAAGCAACTGCACCATTTTACATTCCCACCAGCGTTGTATGAGGGTTCTATTTCTCCATATCCTTGCCAACGCTTGTCACTACCTGCCTTTTTGATTATAGCCATCCTAGTGGGTGTGAAGTGATATCTCAGCAACTTCCTAGGGTTGAATATATAAAAATTATATTGGTCATGCTTTGGTGATATCTGGTCAGTGGTGGGGATGATTGAGAAGTTAAGCCTCATATATAGAATCTTCTATTATGAAATACCTAGTGAACAGAATTTTCCTAGGCTTTTTCTTTTATTCCCATGATCCCTATTTCATTTTCTCAAATTTGTGATTTTTGATTTCTAGTAGTTCTCTTGGGCTTATCAGCTCTCTTCCATCAACCCCCCTCTATAGATATTATAACAAAATAAACAGATCCATAACACTTTTTTATCTTGCCTTTGTCCATCCTTCTTGGAAGATTTTTTTCCTAACGGAATTTTAGAGCATGTTCCTGAGATAAATCTCCTTCTGGACATTTATCTGTTAAAGTCTCAGGATACATTATTTCCTATTCATAACTTTTTATCTATCATTTCTTTGAGTGTCCTATCCCCTATATTATGTCTATTATCTAATTCTATGCTGAATTAGCATTTTAGGAAAAGTGTAAACGAATGAATGATATGAACCTTCTGAATTTATTCTCTAAGCCTCTTAATTTTCATATCTTTATCTCTTGGTGATTTTGACTTGTGTTCTTTAAAATTCTGTCAACTTATTTTTTAGATTAATTTTCGGCTGAGTGTATTCCACAGAAGTGAATTCCTTGTGTAGCTTCCTGTATTTCTTTGTGATAATTGCATTGCTTCCCACCCCTCCCAAAACAGTACATTTTCATTACATGAATATTACGTTTTTACTAATTTTGCAATTCTGAAGTAGCACTTCAAAGTACTTTCTTTCCAAATCAAAATCATTTGAAGTCTGGTGCACAGTCTTTCTTCTCTATGAATAATTAACATCCACCCCAAAAAGAAACAAAAACAAACAACACAAAGTCTTTTTAGCTCAGCTGATTTCCAATTTGCAGGAGCATGGAGAGGATTCATACCAGTATATTAATCAACAGATACTTATGTAGTACTTAGTAGTGAAAGTGATAAGATGATAAGACATAAAAAAATTTATGATGTGAGTCAAAATGTGATAAGTTACGATAGGTGCTAAGCAGCTTTATTTGCTCTAAGTTGATCAGCATCATAAAGATTGAGGACAGATAACCAGTAAGAAGTGTTGGGGGGTGGACGTTATTTCTTCCTGTGGAAGAAGATCAAATAAAGCTTCAATGTGCAGGTTGCAGATGTCTCTCAGTTGTCTCTTCTCACTCAACAATTCTGTGGGTCTTCCGAACTGTAAAAAATAAGAACTGAGGACTTACTTTAGGGGCATTCTACATAGTGAAGAATAGAATGAAATAATTGGATATTTTCCTTGTTTATATTTCTGTATATTTTGAAGGTGTTGTGTGGATAGAAGTTAATAAAGTGGAGAGGAAAGACATGGGTGGGCTTGAACTGGTAACAAGTGATGTGTTGTGCAAAGAATACATTCCCTATCCTCAGATAAGGTAGTTTGCCAAGGCTCTGATGTGGCTTTCCCTTTTCTTAATTAAAAGAAAAACATTTTTCATCACTTTAGAGACCAAGACTGTTCCACTGTGGATAAAAATCTCAGTTTGAAGACACAGACCAGAGGAATCATCCTCCTTGGATGAGATCCAAGGAGGAAAGGTTGGCAGAGCTGAGTGTTCTTACACCAGAGTGAGTTTCCTATTGTTTGGAATAATGTGGTCCTCCCTTTGTTTCTGGCTTCTCCACAGGTGAAAGAGTCTCTCAGTTACAGTGGTTTTTGATACTTGTTCATTTGATGGGGTCAACTATGCAAAGTAAAACTTCATGTCATGAGATCTGTGACATAATCAGAACTAGGCCAGGTGTGGTAGCTCACATCTGTAATCCCAGCACTTTGGGAGGCTGAGTTGGGAGGATCACTTGAGGCCAGGAGTTTGAGACCAGCCTGAGCACCATAGTGAGATCCTCATCTCTTAAAAAAAAAAAAAAGCTGGTGTGGTGGTGCAAGCCTGTAGTCCCAGTTACTGGGAAGGCTGAGGCAGGAGGAAAAAAAAATCAGAACCAAAGAAAGAGGAGACAGTAAAAATGGGCTTTTTGCCCTTTTAAGAAAAATCTTTCTTTTTATCCTAAGAGCCAAAAAAGCAACATGTAGTTAGAGATGTTATTCATCCTTCGGCACCTGAAATAACAATGTTAATTTTTGTTTTCTAGTTTTTTGTAAAATAATTCCATATTATCCTGAAATACGGTGGCAAATTTTAGTAATTTTATAAATAGATGAAATATTTTATATTTAGTCTATTTAGTTCCTTTCTTTACACTACTCATTCATCCTACTCAGAAAATTCATTTCAGGTTTCTTAAGTCTTAAAAATGACTGAGGGCTTAATACCCCCAGGATGAACGAGGGATGGGGAAAGACATTAGGGAGAATGGGAAGGATGGCACAGTTTTTCATGTCAAAGGAACAATCTCTGTCCGCCTTTTAGTTCTCTTTCTTCCTTCTTCTGCTTACTTTTAGGGCTTGTTTATTACCCCTGCCAGAGGCTACAATGGGAAAATGAAAATCAGATTGATTAATTTTCACAGTAGCCCTTGGTTCAGAAAGACTGAGAAGAGAAGGAAGGGAAGGAGAAAGAGGCTAGAACCATTGGATAAGGGAAAGTTTGGAAATTATTTATTAGTGCATTCCTGTCCTCTTGACCAGTAATAAGAAAGAAAAAATCCTACAGATTAAAAAAACCCTACTGAGCTAAGGATAATTAACCTTTTAGATAATTCTACCTTCAACATTATGAATTTTATGAATATCCTGTATCCCTGATATTATCATCATATTTGCAGACATTTATTGAGCAAATATACTATTTATATACCTTTATTCATTTAATCCTCATTCAATTTGATGAGACGGGTACTACTATTATGCCCCCTTTTACAGATGTGAATACTGAGGCTTATAGAGGTTAAATATTTTGCTGAGGTCATTCAGGTAATACATATGACAGCAAGAACTCAAAACGAGGCCCATCAGACCTAGAGTTCCTGCTTTTAATGTCTACCTAGATTGTCATAGTGAAATATTTATTAATTTCCCATTGCAGGCTCAACCCAGTAGTAGATTCCTGGAGACACTAAGTAATCTATGCTCCCTTCTTAGTGGAACCTGTAATTCTGAGATGCACAAATTAACCTAAACAATGTAAAATCAAAGATAACTGATGGGATTAAAGAAAAGATACAATCAATATAAGCTTAAAAGATCAGGGTTGGTGTCCTGATTAGATTGGAAGGGAGATTCATCCATCATCACTCCCCACTTCCTTTTGTGCTTGGATCCTGTGCTTGGCCCTACAGCAGTTGGAGTTCAGTTCATTGGAGAAGTGCTAGCTATGTGTCAAGCATAGAGCTGGACACAGAGATGACCAAGTCTAAGCTCTGTAGAAGGAACCTTGGTTTCCTGGGGAAGTGGATGGTGATAATGGATTAACATTGTCCATGCTTAGGTACCAGATAGCAAGTCTGATTTTGTAAGAAATGTTTTATCCTCAGATTAGTTTGGGAAATGCTGTGCCAAACAAAGTTAAATAAATTTTTTAAATTGTAGGATTTCAAGAGGTTATTATAACTTGGAAAACATAGAAAGCAATCTCTGCTACTGGGTCACTTTCTCAGATTACCTTTCTTAGAATATACCTTATTTCAGGTAAAATTTATGACTCCTTATGTAAAACCCTTAGGAATGGCCTAATATTTGGAATTTGGGCCTAATATTTTAAACTTGGCAGTTGGGAGAACAAGAGATTTATATTTAACTAAAAGATCTTTTTATCCCTCCTTAAATCACAGGTTTTGCTTGCTGAAAAAAAAAAGAGATTTTATAACAAAAAGAGGTATGAATGTAATTATTAAGGTAAGAGAATCATTAGAGGCCAGGTGCAGTGGCTCATGCCTGTAATCCCAGCACTTTGGGAGGCTGAGGTGGGAGAATCACTTGAGGCCAGGAGTTTGAGACCAGCAAGCAGTTTGAGACTAGCCTGGGCAACACAGTGAGACCCCATCTCTACAAAAAATTTTAAAAAATTAGCTGTACATGGTGGCCCATGCCTGTAGTCTCTACTATTTGAGAGGCTGAGGCAGGAGGATCGCCTGAGCCCAGGAATTCAAGGATACAATGAGCTATGATTGTGCCACTGCACTCCAGCGTGGGCAACAGAGCAAGATTCTATCTCTTAAAAGAAAAAAAAGCCCAAATTATAAAAAGCCTAATTCAACAGTCAGTTGAATTCAATAATCAAAATGATTCAGTTGAACCATTTTAAAGAAGAATCATTAAAAAGAGGTAGCAGCCTGTCACCAAATAGCTGGTTTCTCTTCCAGTTCAAATGTGCTGTAGTTTTTTCTCCTATGTGTGGTTTGTTTTCATGAGGGCTATGTTGAGACAGAAGAACAGACCAAATGTGGATTGTTTTAGGACAAAGGTGACTCTTAAATCACTATTATTGCATTTTTTTAAAGTCCAAAAATGTATGGGAATTTTTTTTTTTTTTGAGACAGGGTCTTGCTCTGTCACCCAGATGGGAGTGCAGTGATGCAATCATAGCTCACTGCAACCTTGAATTCCTGGGCTCAAGCAATCCTCCTGCCTCAGCTTGAGTAGCTGGAACTACATGTGTGTACTACCATGACTAGCTCACTTTTTTATTTTTTGTAGAGATTGGGTGTCACTGTGTTGCCCAGGCTGGTCTCCAACTCCTGCCCTCAAATGATCCTCCTGCCTCGGCCTCCCAAAGTGCTGGGATTGCAGGCATGAGCAACTACGCCCAGCCAGTAATTCTTAAGAAGATACATTTTTCAGCAATATTAGATACATCAGTGAGCCAACTACAACATAAAGGATGCAAGGCAGAAAAGGAAATGGGAAGGCATTGGATATTACTATTATTGACAAACATCTACAGAAGACTCTGAAGCAGAGTCTAAGACAGAGTCCCGGCGTACATCAGATACACTATGTAGGTAAAGGGGACAGACACATGCCTAAAACCTTATATAGCAATGCACAATGTCATGTGCCAAGTGTTAAGTGAGTGGTATAGATAGTGTGAAAGTTCAGATAGGTTGTGTTTGGCAGAATAATGCTCTCTGCCTCCCCACAAAGTTATCCACATCTTAATCCCTGGAACCTGTGAATATGTTATATTCCATGGCAAATGAGAATTAAGGTTGCTAATCAACTTGACATAAGGAGAGTATTCTGGATTATCTTGGAAGACCCAATGTAATATAAGAGTCCTTTAACGTAGAGTAGGGAGGCAGAAGAAGAGACCAGAATCAGAAAGAGATTTTAAAATGCTACACTGTTGGAGGAAGGGGCCACAGGCCAAGGAATGCCAAGTGACCTCAAGAAGCTGAAGAAAGCAAGAAAATGGATTCTGTCCTAGAGCCTACAAAAAGAATGTACCCTGAAAATACCTTAATGGGCTTATTGAGACCCATTTTGACTTCTGGCCTCTAAAACTATAAGATAATAAATTTTTGTTTTAAGCCACTAAATTTGTGGTAATTTGGTACCACAGCAATAGAAAACTAATACAAGGATGCTGAAGAGAAAGAGGAATCAGGGATAGCTTTATGGAGAAGGTGGTTCTTGAGCCAGGCATTAAAGATAATAAGAGTAATGATAAAAGAAGTAGAGTAATAGAATTTGTGTTCTAAATACTGAGCTAAGCTTTTTATACCCTTTCATTTATTTATCCTCACAAACACTGTATAAAGATAGTATTCTCCCTATTTTGTAGATGAGAAAACGGAGGCTGAGAGAGGTTTAGTAACTTGTGCAGTCACTACAGTGCAGTATCAGTTGCTACAACTAGTTAATAGCTGGCCTTTTAACAACATGATGGCAGCTGACATTTATGGAGTGCTTACTGTGTCCAGGTAAGTTCCTGAGGATGTCATGGTGTTACCTCCTTTAATCCTCAGATCTATGGTATGTAGTGATTTGTAATTTTTCTGAGGCCTGGATTTATCTGGCCAGCAATATGGTTTGGTCAGAAGGGAAGAGAGTGGAGCCAGGAAATCCAGTCAGGACACAATAGTCTGATAAGAACTTGAATTGACAGTGTGTGTGTGTGTGTGTGTGTAAAAAAAAAAAAAACAACTTGAATTGAGAATAAAAACAGTGGGCAAGGGAAGGAGAAAACATTCCAGAGGCAATCTGCTTCTTTGTTGAAACATAAATCCTGTATTGAAAAAGCTTCCTCTTCCATCTCCAGTTTCTCCCTCCCTATGTGATTGGGATGCTGCCTTTTAGTGAGTTTAGGAGTTTTATAATTACAATTAATGAAAGGTGTCGATGTTGATAGTGCTGTAGATCAGACTTTTTGACTTACCCATACAGGCATGGGCAGCAATCATGCAGACCTCTCTATAATATGTCTCATTTCTCTCATGTAGTGGGAGCTCACAGAGATTCTCTTTAATTTCTTGGCTTTTTCAACTAAGAAGGTAGGAACTTTCTTAAGTTCAACAGTGTGTTAGTTCAAAAACAAGAAATATATGTTTATTTTTACCATTTAAAATAGCAATAGACTATCATTGTGCGAATCTGAAAAGTGAATAAAAATCAGTTTGGAGACACACCTGAGGAAGGGTGGTCAAATAGAATTAGAAAATGGAGGTAGATAGGTATTACTGGGTGTCAGTAATTTTGTAGAATAAGCATTGTCTTCTTTTCAGGTAAATGTTTATATATATTTGTAATTTTCTCTGCCTAAATATAAGAATAATTTAAAGTTTTTAGAAAAGCCTTTGAAATTCTGATATCTGATATATGAAATTCTACCCACCTTCTACTTGTGTGGAATCAGTTTTGCTATCTTTCAGGGAGTCGACAAAGTATGATTCATGAACACTGAATGTGTTATATCTTATAATGGATAGGTTCATTGTTTTATTTATTCTGTTTATTATAAGTAAAGACGTAATGGCATTGTTGCTGCAAATAATTTCTTTTTAGATCTGGTGGAACCTTTAGTGAATACTGAATAGCACAAAGGATTTATGTAGGATTGATCCATGTTTTAAAAATAATGTATACTATATATATTCTGAAGCTATAACTTGACATTAACGCTTGGGAGTATGCTATGAAATCCCTTCAAAGATAGTACTCCTCCTAAAGAGAGATTTTGGTACTCTGATATGAGTTATAAGACAGATTCCCTTTATACCACTTCTTACTCTATTGTGAGTATATCTGGGTATATTCATTCATGTAGACTAAGTCTTCCCCCTAATTTCAAAGAACAATTTAAGACCTTTCATTTCTGACTTGAGTAAAGTAAGTCCCTACTCAATGGGGTTTGATTTTCTCTCTAGTTAAGTGATCAAAGCTAAATCATCAAAGCCTGAATGTCTTACAACAGATTCTAATAAGTTCTGAGTTGGCCATTCTTAGTTTTAATCAAAGCAAAAGATGACATTTGCATTTTTGTCATCTCCAGTTCAAAGTGTTTGTCATATTATTAAATCAGAATCACCCTGAACGGTTCCACATTAGTAAGATCTGTCTAGTATTCCCCAAAAGCTGTCCCTGCCAGAACAGAGACCCATTTCTACGTAAATTGTACAACACCTAAATACATAAACATTGGAATCAGGTATGTCTCAATTACTTAGAACCAAGTAATCATGAAAGGAAAATGTGGATAATCTGGAGTTCTCACGGAGTCCTTCACCCACTGTAGCCTCCTAACCCCCAAATGTTCTCCAGTCCCCCGATGTACCATGGGTTCCTCCATCGCATCCCTCACATCTCCCCACCACGTTTACACACTCAGCTATCAACAGCCTTGGTGCCAGCTCTGCTTTGTTGTATGTCTTTGTTCTCTTGGGGGGTATTCTGCCATTCCTCAATTAGCTTTATTAACCAAGAGGCATGAGTGAGTGGAACAGGGAATACAAGGGGTGTGTGTGTGTGTGTGTGTGTGTGTGTGTGTGTGTGTGTGTGTGTGTGTGTGTGAAAGAGAGAGAGAGAGAGACAGAGGAGAGAGAGACCTACAAAACCAACAGATTTTATGTGGTTACTCAGCCATACTCACCCTCACATTGAGAATGTACTTCTGGTCTTTGAATGACCTAGCAGTCCCCAACATTCTTGGCACCAGGGACCAGTTTCACAGAAGACGGTTTTTCCAGGGAGAGGGAACGGGGGGTGTCGTGGTGGGGTGGTTGTGGTGAGGAGCTCAGGTGGTCATGTGGAGCCCATTTCGTAACAGGCCACGGGCCAGTAATGGGCTGCAGCTCAGGGGTTGGGGACCACAGAGTCCTAAACCATCATGCTCTGCTGAGTGTGTCTCTGCAATTAGTACATTATCCATAGCAAATGTGCAGCCTTTGGCAAATAAATTTTTAGAGTTAGGGCATTTTATTTTTAATAACTCTTTTTTCATAGAAATACTGAGACTTTGGGCTAGTAAGTTATTCATATGATTTCTACATATGCAAAAGTTCAGAAATCCTTTGCAAGTATATTCTCTCCTAATTATTTAAAAATTAAAAATGCTAAAAAAATTTAGGGGATGTGCTAAAGAGTATTTGATTTGAAATAAATAAAATCCATATGCTTAAAACACTGTATATAGCCAAAATTTCCACGTTTGCTATAGATCTGTTCTCATTGTTAAGGGGATTTTATCCAAATGTTTTGTTATTGTTGGCAAGAAAGCTCCTTAATCTGCCCTCAGTGATTTGTTTTGTTCAGTCTTGGCTTCTGAACCAAAAAAATAAC
Source organism: Lemur catta (assembly GCF_020740605.2). NCBI lineage: Eukaryota > Metazoa > Chordata > Mammalia > Primates > Lemuridae > Lemur > Lemur catta. The sequence continues at coordinate 74,343,542 of NC_059132.1, read as the reverse complement.
CACTTATTACTTTGCCAAAAATTTAGCATTTCTACTAACATATTTCTTGACAATTGCACAATATCTTGGCTATCATGAAAATTACTTTGTTTAAAATATAAGTGTATAAAAAGTATAGGTATATAAGACACCCAGATACACAAACCCCCTCCACACACACACATATTTATATGTATTCAAGCTAAGAGATGGCTCTATGGCAAAATGTGAGATCCAATTATTTGTATACTTTGAGGGAAAAGATAACCCAAAAACGTGAGTTTCAGTTTGTTTTCCATTGTCAAGAGGTGAGGAGTGGGGAATATTCTGAGTAAGGGATAATTTACCCTTACCTTCAAATTATCAATTATATGAGTTCTTAGGAGTAACATGTTATAAACACTGTGTATGCATATTTACATAGGAATGTAACACAAATAACACTAAGATTGAATTTGGGGGATATGTTTAAAATGTCCTCCAACAGAAAATCAAGCTATTTTCTTGGTTTTTAATTATAATACCAGTTCAGTAGAGAAGTACTGCGGGAAGGCATTTGTATTTTCTTAGAGCAGAAAGTATAAAACTGACTGTAGAATTTCCTGTTATAACCAAGAATGAAGAAGAGCTGCGAGCCATTTGCTTCCTGAGTGGCCACATTCCAGCTGTGCAGACTGGTCACAGCACATCTTCCAATCAGAATGGGCCCCAGAGGGAAGCCCTTGGATGCTGAGTCTTGTTTACATGCATCGTGACTTTGTCTCTCCCCTCCTCTTGTGTATTGTACCACTAGGAAGATTAGTGGGGATATTTGCTATTACATGCCTAAATATACTGTACGAAACTAGGATCGCAGCCACAGCAAATGATGTTCCGGACAGAGTTTTAGCTCACCTTTAGCCACAGGTAAGAGTTGTTGCTTTGTTATTTGAGGACAGCTGATCTGTGTTCAGTGTTTAGCTTCACTTTAAGACATTATGCTTTACTTTTGTTAGCAAAACTAGCTGGCTAAAAGCTGGAGAGGAATGATTGGAAAAAAATGTGCCCTTTATTACTATGACTTAAAAATTTTAATACTCAACAAGTGAAAACCATGATATTTTTATTTCAGGGAGGGGGAAAACCCAGTTAAATTAAAATAGAAAAGTTCAAAAGCTGCAGTAACACTAAATCACAGTGTGGAGAAATTGGAACCAGAAATATATTAACATTGTGTGTTTGGAGAGCATTATATCTAAATAAACGTGCTTTACTGTGAAGCTTTCTACTATTAGTCTTTCAGAGAACAGTGTCTTCATGTGTACTAAGTCTTTGGCTTTAAAAAACATTTCTTTTTCATTATGAACTCATACAGAAAGAATTGTTACACACACTTAACTGTATAAATCCTATTCCTTTTCTTCCATATTTCTTTCTAGAAGTTTTAGAGTATGTTTTCATTCCTCTTTATGCTGTTCCACCAGCAATAAAATAAGGAAAAAATAAAGAATCCTTGTCTAATCTTTGCTTTGCTATTAAATTCTATCCTGTAGCATTAATTCAGAAGATACTATTGAAAACTGTATTTTGATAATATTCCATAGTATTTTTTTTAAAGTCATTGCACAGGACAATATTGTGGTTTGTGTATTACTTTCTGTTGTTAATTTTTCCATAACACTGAGTTCTTTTACTTCATTTTTTTTTTATTTTTAGGCATATACTGGAAAAAAATCGTAACACTAGAAAAACACAACCTCTGATTTTTGTGGTTGTTTCTCTTGTATGTGATAGTCTTAAGGTTGATGAATAGCATTTAAAGCAGTCTGGAAAGTCACTTTTGAAAAGTCCAAGCAGCTGTGCTCTTATTTCTCACCCATCTATAGCAGGGTTTCTCAAACTCAGCGCTATTGACATTTTGGGCAAAATAATTCTATTGGGGGGGGGCTGCCCTGTGCATTGTACGACCTTTAGCATCTCTACCCACAAGAGCTCCCTTCTCCCCAGTTACGACAACTGAAAATCTTTTATACATAGCACATTACATCTAATTATTGGTGAAACATTGAAACCCAACTTCTGAAACGTTCTGGGTGATAGATAGTTAAGGATGAAGCTGTATTGGTCTTAGTATTTGCAGATGTTGTTGTAGCTGACTGCTCATGTTTCCCCCTCCCATTCTGTTAGAAGTTTCTGCCAACCATGATTCATGGAATGATATTTTTGAGCTGAGTAATCTGTGGCTTTTCAGTTTCCTTGCTTTCTTTCCTTAGCTAAATCTGTTTTGGTTTTAGCAAAGTGTTTAACAGAGGAAAGATCTTTTAAAATGAAATAATAATATAATCATATATTTTCCAAATAGGTGATTTTAACAAACCATAAAAAGTTTCTCTGCCTGTTCTTCGTTGTGTCCTTTCTACTTCCTCTGTCAGGCAAATCCTCTCAAGGCTGATGAAGAGCCTTACACAGGGGAAGACACAACTCCCTGTGAACAGTCCTTTGTGAAATCTAATGGTCTGGCAACTAGTATTTAAGAAATTCTTTTCCAGGGCTTTTAAAGAGAATTTTGACGTGTAACTCTCATCTTTCTTCACAGATCGCAACGAACGAAATAAACCAGAACATCGTTCTTCAAGGTATGAGTTTATAGTATTTAATAATTCTGTATAAAGCTTCTCATTTGAAAAATATTGTTTGGAAGCAATGTAAGTGTCCCTTTTAGAGTAACAGTATATTGGAATCTTCTGTGGCATTCAGAGAAGCTTCAAAAGGGAAATATTGTTCCTTCTCTGAATAAAAATTCTTTATAAAATTATTGACTACCTACAAGACATGTTTTATTTTGAGAATTCCTATCAGGGACAGATACATCTTCCTAAAAAATTATTTTATTCTCATTCCTTCCTTTTGTGATTTGTTTTCCTCCCCTTTAACCAGTATTTTTATTAAGTGTGTATTGCTATTTTCCTAATCGTAAAGCTAATATAAGCTCATTGTAGAAATTTAGAAAATATTTTAAAAATTTATAAAATATTTTTAAAATACAAAGTATGAAAAAAAAAAGCAAAATAAAACAAAATCTATCCTGCCTTCCATCAGCCAGAGATGGCTGGCTACTGCTAAAATTTTGGTATATTTTTTCTAGACTTTTGAGGTTATATTAATATATATATGTATATATTCAAGTGGATTCTTTTAAGTTCTTGTTAGGTAATTTCAAATGGCAAGGAAGGTTTATCACTTAAGCCTTTCATTCACACTGAGAATATGTTTCACTAGACCTTCACCAACACTGAAGAGTATTTTTAAAAACCTTTGTCAAACTTACAGGTAGGAAATTATCTGACTTCTTCTCCTAGGCAAGCCTGACAGGCTACATTCAATGTTTCTAACCCAGTTTTATAAAAGGTTATAATTTTTCTAATATTAATTTTGCCTTATTCCACATTCTATAAGTTTTTGTACTTTTTTGTTGTAGGAACTAATAATGTAATGCATTCATTGAGTTGACTGTAGCGGTAAACTAAAAACCCTGTTGCTATTTCAAGGAAGCAAACCTTAGAATTCACTGACCTCTGTGAATAAAAATATAAAATATATGAAAACTCTATTACTTAGAATAGCAAGGCATTTTTAAGAAATTATCAGTCAAAATAAATTAGTGAGACCTAATCTGAGAGAAAGATATAGCTGGATATTTAAAATGTTGACTGATTTTTTTTTCCAAGTATAATTTACATACATTAAAATTCACTCTTTTTTTTTGTGTATGGTCCTATGAGGTTCGACAAATGTATACAATTACATATCTACCACCACAATCATACAATCATAAAACAGTTTGTAGGATTGATTTTTTTTAAAATAAAAAAATAGCCCAAAAAAGGCAATGTAAGAGAGAGGACTTTAACAGCATGCTTAACTATGGATGACATAAAGTTGGAAGGGTAAAAAATAGTTAGGATGATAAAACCAGAATCCCTAAGACCCCTGGGCATACTAAAGATTGAACTGAATTGAGCACTATGAATTTTAATAGGAACAGATGCAAATCCTTACACTGAAACACTGGTGGAACATAAATAGATAAGGAACATGTGACTTAGCAGTATGCTTGACAAAGTCTTGAGAACTTAGTTCTTCATAAATCCACCATGAGTAAAAAACGTTACGTCATTACTTCCACCTACTCCCCAAAAATTCTGCATTGATTTGATTACACTGAAAGAAGTTTAGTATCCAGTATAATAAAAGTGGTAGCTCTAGTCCACATTTTTCATACTCTATCCAATTCTGGGTCCACAGGACCTTGCAAAATTGAAATAGGCAGGGTAGTCGCTATATTGATACCAGGTGAAGTGATTAAAAAATAACAAAACAATCCCATGCCCTACCCTAGAGATTCTATTCAGTAAGTCTGGAGTGACTCTTCACAATCTGTATATTAAACAAGTCCCCCAGTTCTTCTGATACATAGTCAGGTTGGGTCTGATGGGTCTAGAAAATATAATAGCAGCTGAGTTGTGACAGGGAAGACGAAAAAGAAGACTGTAGGATAAAAGTCCTACATCATGGGAAGGCTGGCATGAGGAATCGGGAGAATTTAGCCTAGGCGTGGAAGTTTGGAGAGATGTATAGGACAGAAATGATAACTGGCTTCAGACACCTGGAGGCTGGCACATAGAAAAGACTAACAGAATTGTTCCTCATAAATGCTGTTCCCTATTAAGAGAAGCCCTGGCCCTTGAGGAATAGATGATTCCAGGACTGGGGCAAGGGAAAGTACAAGATGAACCTGGACTCCTGGTTGTAACAAAAAGCTAGAAAGTGCTCAACAAATGGGGTTATGTCAAAAAGACATAGGTGGTAGCTTCAAGGGATTTTCCACTGGCCAAATTTGGGGCAATTTGAGTATTAAAAAAAAAAAGACAATAGGGTCAGGCACTGTGGCTAACTCCTGTAATCCTAGTATTTTGAGAGGCTGAGGTGGGAGGATCACTTGAGCCCAGGAGTTTAAGACCAGCCTGAGTAAGAGCGAGACCCCTGTCTCTACAAAAAATAGAAAAATTAGGCAGGAGTGGTGGCATGTGCCTGTGGTCCCAGCTACTCGGGAGGCAGAGGCAGGAGGATCACTTGAGCCCAGGAGTTTTACGTTGCAGTAAGCTATGATCACACCTCTGCACTCTAGCCTGGGTGAGAGAGCAAAACCCTGTCTCTAAAAAAAAAAAAAAAAAAAAAAAAAAAATCTAGGATTAAAAAATCCCAAATTAAAAAAAATGGATTTGCATCCATTAAAGTACAGAGAAAAAAAATTGAGGGGACAATTAGGAAAATTTAAATATGAATTTGATTTTAGATAATATTTTATTAACACTACCCTTTTTTTAGGTGTAGAATAGGAACGTTATTATGTGGGAGAATGTGATTCTTAGGAGATAGGCGCCAAAGTGTCAGAGATGATGTTGTTTTATGTTTGCAACTGAATCTCAAATAATTCAGGGGGGAAAAGCACAATGTGAGTGATAAAGAAGCAAATGTGGGAAAACATTAATAATTGGTGAACAAATGAAAGGTATGTAGGTGTTAATTTTACTGTTTCTTCAACTTTTCTGTCGAGTTGAAAATTTCAAAATAGAAACTGTTCTATGTGTTCCTGGGAGTCCCGGAGGGCAGGAATGCACATTTGTGGGTGAAACTGAGGGGGGTGGATTTCTGCACAATATGAGGAAGAATTTCCTGGCAGAGCTGGTCAAAGAGTCAAAGATGGAATGGGCTACTCTGTGAAGGAATGCTGTCAAAGAAAAGCTAAACGAGCTAGCTAAAAATGGAGAAGATTCATTATTTTAGATGGCTACAGCCTCTTGCTCACTAATAGCCAATCAATATATCTTGAGAATCTGTATTCTGGCTCAGGATACAATAGAAAACAAGGAAAAGACTCCAGATTCATGGAGTATCCATTGTTTTGGATTTACAGTCCTAATCTCTGAGAGTCTTATTTGCCCTAAAGTCAAGTTCCAAGTCTTCACAGTTATATTTCAGGCAATACTGTGGTATTCTTGAGGGTATTCAGAAAGTATCATGATTATAATTTAATTTCTAATTTATACTGTTGAATTCTCTAGGATTGTGCTACTAGTCTTGGTAACCCTAGCATTTAGTTAGAGTGCCTGGTCCACAATAAGCATTTAATAAATGTTGAATAAATGACTACCAACTGTATTTCGAGGAGAGAAAGGGAAATGTCAATATTTTTCCCTTGCAAACTGCAAAGAACCTGACTCTCAAAAGCTTGCCCATGACTGTTACTGGATATGTTTGTCACAGCAGCAAGGAGTAATGCCCTGTAAGAAAGGAGAAATGTTTTTTCAGGGAAAGGCCATTGTTTTCTGTCCAGGGTGTCTGCTGAGATTGGCAGTGACCTATTCTTCTCCTGCCATCTTCAGCTGACCAGGACTACCCTGCCAGGCTAGCAGTGTATCAAGCTGATTAATACCTGCTGCATCAATAGACAGAAAGAAGAAAATATAAACAAAAAGTCACTTAATTTTGGTATGTTATTTTGTTCTCCTGGGGCCACTCAGCAATAAGAATAATGGGCTCAGAGGCCAGCAAGGATAAGAGAAATGCATTTTTCTTGTTTGTGTTTTTACAGGCCAAACAATCCTATAGCTTTTATATAAGAGGTGAATAAATTTGGGACATCTGCCTGTTCTTTCATTTCAGTGCTGGAGTTAGAAGGAAAGCATAATTCTTATCAAGTTAAAGGAAAAGTTTTATTGTATATAGTCCAACACTAAGACTCTAAGCTAAAAAAACACTGTTTAAGCATTTTTATTTATTTGTTTATTTATTTATTTATTGAGACAGAGCTCTGTTGCCTAGGCTAGAGTGCAATGGTGTGATCATAGCTCACTGCAACCTCAAACTCCTGGGCTCTAAGTGATCCTTCCACCTTGGCCTCTCCAGAGTGCTAGGATTACAGGCATAAGCCACTGTGCCCGGCCTATTTAAGCATTCTTAAGAGGCTTGCTGGGTGTTTTTTTTAAATTACTTTGTTTTGATGTGGATTTTTTTTTATTTGTGTGCTGCTAATCGATCAATGTGGAAGTCAGAAATATCTAGGTTCTTCTTTTCTCAACCTTATTAATTTGAACACACCATTTCCCAAATTAATGTCCCTCAGAATAATCTTCTGTAGGATATTAATCAGTATGTCAAGAAATAAATGTTTATATACAAAAACGTTTGTGAAATGGTAAGTTAAACAAAATTAGACACATTTCTTTACTATGATACTACTCAGAGTCTTCTACACTGAAGTACATTATAAACTCCAAGTAAGAGCTATATTACACGTGAGTTTAAAAATTTATTTGAATTTATAACTTCTTTTCCCAGGCATAGCTATTAATAACATCTATAAAAAAGTGCCATGGAATAGCAGTTTGGGAAGTAGGGGCCTGGCACAGTGTCTCAGGCCTGTAATCCTAGCACTCTGGGAGGCTGAGGTGGGAAGATCGCTTCAGCTCAGAGTTTGAGATCAGCCTGAGCAAGAGGGAGACCCATCTCTCCTAAAAATAGAAAAATTAGCTGGTGGTAGCATGTGCCTATAGTCCCAGCTACTCGGGAGGCTGAGCAAGGAGGATGGTTTGATCCCAGAAGTTTGAGGTTGCAGTGAGCTATGATGATGCCACTGCACTCTAGCCAAAAAAAGAAAAAAGAAAGAAAAAGAAGTAGGAGCTAAAGTTAATAAAGAATGTTAAGCCCTGTGGCAATAAGTGCCATGAATGGAAAATTAGGAGCTCATTTTACCACTACAGCAGCTCTAAATAATAGATCTTAATGACTTACTGGGTCCAAATAACCAGCTACTTCATCTCAAATGTTTTACCTACTACAAGGAAATACTTTACAGCAGCAAAGAAGGCACCAAAACAAAGAACCTTAAATCTGTTTTTCAAAAATTATCATCTGAATCTTAATCTCCCTAAAGCCTTCTTAAAACCACCTGTTAAAATCCTGTTTGATACTCATTCATAAAATTCAATGAGATTTCATTAAAAGTCACAAAAATTTAAAAATGAAAATTCAACAAAGTGAATCTAAAATTTATGAGGAAGACCAAAAATAACCAAGGCAATTTTGAAGTTCAAGAAGGGGAGGTGGCCGGGTTCGGTGGTTCATGCCTGTAATCCTAGCACTTGGAGAGGCCAAGGCAGGTGGATCACTTGAGGCCAGGAGTTTGAGAATAGCCTAGGCAACATAGTAAGACTCTGTCTCTACAAAAAAATAGAAAAATTAGCTGGGCATGGTGGTGCATGCCTGTAGTCCCAGCTACTTGGGAGGCTGAGGCAGGAGGATTGCTTGAGCCCCTCCCCCCAGGAATTTAAGGCTACAGGGAGCTATGATGACGATACTGCCTCCAGCCTAGGTGACAGAGTGAGACCCTGTCTCAAAAAAAAAAAAAAAAAGAAGGGTAGGTGGACTGTTGTAAGTAATTATGATAGTTTTTGTCAGCAGAGAAATAGGTCACTGGAACAGAATAGTGCTAGATGAATATATACAGTTCTGCATCATGTGATATGATAGAGGCAGCCTTACAGATCAGTGAGGGAAAGTGGATATGTCAACAAATGGTGCTGAAATAATTGATTATCCATATTTTTAATCTACATGGGATTTGATTTATGTTATGATGTAGAAGTCTAAAGACATGAGCATAGAAAATATCTTTATGACTTTGGGGTAGGTAATGAGTTCTTAAACAAAGTTCAACAAGTACAAACCATAAAGAAAAAGATTGATAAATTTGACTATGTGAAAATTTAAAATCTATGTACATGAATACATCAAAAGCATGTGAAAAAGGAAGTCATGACTGTGCAGTGCATACAGGCAACAAAGGTTAGTGTCCAAGATAAATAAAAAACTATGCATCAGAAAGAATAAGACAAATCAGTAAAATATGGCAGGGAACCCACAGAAGATGATGCCTTAGTAGCCAATTAATATATGAAAGGATTCTTCACCTTGCTAGTATTAAGATGTGTGCTAATATGATAATGAGATACCATTTCACTTTCATAGAATTGGCACAGAAATCTCAAAGATTACCAATTCCGAGTATATATAATAGTATGTAATGTGGTACAACAGTAAGGAAGACTTTATCCAGGAATGTCATGACAGGTGCAGGGATCACTGCAATGGGATTTTGCAGTGGGGGAGAGGGATTGGGCTCAACTCCTAATCTAGCATGGACACGTGGGAATTTATAGTAAAGGATCAGGGGCAGGGGTCAGTAGATAGAAAATTACTAAGAGAAATAAACATCAGGGGTAAGGGCAGTTATGGCTAAACCGACCTAACAGGATTATTGCTGAAGGCAGACTAGGGTGATCAGACATCACCTGCAGGATGGGGAAGGATGAAGAACTTGATCAGACATCGAGTGTGATCAGATATTGAAGATGGGGAGTTCTTAATAAACTTACTCAGTAGGGTTCTTTCCTAAACCTGTATTTTATGAGAAAGTACAAAGATAGACCTAGGAGAAGTTTCAGAAGCCTGACTAAAGTTTGGCCAAGCAACGAATCTTTGTCAGTTCTAAGTAGCACTGTTTGAATTAAGGGAGCTATAGCTATGTGTGACAACATAGACAAATCTCAGAAGCATAATTTTGGATGGCAGAAGGCAAGTTGTAGAAGTATAGGTGTAGTATGATACCATTTATATAAAGCAGAGTTCAGCAAATGGGTCAAATCTGGTCTGCCACATCTTTTCATAAAGTTTTATAGGAACTCAGCCATGTTCATTTGTTTGCACATGGTCTCGGGCTGCTTTCACATTACAACAGCAGAGTTGTTACAACAGGGACCATGTGGCAAAACACAAACAATGCATGACTTGTTTATTTTTTATCACTATATATATGTACTAAAAGCATAGATAGATGCATGGAAGTGATAAATAGTGAAATTAGGATATTGATTACCAAAGGAATGGATCAGGAAAGGGTCCACAGGGAGCTTCCAGTGCATTTATACTGCTTTATTTCTTAAGCTATGTAATAGGCTTTGCAAAATTATCTATACTTTTTTTTAAAACCCTGGAAATTTTCATAATTTAAAAAAAGGCTCTTAAGAAGACCTTAAATCCTATAACACTGATAAAGATGTTTTTATAAGACATGACCATAAAATTGAGTGAAATTTTCTTTATTTCTGAAAGAGAAAAATAAAAAGGAAGAAATAGTCAAGAACAAAGACTGTTCATATTTCACCTCTACTCATAGTCCTGTTTCTGTATTTCCCTCTACTCTGAAGGACTCTCTGTTGCTCTGTGAATTTTGATCTCTTTTTGCCACTTAAGAGTTATACAAGTAACACATGAAAACATTTTTTAATAGTACAGAAATATATGGTATCTGCCTTTATCCCATATGTAACTTTTTAAGAGTCTGATGGTACATTCAATTCTATCCTAGTCTTCTTCCTATGTATATATGTGATATATATTCAAGTAATCTTTAGAATAAATGGATATGTGTGTATATGTAATATGTGTATACATATATTTTGGCCAAGTTGCCTTTTTCACTTAACATATTTAGAAAGTATTACCATGTCGGTTTCCACTTCATTATTCTATTAACCACTACATAAAATTTTACAATGTAGCCTTATTATAATTTATTTAATCAGTCTTTTATTGATAGCATTTAGGTTGTTTCCAATTCATTACAGTTAGAAATGCTGCTGCAGTAAACATCTTTATGTTCAAATCTTTATGTATAGATGTGTAGGAAAACTCTTTTGTTTCTTCCAAGATAAATTTTTTCCTGTTTCTGTCCTCATTCACAATTACTTAAGTTTTAAAATTTTATATTCCCTGCATTTCTATTTTCTTCCAAATGTCAGACAGCTTCATGGTCATTGGGTTCTGCTCCAGGTTCAGTAAGGCCCATTACAACTCCCTTCCCCACGCTGTGGCTTGAAATGTCACCTAACACAGAAGGAGACTCAACATACAGAATATTTGTAGCATGTAGTTCAGTATACTCAGAATTAATAGTTGATGATTTTAAAATTTATAGCAATCACTTTATGATTAAGAATTTTAAAAGGTCTTGGTTTTCTGCATTGATATCCTGTTGTTAGTCTTATAAAGATGTTGAGGATTTTATTTTGACACTTTACCATCATCACATTGTGGTTTAAATAGATTAGATTAGATTAAAAAGATTTAACTTGTTTTTGCTTTTCTCCTTTCTAAATATATCTAATAAAATATCATGTTCTGCTGGGCTCAGTTTAACTACTGTAATTCTGTAGCATCTCCCTGACCATATGTTTTGATTCCTTTACCTCTATAAACTATAGCTATATGTAATTACTTTCCGGCATTATGTCTTCTAAGCTATAAGAGAAACATTACTTTTGCTGGAGCATCTGTAATGCCATAAACAAGGTGAAAAATTAAAGTATATACAGGTTAGGGGGTGGAGGGGGGATCCTTTTGCAATGGGAGATGTGAACAGCTTAAAATTTTATGTCATCCTACAGAGAATAGATATATATTTTGTTGTTTTATTGCAGTTTTAAGAAATGTGACTTGAGCATTTCCCCCTAGTGTGATGGGAATGAAAATGAAGCATTTATATGGTCTATCGGTTGGGTAATTGAAAAGTTTTATCAGCTGGCCTACCACTGCCATAGTACTTAGTGTGGGGATTTTCTGAAGTTGTTTCAAATTAAACTATCACCAGGCAGTTAACTTTGGAACAGCAGCTGGTCCTGTATTTATTACATTTTCTCAAGATGGGCATATGTGGCCACCCATTTCTTAGCAGTCCAGGGAGCACATGGAACTCCAGGCCCTTAAATTATTTCATCCTAATTCTTTCTTCTCTTTCCCTTGGGCTATAGTTTATATTCGTTTTTTTACCTTTCTGCAGTATAATTTAGAAGTAGTTATTTTCACAATTCTACAAACTCTGTATTAAAGAGCTTGTATTTGAGTGAACTTTGTATACATCTTTGTGGCTCTCAATCTGTCCATAGGTTATGGTTTTATTCCAACTAAGAAATATCCTTATACAATTGGACTTTAAATTTTTATTCAAATATTTTCCCTTATTGGCACGGCATACATCACATTCTTCAAAACTATTGATAAGGACTATAAACCACAAAAGCGTACTAACAGATTCCTGAAAGAATCAGTCTGGATAGAATTGCTAAACAGTCATTCAGTAGCCCAGTCACCTCCCATCTCATTATACTGCTGTTGATCAGAATTCAGTCTTGTCCTTATAGGTAAAACCCTTTCCAAACCAGAAATCAGGCCTGGTCCCAAGAATTCAATTTCAGGGTTAGGAGTATCCTTGTTGATTAGAGGCTCTTCTACATAATAAATGAGAGCATTCATTTCTGCCCTAGTAACAAGTTTTTGCCACTTCTGATCTTGTTTCAGTTGTAGGCTAGCTCTCCAGAGAGAGGGAGCAGGCCTGCCCTTGTGCAACACTTATAAGTGCAGCAAAATAAGGCAGGCATCCTAAAGAAACGTGTGATTCTCCCTCCTTTTGGACTGGAGGATTGAGAATCAGTACCCTTTGTTAATTAAGAAAATAATAGAATGGTAGGAAAGTATTGATTGTCTGAAGGCTTCAAAGTAATAGTGTGTCTAAAATGTAAACATTCCCTCAACTGTAAACCTGTTTCCTCAAGATAATGTTGTCTCTGGCACACTGCCTTGTATAGGCAGTTCAGGGATGCTGTCAAGGGATGGTAGGCAGGACTTATAAAGCTTATCACCATCTATTGCCCAGTAGTTTTTCTTGGCTACAGATTCTGAAGAGAAACTCCAGGTAGAAAAAGTCCTTATAAACTGGACTGCACTCTGCAAAACTTTTCCATGTGGTGCCTATCTTTAACACCACTGCTCTTTTTAAAAAAGTTTTTAAGTAAAATTAAATTCATTTGTTCTAATTATAAAGCAGAAAACAAGCATACCTTGGAGATGTGGGTTTGGTTCCAGTTCACCTCAATAAAGCAAATATACAAATTAAGTGAGTTATGTAAATTTTTTGGTTTTTTAGTGCTATAAGCTTTATAAAAAGTTATGTTTACACTATAGTGTAGCCTATAAAGTGTGCAATAGCATTATGTCTAAAGACACAGTGTAACATACCTTAATAAAAAGAACTTTATTGCTAAAATATGCTAATGATCATCTGAGCCTTCAGGGAGTCCTAATCTCTTTGCTGGTGGAGGGTCTTGCCTTGATTTTGATGGCTGCTAACTGAGCAGGGTGCTGGTTGCTGAAGACTGGAGTGGTTGTGGCAATTTCTGAAAATATGCCAGCAATGAAATTTGCTGCATTGATTGATTCTTCCTTTCACAAAATATTTCTCTTTATCATATGATGCTGTTTGATAGCATTTTACCTGCTGTATAACTTCTTTCAAAATTTGGAGTCTGTCCTCTCAAACTCTGCAGCTGCTTTATCAACTAAATTTATGTACTATTCTAAATCCTTTGTTGTCATTTCAACAATGTTCACAGGTGTAGATTTTATCTCAAGAAACCACTTTCATTGCTAATCCAGAAGAAGAATCTCCTCATATGTTCAAGCTTTATCATGAGATTATAGCAATTCAGTCACATCTTCAGGCTTCACTTCTAATTCTGGTTCTCTTGCTATTTCCACCACCTCTGTAGTGACTTCCTCCACTAAAGTCTTGAACCCCTCAGAGTCTTCCATGAGGGTTAGAATCAACTTCTTCCAAACTCCTGTTGATGTTGATATTATGTTGACCTCCTTTCATGAATCACGAATGTTCTTAATGGCATCTAGAATGGTGAATTCTTTCCAAAGGGTTTTCAATTTACCCAGATCCATCAGAGGAATCACTAGCTTTGGCAGCTACAGCCCTGTGAAATGTATTTGTTAAATAATAAGACTTGGAAGTTGAAATGACTCCTTGATCCATGGACTACAAAATGGATGTTGTGTTAGCAGGCATGAAAATGACATGAATCTCCTTTGTATATGTATCTATCAGAACTTCTTGGGTGACCAGTGCACAATGATATTTTGAAAAAAATCTTTTTTTCTGAGCAATAGGTCTTAACAGTGGGCTTAAAATATTCAGTAGACCGTGCTGTAAACAGATATGCTGACATCCAGACTTTGTTCCATTGATAGAGCATAGGCAGAATAGATTAAGCATAATTCTTAAGGGCCCTAGAATTTTCAAAATGGTACATGAGCATGGGCTTCAATTTAAAGTCTCCAGCTACAGTAGCCCCTGTCAGCCTGTCCTTTGAAGCTTTGAAATCAGGCATTGACTTCTCTCTAACTAGGGAAGTCCTGGATGGTATCTTCTTCCTCGAGAAGGCTGTTTCATCTACATTGAAAATCTGTTGTTTAGTGTAACCACCTTCATCAATGATCTTAGCTAGATCTCCTGGATTACTTGCTGCGGCTTCTCCATCAGCACTTGTTGCTTCGCCTTGCACTTTTATGTTAAGGAGATGACTTCTTTCCTTAAACTTTATGAACAAACCTCTGCTAGCTTCCAACTTTTCTTCTACAGCTTCCTCACCTCCCTCAGTCCTCACAGAATTGAAGAGAATTAGGGCCTTGCTCTGGATTAGGCTTTTGCTTAAGAGAATGTTGTGGCCAGTTTGATCTTCTATTCAGACCACTAAAACTTTCTCCACGTCTGCAATACGGCTGTTTTGCTTTCTGTCATTCATGTGTTCATTGGAGTAGCGCTTTTAATTTTCTTCAAGGGCTTTTCCTTTGCATTCACAACTTTACTAACTTTGGTGCAAGAGGCCTATCTTTTGGCCTATCTCTACTTTTGATATGCCTTCCTCACTAAGTTTAATCATTTCTAGCTTTTGATTTAAAGTTAGAGACATGCAACTATTCCTTTCACTTGAACACTTAGAAGCCATTGTAGGGTTACTAACTGGCCTAATTTCAATATTGTTGTGTCTCAGGGAATAGGGAGGCCCAAGGAGAAGGGCTCTCCCAGATGGGGGAACTGCTAGTGGAGCAGTTAGAACATACACATTTATCCATTAAGTTCACCATTACAGTAGTAACATCAAAGAACACTGATCGCAGATCACCATAGAGATATAATAATAATGGAAAAGTTTGAAATACTGCAAAAATTACCAACATGTGACACAGAGGCATGAAGTAAACACATGCTGTTGGAAAAATGGTGCCAATAGACTTGCTCAATGAACGGTTGCTGTAAACCTCTACAACTTGTAAAAAACACAGTATCTGCAAAGTGCAATAAAATGAGATATGCCTGTATGTTCATTACAGAAAATTTTGAAAAAAATTTTTATAAAAGGAAAAGAAAATCTTCGATAATCCCACCTCACCATAGTCTCTATTACATTTTGATGTATTTTTTATGATTTTTATCTTTTCAAATAGATACTATAATTTTAACATAGTGACTCATTAATATATTGTTTTTAAATTGTTTTATTTAGCATTATATGATGAACATTTTCCAATTTCAGTAGATATTCTTGAAATTGTGATTAAATTTTTTGACTACAAAATAATATATTCTTATTACAGAAAGTTTGTAAAAATATCAAAAAAAGAAAAAAATTAAAATCACTAGTTGTCAGTGATAACTACTGTTGGTATATTGGTATTCAGTCGTTTGTGAATACTGGATATACTTTTTTAAAACAAAATTGGGATATTGCATATAAGTTTGTTTTTCACAAAATAAGAGTTTATAACCATATGTTATGGGAAACCATAACATGATTTTTAATGGTGTTTTATCATGTAGGTATACCAAACTTTATTTTCCTATTGTCAGACACTTAAGTTATTTCCAAGTTTTTACTATTATAAATAATGCTGTGATAAGACTCTTATATCTGCATTTTTATGGATCATCACTGATTATCTTCTTGTGATAAATTCCTAGCAGTGGAATTAATGGAACAAAAAATATATAAACATTTTAAGACTTTTCATATATACTAGCAAATTGCCTTAGTAAATGTTGCATTCTCACCTGTATAACATTCTTTGAAGTTCTTCCTGCATTGCTTATGGATGAACCAGAATATTGTTCCTTCCAGTTTAACTCATTTTTATGTTAGCATGCTGAGATTTGTAAACCATGGCCTATTTCTATAATTTTTATTTAAGAACTCAAAACAGGGGTCTTATATTAATCCCCAGCCTCTGGAAGTCCATATGCCCAGAGCTTTTCAGAGGCCTTTCTGAGGGCATTGGTGTCGGATCCCCTGGGTTAGAGGTGTAGACACCAGTGCATGTCTCTTAAACCTGTATTTGAAATCCAGGCTGTCTGTGCTCAGGTATTAGGAACTTTTAGTGTGATGCAAAATGAATACAAACTCTTGGGTCATGCCCAATTTTGGAGAACTTTTTAGAGCAATCCAAAATGAATTTTAAGAAATAACTTTTCAGCTAGCTAGACTCTGCCTGTTCTGGTAAAACCATTCAGAGAAGCTGTGGAAGAGAGTGTAAAGTGCTTAGGTCTAGGCATCAGGCTGCCTGAATTAGAATCCCAACTTCACCACTTAGGAGCTGGGTTCCCTTGGGCAAGTTTCTTAATCTTTCTTTCTCTAGTTTCCTCTTCTATAAATGGAGCTAATTGTAGTACCTGTCTCTTGGGTTATTATGATGATTGTTTGTTATAGTTTGCTATATCAGTCAGGGTTCAACCAGAGAAACAGAACCAGTAGGAGATGTATATTAAGAGATTTATTGCAGGGAATTATTTACGTGATTGTAGGGGCTGACTAGGCAAGTCAGGAATGGCAGGCCACCGGGAAGGGCAGGCTGGAATTTTCATCCATGTACTGAAGCTGCCATCCACAGGTGGAATTTCTTTTCATCAGGAAAGCCTCAGCTCTACTCTTAAGGCTTTTCACCTGATTGAATCAGGCCCACCCAGATTTTCTAGGATAATTTCCTATACTTAAAATCAACTGATTACGGAGTTTAACCAAATCTACGTAATACCTTCACAGCAACATGTAAATTAGTGTTTGATTAAATAACTGGAGATTGTAGCCTATAGGGCGATATCTACTCTTAGACATTTGTGCTATCCCTTCATGCTTGGATAAGCACACTGCTACACACACCTGCCTTGTGTGAACTATTAAAGTCTGGAATTGTTAGGAACTGCTTAGTAGTTCCACAGTCTTCTGACGTAGTGACAACATTATCTCTGGCTACTTCACGAAAAGATCTAGATTTGGTCCTCTCATTTTACTAGTGCTGATTTTTCCACATAGCAGATTAATTTCCTTTTGGGAAGTTAATTGCATTCCTTTGAGCATAATAAATCCTAACCTCCTCTCACTCTGAATACAGGATGTTTCTTGGCCCCCTCACTCAAAATAGGAAAAGACAGGCTACTCACAAAGGAAATAGCTAATGGAAATTTCAAGCATGACAGACATCGTTAGGATCCTTTCTGGAGGTCTTGTGTTTCAGTGTTCCCAACAATCGCTCTGGAAACAATCCCTGTAATTGATCCTCTTGTAGATTGTCTAGGCCTGCATTTCAGTGTTTGGTTTGTCTCCATAGCTTTGAACAATGGGGTGGTAATGCAGTACTACTAAACCTTACCTCATGCACCAGTGGTGGTTGCAATGCAACTGTCCCTTGCCTGCTTCCCTGAGAACTACCTCCCCCAAACCTCCAATCTCAACTGAAAGGTAGCCACCTATGGCCATGGTTTCTGGACCTTGAAAAGTATTTAGATTTGGACTTGGTATAACATGTATGCTGATAAACAGAGAAACACTGGCCAGATATGCCAATGAACAAGTCAAGTAGGGGGAATCCAAGTGTAGCAGGAGATGTGAAGAATGAAGCAGAGATGATGTGGTCTCAGAGAGAAAATGAGGAAGAGTGAGAGCTTGCATGAGAAGCCTCTTTGTATCCCAGTGCTACATGAAGTTCAGCTGTACTTCCTGTTTGTACAAATTCCCAAGATACCTTTGTGTGCTCATAATAAAAACCATTTTTATTTAATTCAAGTTAAAAGAGGTTTCAGCTCTTTTAACTGCATAAGTTAATATAATATCATTAGAAGAAATAATGACATTATAATTTAGAAATGAAAGTTACATACCTAACATACTTACATTGGCTTTAGGAGTATCCCAAACTATAGCCTTGACTCTAGAATTTATTTCCACATAGACTAGAGTGCCATGAATATATTGAGAAACAGAACAGAGTAGTACTTAAAAGTATTTATGGACAAACAAAATCCCTGCATATAACATATTGTGTGAAGAGGGAAATGTATTGCTTGTTTTATGAACACTGATACCAGATCTATGCCTTAGTGTTTTGTCTTCTTTCACCAACAAGAGGCAAAAAGAAACCCCTTTAATATGGGATTTTCTATCTAAAACAATACAAAATACAGCCAGATCCATGAATTTTCAAACATTTATTTGCATATACTTCCTGACTATATTTTGTGAATAAATCCCAGAAGAGATGAAAAACTTAAATCATTTTCTAGTACCCTTCAAGATACCTTCCCCCTTCCTCTACCATTGCCTCTGATTTAAATCTTCCAGCCATGGGATGTTCAGTGAAAAAAGACAAGTTCTCAAGATTCCTTGGTAATTAATTCACAATTCTCACCTACTTAAGTGTATGTAGGTGAAATTTTTGTGAGTCAGTGAAGCCAGACTGTCCAAGTTCAAATCCTGGCTTTATCATTCACCAGCAGTGAGACTTTGGACGTTTAAATTACATACTCTTTTCTCACCTGTAAAATTGGAATAATAATAGCACCTTCTTGTAAGAGTGTATGTGCAGATTAAATGAGTTAAAAGATATAAAGCCATTAGAATAGCTCAATTAGATTAGCTATTATTTTATTATTATTAGAATAGATTAAATATCAAGTCCAACTCCCTTTATCACAATTGTATTAAGTAAATTGATTCATATTAAGTGAACTTAAATTGGAATCTTGGAGTGTTTTAAGTTTCTTTTTTTTTTTTTTTTTTTGAGACAGAGTCTCACTTTGTTGCCCGGGCTAGAGTGAGTGCCGTGGCGTCAGCCTAGCTCACAGCAACCTCAAACTCCTGGGCTTAAGTGATCCTACTGTCTCAGCCTCCCGAGTAGCTGGGACTACAGGCATGCACCACCATGCCCAGCTAATTTTTTCTATATATATTTTTAGTTGTCCAGATAATTTATTTCTATTTTTTTAGTAGAGACGGGAGTCTCGCTCAGGCTGGTCTCGAACTCCTGACCTCGAGCAATCCACCCAGCTTGGCCTCCCAGAGGGCTAGGATTACAGGCATGAGCCACCGCGCCCGGCCAAGTTTCATATTTTAAAAATTGTAGACTTAGTAGGTAGAATAGAGATTATCCAGTCCAGTAATGTCATGTTATAGATAGGGAAACCCACATGTAATTAACTCACAGAATGAGTGGCGGCAGGGCTGAAATTAGGCCCCAGACCTCCAAACTCCTCACACAAATCTGGTCCTGAGCTCTACATTCGCCGTGTCTCTAGGAATTCATTTATAGCTTAAAGCAAACACGCTTTATGTACAAGGATATGGGCCACCTCTCCCCTCTTCTCCTTAGCCTTCTATTTCCATGTAGAAGAGACTTGATCTCAGTATTTAAATGAAGTACTACCCTTTATTTTTTTTTAATAATGATTGTTGAAAACATAGCCTCTAAGTCTCCCATAGATTTGTTACAATTAAGCCTGAGGGAAAACTATGACCTACATATATGTGGGCCTGATGTTGGAAGGAGCATGATTAAAAAAAAAAAATAATAACATCTCGATGAAACATTGATAAATGCAAATTTGATATCAAACAGATATATTGGAGTTTCTATACAATGATATGTTTTGAAAATGGGATTCACTTATATTCAGAAGATATTTATTGTGTGTGATAAGCATTTTGTTAGGCATGGAGGTAGTTTGGAGGTAGTCACTTGAACCCTAAGAAATAAATCTACAGAAATTTTTGCCCCACTCTAATTTACTTTAAACCCCATTAAGAGATAGCAGTCTTCCTGCCTCCTGAATTTTTCTTCCTTTTACTGGTACATCTCTTTTTTGTAAAGTACCAACCCAAATATTCTGTCTTTACATGGGGCTTGTCAAAGTGGTGAGTCCTGTGAATGGGCCTGCTGGAGTTTGCTCCTCAGTTTGGACATGACTTCTCCTTGGGAAAGTACTTAGATTTTGACCATGTTTTTGATGCTCTGGGGGAACAATCCCATCACTCAGCGTTTACAATTCAGTGTTATACTAATTCGTGTAGGGGACTTTTTCTATTATCTTCTATAAACTCTGACAAATAAAACATGGAAAAGCAGACTTTATGTGATCAGAGTAGTTTAAAAACACATTGTGACAAATGTAACATATTAATGTAAGATGACTGAGTGTGGGTCATATGGGAACTTACTATCTTCACAACTGTTTTGGAAATCTAAAACAATTCTCAAATAAAAAGTTTATTTAAAAAAAATCCTCCCCAAAAAACACATGTACAAAATTACTACAATAAAATAAGTTGTAGTGATTTAATATTAGTATTAGCATGGTGAGAAGCTTTTATTATGTTTCACCATATAAAATAAAGTAAAATGAGAAAGGCTGAATTACTTCAGTTAAGAGAAAGGTCATTGTTATCATAGAAAGTCCTAGTTTGAAAACAAACATCTCTAACAGGATGTTAGAATTAGAAAGGCATGCAAATACAGTCTTTATGTTAAAAGTTTTAAACTGGGATAAAGTTACTATTTGAAACATTTTGATGCCTCAGGGACAAAACAAACCAAAGACTGCTAAATTTTGGGGCATACTTTTACCTAGAGCACAAATCACCTCTGTAAGTTTATAAGTGTGGCATCCTCACCTGAGAGCAGTGGTCCATCTTTGTATCTCCAGGCACTGTACATAACCATGAAGGTGATCAGTGATCAGTTACTGTTTCCTGAATTGAGTGGAGAGGAAACACTTTCAAAAATGAACAAGAAACAATTAAGAATCTGAGAACCTTTAGAAATTGATTCCTTTTTGAAGCTACTTGCAAAAATAAATAAATGAGCTAAAGACAACCTTTCTGGTTAGTATTTGTACCTTGGTTATCTTCACACACTGTTGCCTTCTCAGGCTGCTAAAGTCATCCTGTATCCCCGATACCCTACTGCCAAGGATTGTTCTGCACCAGCCAACTCTTTCTGGTAAAGGAGCTGGTGGCAGTGAGAGGGTGGTGGTACTGTTGCTGCTATTGCTGATTGTCCTGTCCTGGGAATCCCACCTCGTCTTCCTCAGACCTTTGGTGTCAGGGTTGAGGCCTGTGGGAACAAGGTGGAATTAGGAGTAAATCTTGGAAGCAAGTATTAGATTCCAACCCCTCCACCAGCAGTTACATTTCTCTTTACTCTTTTGTCTCCATCTCTTCTTCCTCCTATTCTTGAAATTTTAGGCGGAATTCCAAGTATCCTCTGATATGGTTCAACTGAGTCTGAAACAGCTGTGTATCTCTTCTGGGAAAATTGTGGCCCCAGTTTTAACAGAGTATTTGTCTGGAAGCAAAATGTACAACTTTATTATATCAGCTTTGGGTGTTTGGAAAGGCCCTCATTGCTTGCTCTGCCACTCCATCAATAAAACAGGAATATTTGCTACCTAGATAGATGGAACCTATAGGTGGTGGGGATTACTGAATAATGTATCTTTTTTTTTTTTAAAGTAAAGCTGCAAAAAAAAATTAAAAAACCAAACAAGTCCGTCTGTCTGTCTACCCACCTTTTTGCACTCACATACTCATTTCAGTTGATTTCTACTGTTAGGAATTTTTACAGCAGAAAGGGCCATGACCCAAGAAACAATTAGTGTGTCTTACAGACATTCTTATGGTGACATAGCCATTGGTTACAAGTGTGAGCAGGATGATCTTGAGTGCAACTAGAAGTTCGGGTTAGTATTGGACTGTTGTGCCAAGCCAGTTCTAAAAATGCCAGCACTGACTAGCCGAGAGTTTGAGGAGTGACTCTAGCTTTGACTGCCACAAAAAGGTAAATGTTACTATTCATGTCTGCACATTCTTGCCACTGAGAATCTTTTTTATTATTTTTTAAGTTTGATTATACTTTACCCTCCCCTTTAGTTGTATTTCATTTAAATTGGCATTCATGATTAGTTTTATATTTGTAATATAGTTTTTTTGAAAAGATTCCAAATATCCCTGGGTGGTCCCACTTTGCCTATTCTGTATCATAATTGTCTGTTTAAAAAAATGCCTGTTTACTTGTCTGTCTTCTTCACTTAACTCCACTTACTTTAATCTCTTGGAATGCAGGAGATTCATCTTTTTTTACTTTTGTCCTCAACACCTGGGAAAATCCCTGGACATAGAAGACACTCAGGAAATAATAGTTAAATAATGCTTTTTAAATTCTAAGTGTTTATGTTGATTTAATTGGATTATTAGCTCCCCATATTTTTATTTTATGTTAGAGCAATAGGGGTTAGGGTAGTATAGAGATTATTTTCTTTTTGTAAATTGTTTTGAAGTTGTATGCAAGCTGTAATTCACTCTTGTTATTCATGTTAGGATTCTGGGGGATTTTCGCCCTTGCAGTGGCACGTCCATTTGACCTCAGCCTGCTATTTCCAGAAAGTGATTGATTGGCTGATGGTTTGAATGTAATCTTAATTATTTAAAGGTTGTGAATTAGACATGAACTGATTAATTTTTTTTGTTTTGTTTTGTTTTTTGCCATAGCAAATCTTTTTTAAAAATAACATACAAATGAAAAATACAGAGACATCGATAGATGACCAATCATTCATAATTCTATGCCTCTTAGAGACAACTATTGTTAACATTTTGGGCACATGCAGTGGTATGCTGATAAATGTTTAAACACTAGCTCTCTGAGTGTAATTCTGATATGAAAGTTGGTTGATATTTTTATTTATATTAATGAGTAAGATGAAAGTGAAGTAACTAAAATATATTAATATGTCGGAGTTTCCAGTTATTTGTCAATGGCAAGAACAACTTCTTTGCCGATTCAGATAATAGTTTTCAAATACTGGAAGAGGTGGGGCATGGTGGCTCATGCCTGTAATTCCAGCACTTTGGGAGGCTGAGGTGGGAAGATTGCTTGAGGCCTTGGAGTTCAAGACTAGCGTGGACAACATAACAAGACCCTGCCCGTCTCTACAAGAAATTTAAAAATTAGCCTGGTGTGGTGGTGCATACCTATAGTCCTAGCTACTTGGGAGGTTGAGGCAGGAGGATTGCTTGAATGCAGGAGTTCGAGGCTGTGGTGAGCTGTGATTGGGGCATTGCATTCCAGCATGGGTGACAGAGTGGGACCCTGTCTCTTAAAAAAAAATTTTGTTAAAAAAAGCCCAAATACTAGAAGAATGCTTCCTCAGGTTTTTGTGCTTTTTGTAATATAACAGCTCCACACATAACATACTTTTAGGTTGAATCTGCATTATTAACTTTTTCTCCATCACTTTCTTAGGTTTAGACAATCAATAAAATGATAAAGTAAGCCCAAGTTTGCCAATTTTTGTGGTATAAATATTGCCATGGCCAATTTCAGGCTACAAATGTGATACCACTGATGACAAATTAGGAAGAGATGAACAGTAGCAGTACATCATTAGCAACAGTAAGATGTTAGGAAATGATGAACTTTTAATATTAGCTTCATTTTTATGTGATCTATTTAATTGTAAGTTTACATAATTTAATTTTTAAGAATGGCTATGTTTAGCAACTGGCTTGCAAAATTTCTGAAAATTTAATTGTGAGCTCTCATGAGCTAGTATGAGCTGGCTCCAGCACACCACTAAGTAGATGTGTTCTCACTTTTCTTGTGTGTGTGTGTGTGTATATATGTATATATCTTAGCCTATTTAGGCTGCTGTGACAAAATGCCATAGACTGAGTGGCTTATAAACAACAGTTCTGGAGGCTGGGAAGTTTAAGATAAGGTGCCAACAGATTTGGTATCTGGTAAAGGCCTGCTTTCTGGTTCGTAGATGGTGCCTTCTTACTGTGTCCTCGTGGTGGAAGTGGCAAGGGATTTCTCTGGGACCTCTTTAATAAGGACATTAATGCCATTCAAGAGGGATCCACCGGGAGGTGGGGGGGGGCAAGGGCAATATACGTAACCTAAACTTTTGTACCCCCACAATATGCTGAAATAAGAATTTAAAAAAAAGAGAGATCCACCCAGATGACCTAATTACCTCCCAAAGGCCACACCTCCTAATAGCTACACCTGGGGGGTTAGGATTTCAACATATGAATTTGCAGGGGACACAAACATTCAGACCATAACAAAATAAATATATAGTTTTTAAAGTAAGATTTTAAAAATAAGATTGGGATCATATTGAACAATTAGTAGTTTGGGGGCCTCTTTACTACTTTATAGACGTGGATTCCAGTAGCACTTGGTTGTACTTGTTCTTTTGCTTTAGCACAGACCACACCTCAGGCCACTTCACAGTGAGTCAATCGCAAGGCAGGGCTGGGTGAGAATGGTTGAATAAAACGCTTCCAGTGTAAGGAGGAAAGAAGAAGGAATGAATGGGGACAGGGCAACATAAACCTCCTGTGTAGCAGGCCGGTTATTTCAAAGTATGGCGCCAATATGAACTTCATCATTTCTCAGGCAGAGTCCTTTCCT
This sequence comes from Lemur catta, assembly GCF_020740605.2. Classification (NCBI taxonomy): domain Eukaryota; kingdom Metazoa; phylum Chordata; class Mammalia; order Primates; family Lemuridae; genus Lemur; species Lemur catta. The sequence continues at coordinate 74,318,822 of NC_059132.1, read as the reverse complement.
TGAGAGTATTTGGAAACCTTGGTCTGCTCATGCACAATGCTGTGCTCCATCCTCTCTCTGTTCAGCTGGACTCCATACCTGCCATTCTCTCCTACATCCTCTGCTGCGTCTTCTTGCTTCCCTCCTTTCTGCTTCTTTCTGATCCTGATAGAAGGCAAATTTGCTCTTTGTGAATCTTTTTAAATATCCTCAAAAGGCAGAACTGTTTGGGGACAGTTGTACTCAGTGGCTATGGTCCTAATGAATAGTAATTACCCTTAAATGAAGGTATCCTCAAATACATCATATGGTATCCTGAAACTTAGTTTTCTGTGGGCTCCCAAATCTAGAAATTTACACTTGTTGGGTAATTTCATGTGACTATTGGCAGTAAAAATTTTTAATTTTAAATGACTTTAATGTCCGTTAGCCACCAAATATGTTCTTAGTATCCAGTGGAAAAGTTCTGCAGTGGCTTTGCAAAAAATAGATATTAAGTGATGGGAAGGCTGCTAGCCTTGCTTGTGTAATGGAGAAATTGTTGAATATTTATAGTAAAAGTCTCGTGTCTACCCACTGTTGAAGTTTCTGTTGCAATTCCCAGGGGAAAACAAATCCTTGTGTTGCTAGAATGAATTCAGCTGTTTCCATGTTTTGTTTACATTCCTGGTCAAAGCCTTCAGCTTTATAACAGAAACTCTTTAAGAACTGCCTGTTTTTTTTTTGAGACAGTCTCGCTGTGTTGCCCAGGCTAGAGTGAGTGCTGTGGTGTCAGCCTAGCTCACAGCAACCTCAAACTCCTAGGCTTCAGCAATCCTACTGCCTCAGCCCCCCAGTAGCTGGGACTACAGGCATGCGCCACCATGCCCGGCTAATTTTTTCTATATATATTTTTTAGTTGACCAGATAATTTCTTTCTATTTTTAGTAGAGACAGGGTCTCGCTCTTGCTGAGGCTGGTCTTGAACTCCTGACCTCGAGCAATCCACCTGCCTCGGCCTCCCAGAGTGCTAGGATTACAGGCATGAGCCACTGCGCCGGCCAAGAACTACCTGTTTTTTAAAAATTCAGTTAAATAAATTTTTTTAATGTATTTGTTTTTATTAGTAAAATAAAGGCCTTTTAAAAGGCTTTTGATATATTAATTTATATTGTTTAGGTTTTGCTAAACCTAACAATGAAGTTGCTTCATTGTTACTTTCTCAACCATTGATTGAGCATATTTTATTTTGGCTTAGACCTCACTGGATATTGGTGAAGAGATAGCAATGTAATGGTTAGTGTAGGAACCTCTAAAAAAAAAGGTAAAAGGAAGAGCTTAGCTGACCTAAAACCAAGTGATATAAAGGTAAGAAATAGGTGGCTAGGGCATCCACATTTAAAAGATATTATTTAGATGTCATCTGATGTGGAAAAATCTTGTAGTGTCTTAACAACTTAAATAATTTATGCATTTTTATTAACATTTAATTTTAGCATTTCAAAAAGTATCTGCCTCCCTATTTCATGTAAAGTTTGGGTTTCAGACTGACCTAATTTCTTTCCAAGTTTTTGGAAGTGTCAATTAATTAACATTTTGATTAGTTTCAGATGCTTAAAATATGTTTTTGCACTAAAAAAATGGCAACTGTCCTGTCTTATAGTAGTTTTATATTAATCTCATAAAGAATAGAGAGACACAAAAGCATGTTTCCCACCATTTTTCTTTCCCTGCTGCCTTCTACTAAGCCCACTGATTTTTCATATATTTTTTATTAATAGTAGAGTTTTATTTTTTGCAGGAGAATATTATACTGATTAATTGAGATGAATTTGGTCTCGTTTGAAAAATATCACATGTGGAAGTTAAGACATCTTCCCAAATAGTCACATGCCTGCACACACCCCTTTGTTTGTAACATATTTTGTTGTTAGCCAAATTCCAAAAATCAGCTGCTTCTGGCATTTTTGAATTTTGGTACTGATTTTGATTGCCACATCATCAGTAGACACTAGACACCTTTGTTATGCAGCTATCCCTTCTAGGTTTCCATACTGAATGATTTAAAGTGACTTAGGAATGATGTTAAAGTAAAGGCCAAATATATATTGGTAGACATTAATTACATCCCCATTAAATAATTAATCCTCCACTTTTACTGTGATAAAATTACCAGGTTGTTATGGAGTCTGATTTCTCTTTTCCTCCTTCCATCCTTCCTACCTTTCCTCCTGTTTTCTTTATATGCCCTAAAATCAAGTAATCTATATTAATCAGATACATGCTTACACATATGTGTTCCTTTGATTTTCAATCTCTCCAAAGGAACAGAGTTAATCTTGGATTATTTAAAAAGTGTTAGATTTCTTCATGCATTAAGGAAGTAAAAAGATAACTAGAAGCTCTAGCCAGAAATGTTAGAATTTAGAGCTTTTCTCTAGGAAGGCATGGTGGCTCACACCTGTAGTCCCAGCTACTCTGGAGGCTGAGGCAGGAGGATCACTGGAACCCAGGAATTCGAGGCTGCAGTGAGCTATGAGATACCAGTGTACTCCAGCTGTGAGACACAACTGCACTCCAGCCTGGGGAACAAAGCAAGACCCTGTCTCCTAAAAACCAAAACAAAACCAAAAAAAGCTATTCTCCATAACTATGACATCTAAAAGCATCACTGGGGATGTGCCTGGATGTGCCTGAATTTATTAACAGCAAGTATAGGAGGTGGTATCATTATTGCTTCCTATACTCCACCATCTTCTATCCTTTTACATAATAGAACCAAGAGAAGAGAGAAAAGTAGATTATATATTCTGATGTGAAGCAGCATATTGAAGTATTAAGTATATGTTTAGTAAGAAAACAATCTAACACTATAAAGCAGATCTTTCTAGGTAGGTGATAAACTAGTATGTTCTGAGAAACTTTTTCTCCTTTCTTTTTCTTTTTGAAAATTTTTTCATCCTTGGACAGAGGGCTTTTACTTGGTGTTTATTTGTTATTAAATAGATATTAAGACCCTAAGTATGGACTGTAATGTAGGAAACATATGCCTTTAATTTTTCCTTCTTTGGTGTCATCACATGATTTCTGTTTGAGTTTCTACCAAACTTCCTGTGTCCTACTTTTGCCAGATCATGTCCCCTGCCTGTCTCATGTCTGTCCCAGGAGTTTATACCAGGTGTTCCCCGAAGGTCCATAAGGAAGTATACAAAGGGATGTGTCACCGTTTTGTGTATAGTTTTTGAAACCAGGATGACAGGTTTGAGGGAAGGGTGTGGGTTTTGTATTCTATTTTTTTTTTTTTTTTGAGAACTTCACATCTTTAAAGTCATTGTTAAATAGGGTGTAACTGGATGAGTCAGTTGTTTTTTGGAGACTTGTTATTTACATATGATCTAAAAGTATTTTATGACATGGAATCTGAGCATGTCAAGATGACTTTAAAATTACCTTAATTTTTAAAAACTTGCTGTAATTATTTCTTTAATTTAATATTTATATGCAACATCATTCCAACATGTGTATGGCCTGAGAAGGCGTTTGTAGTCTAGTAGAGGAAATAATATGCAAAAATACCTCTGATACAAGGTAAAAAATATATCAATGTTCTAATTTTAAGAAAAGCAGAAATTCAAATCATAAGCTCTTTTCTTGTCTGTAGGCTTCTCTCTAGACCATGAGCACCTATGGGCAGGAACTATGTCCTAGTTGATCTTGTTTCTTTAGTACCTAGAATAGTGTCTGCAATAGCATAGACATTAAATTTCTTGGTTAAAAATTAAAGTTTATTCTTAAGTACACACTTGTCTTTTGGTCAGAAATACAGAAATCATCAGCTAATAAGACAAAAGTTTGAAATATCAATCTCTGGATGTAGTGGATGGTCCAAACTAAAACTATCATATATTTGTTTAATATTTTTTTACTCCTTATTTTTTTCCTGGCATATAATAGACACCTCTTTAGAACTATACTATCTTTTTTATGCCTGTTACCAACAAATAACTTCTAATCATAAATTTTAATCCTCCTATATTGCTACATATCTAGAAAAGAGATGTTTAAATTTTAGCCCTTTTTGTCTTTATGTTTTCTATATAAAACTCTTCCTATAGGCAGGGTGTGGTGGCTCACACCTGTAATCCTAGCACTCTGGGAGGCCGAGGCGGGTGGATCGCTCGAGGTCAGGAGTTTGAGACCAGCCTGAGCAAGAGCGAGACCCTGTCTCTACTAAAAATAGAAAGAAATTATCTGGCCAACTAAAAATATATATAGAAAAAAAAAATTAGCCGGGCATGGTGGCACATGCCTGTAGTCCCAGCTACTCTGGAGGCTGAGGCAGGAGGATCGCTTAAGCCCAGGAGTTTGAGGTTGTTGTGAGCTAGGCTGACGCCACAGCACTCATTCTAGCCCAGACAACAGAGTGAGACTGTGTATCAAAAAAAAAAAAAGCAACTCTTCCTATAGATCACTTAAGGTTGACTGTGGAGGAAAGATAAAATCCCAGAAAAGAGTTATTCTGGTTATTAATTCCTTGGTTCATCCAGTAGATGTTCATTGAACACAATTATACATCAGACCAATAGTTATCAATCTTTCTGTACTCACATTTGAAGAGGTTAGATTCTGTTCTCACGTGTTGCAGTGAATGCCACCTTTCTTAGGTGCTAACTTGACATTATGCACCATACCTCTTCCCAAATCCAGTTATAACTGTTCCACATCATGTAACATAACTCACTCAGACAAGTTCCATCTGATTAACATCACTGTATGCTATTTTATATTACACATGATTTGAAATTTAGCAGCACACCAGTGAAAAGCTTGTATTACTTATTGGTTAGAAGTTACCAGAGTCTAAACTTATGAAGAGACAGGTTCTAAAGATAGTGTACAGTAAAAAACTATGAATAGGCAGAATTACCCCTGAAATTCTATTAAATGACAGCAAAAATACAGTATTTGTTGCCAAAGTAAGTGCATGTTAAAATCTAATGTACCATCTCTTAATAAGGCCAACCTGGCCAGTTTTCTGTCTCCTGTTAAAAGAGAATGCTGTTCTTCAGTGAGTATCAGATGCTCATCAAGGTGACATTTTGTATGAAAAATACCTATTTTTAAACATTAAACCCAGACACTTTGGGCAAGATGTATTAATATATACAACCACGTGTAACTGGGAGTTGAGATCCACCATACAAAACCAGCAGCAAAATTATTCCTGGGGATTTGCTTATTAAGTGGATTATAGGTGGAGTAACTGGTGCTATTTAAATTATAATATTTCTTTCTCTCTGTGAGTAGAATTGAGTGCACATTAGTTCAGTGAGCACATGATGCATTTCCACTGAGTTACCCTATAAAAAATATGAGTAGAAGATATTCTTCTCCTTGAGAAGCTTGCAGTCTAATTAGAGAGTCAAAACATGCATGTGTGGAAAAAAAAAAAACTTAAAAGAATTGGAAAGGACAGGGCAACATGTTCTAATTTTAAATGTGTTGTAGTTGTAAACATAACATAGTTGAAAGCCTTTTCCAAGATCTTTGAATTTTTTGTGGGATTTCTCTTTTAATAGAGTTAAACAAATACAAAACTAAATCTGTAGAGGTACTGATCACCATGCCCATTTTGTGAGAAACATCCTGGGAAGGGTCACCTAAAGGAACTGAGATCTGTATTTTCAATGGGGATAATACAGTGTTCACAAAAACTTTGTTCTCTTGGCTTTATTATTGCTTTGGCTTCATAGGAGATTAGATATATGAGAAGTGTGCATTGTGAAACTCAGAATGGTTATAAGTGGTGAATAATAAGTCCAACTGAAATGCATGTTACTTGAATTTATAAGGAAGGGTTATGATAACTATAGGTCAAGGCAGCATAGCTCCAAAAATTTCAACCTCATATATTGTGAACGACAGAAATTTATATATTAGAAAATAGGCTAGGAAATATAATAAAGCTAACATTACCTGAGACTCTAATATGTGCCCAGCACTGTGGTATTTATTTTATATGGTTTTCTCATTCAGTTTTAGCAACAAGCAAAAAGATAGGCATTAGTATCCTCATATTACAGATAAGGAATCAATTCTAGCAAGTAAGTAAATTGGCCAGCTCCCACAAATAGGAAAATAGGTCTCTAGCTGATGGCAGAAGTTATACTCTTCCCATGACAGTCATGCTGCCCCAGTAGGTACATCATGCATTCTATTGGCTTTTTCTGTAGCTGCTCTCCATATTCTGTATGCTCATAGACATGACTGTTGACAGAACTCATTTTGTGAATTTTATATGTAGAATGTGTTAATATAACTCATTTAAATGTTTATTAGCTTTATTTGTCCTGAAACTAAATGCGTAAATAATACTTGCTTATATGATTTGCTTGTCCTTGAAAAGGATTAAATGGAAAAGAACCTGATGTAACTTGATGTTGTATTATTGATTCTAATGGTCATAATTGGGCTGTCAATGGTGATGAAGAAGTGAGTGAACTCAGAATTTATATAACTTTCTGCTAAAGATTTCAGAGAACTAATAGAAATACTTTGTAGTTTTGTTATAGTTTTTAACTTTAGCAAAAGCCATTCCAGTTGGATCTCATTATTTTTGTTTACCAGTCTCTAATTCTTAGAAGAAATCCCCTCCCTGCCAAATTTTATATGGAGGCTCATCAGAACTATAAGTTTTTTAAAAACTAATTTCAGATAAGTATACTTCTTTCCCATTCCCCATAGTTTATCAAATCTGGCCCTACGTATTGTAGTGGTGATATTAATTTAGACACTATTAAATTTAGATACTGCCATTTTAATGGCAGTGTACCTTTATATTTGTCTTTGCAGCAAAATATAATTTACTTACTAATACTCTCTTTCCATTACATAATATATTGCCTTAATCTAGCAGTTAATACAGGCTGGTACAAGTTATGTGCAATACACACACCAAATAGAAACACAAGTTGTTCTGTGACACTGTTGCTTTCTGTTTTGGAAAGAAAATCAAGGTTAGCCAAAGACTTCTTTATAAAATCACATGTGGTGGGGTTTTTTTCCTGAATGGCAGCAAGTCAAGCACTTTTGTTTTATTGTGGTTAAGAAATAAGTTATCATTTAAAAAGTACAAGTAATCCTTGACTTATGTATAAATGTTGCTTTCATAGAATGACTGACTTTCTATGTTCTTTTAGAGAGAGACTCATTTCTCTACCTAGTGTACCCCATAGTACAACTTTCCAAAAACTTATTAGTACTAGAAATTTATTTATTTTTCTTTCTTCTCTCCTCCTCACTGCCATTGTCCTGTTCCCTCACATCCAGCTCTCAATTTTATACCACTACTGCCACCATCAACTTGTCTTGCCAACTAGAGATAGTGAAGCCAGCCACTTCCCCATCGATATAAATCCTGTTACTCTGTTTCGTTGCCACTAACTCAGTGGTTCTCAACAGAGGGTTATTTTGCCCCCCTGGCCCCCACCAGGGGACATTTGGCAATGTCTAGGGACATTTTTGGTTGACACAACTGGAGGATGTAGGGTGTGCCACTGATTTCTAGTAGGTACTAATAGAAGCCAGAGATCATGCTAATCATCTTATAATATACAAGAAAACCCTTCCTCTCTTGCAACAAGTATCACTAGTATCAAGATTGAGAAACCCTGCACTAGCTCTATTCAAGCATCAGCTCTGTTTTCTTCAGCTCCCCCAGGGTTGAATTTAGACACCCCTCCTCTGAACTCCTATAATACCTTGTATAACATTTTTTTCACATTCTTTTATTTGCTGATCTTATCAACAAGACTGCACACGCTTGTGTATTATTCATATTAGTGTTCTCAATTTGTGGTATAGTGCCAAGTACATAGTGAGAGCTTCATAAATGAATAAATGCATGCACAGACACCCTCGACTTCTTCAGTGCCTTCCCGGCACTTCCAGAAACCTCAACTACCTCTTGCTTACTTTTATCTACCCTTTCCTATGTTTCCCACTCATTATTTATTTCATCAGATATTAGCTTGTCAGTCCTATCATACATATATTTAGTTCCTAAGAATGTGGATCTGCCCACAATTCAAAACATAGAATGACGGCACTCCAGGCTTTGTTCATAGATCCTTTGAAAAAGGCAGGCCTGACCACAAACACTATGGCTGGCACATAAAGACCAGCAACAGTCAATAATGCTTGTCCAACGAGATGTCCCAAATGAATTCTCACTTGCTTTTGAAACACTTTGCTCCCCTCTCCCTGACTCATGAGTTGAATTCTTAGTGTTTTACCTGGCTAGTGATACCTGGCATCAGTACTTCTCTCTCTCTATTCTATGTTTCTACTTATCTCTTGGCATGGCATTTGCATTCCAGGCCCTTCTTAACTCTTGCCATGGCACTTTTATATGCTGTGCCCAAACCATGCTTAACTGAGCTCTTCAACCTCTGGTCCTTTGTGTGTGCCACCTAACCCTCACTCCTTAGAACCTCTCTTTTGTACATTCTTCAGGTCTCCGTCAAGACACGAGTGTCACATTTTCGAAGCCTTTCCTTAGACCCCAAGATAGAGTGGTACATACCTTCTCTGCATCCGTAGCACTTTGTGCCTGCTCCTGTAATACTATAAATAGGAATGTGATGGCAATATTTGACTTTCCCATTGAGGTCAGAGTCTGTGCTTTCACGGCATTCCTGGTGCCTGTTATATATCATGCCTGTAATAGGTATTGGATATATGAGGGAATGGATGAGAGAGAGTACCTCTTCTAGCCTGCAAAAATCACACCAACCTGCCTAAACCCTTCTGCTAGGAGGAAATAGGGGTGAGCCAATTCAAATGTTGAGAGCCTTTGAGGAAGATGGTGCAAGAGGATAAACTTTATATTCACTGGTATGTTTACCATCGTGACCAGAGAGTTACATTCCTGGATCACATTAGCTTAACTCTTTGTTAAGCTAATTGCTTTACTGAGTACTACTATAGTGATATGCCTTTGGCCTTTATTGAGTGTTTTTACAAAGACTGTGTTTTCAACATACTCAGTTGCCTCTGCACACAGAGGGAGCCCCAAAAAGATGTATTGATGACAATAAGCACCTGCAGACATTGTTCTGAATCGTGTACCAAACAAGCCAGACCCACCATTCCAGGTGCTCGTTTGTGAAAGGAGTTCTTTCCTCACCAAGGAAATGTGTGTGTTTAAATTTGAAAACAAGCTTTGTTGCCTTGAAAGTTGTATAAATATTTCTTAGACTCTTATTATAATAAGTAAAACATGATCCAAAATAAAAAGAGGGATCAGATTTCCTTAGGTAAGATTGAGAATTACCATCGTGGTTTGCTTTATTGTTGTTGTTTTTGACATTAAAATGTCATACATAACAACTTATTTTCTTCTGCATCCACAGAATGTAGCATGAGACTTCAATGAGCAATTTTTACGGTCAACTTTGTGATTGGGAGTACTTCTGTACATATTGAACTTTGTAGAACATCCACAAACTTTTACTTATCTACCCAAGCCTGAATTAGAGAATTGTGGACTATAATCAGACAGTAGTGAATTCATGTCTGCCTCCTCCACTTACCAGCTGTATGACCTCAGGCAGGATACCTAACCTGTAAGCCTCAGTTTCCTCATTTCTAAAATAGATTGCACGTTTTATACACATAATGATGGGCTATTCTCACTCATCATTGTCACTGAAATCTCATCATTAGAAATTCATTTCATTAGGTTAAGAAACCCTTAAATGCAATTTTCTTTCTTAAAAACACCTTCATAACAACTAAGGTTATATGCAAACACACTGGTAGAGAGTGACCCAATAGCAAAACCTGAGAAGGGCTCTTTGTGAGAGAGTGGGAAGAAAGGATAGAAGGGGACTCTGAACAGCTAGGTAGCACCCCAGAATCCTAGAGGAAGATAAATCCCCAGGCAATTAGACCTGAAACAATTTGGCCTTGACCTCAACATTTGGTTTTCCCCCTCAGAATCTGAAAGCCATTTCCCCTAACCCTTAGTTTCCCTCTAAATATGAAATGTCCAATTTCAAATCAAAAGTGTAGTTTACTATATCTCAAACTAAAAGCAGTAGAATTAATCTAAATATGTGCCTAAACTATCAACACAGTATTGCCATATTAACAGTAGCTTACACCAGAAGTGAAGAAGCCTGGATAGCAAGTGGGGATGCAATCATAAAAGGCATTTTCCACAACTTGTTGAGAATTGAATATTTTTCCTCACAAGAAGTGGTCCAAAGCCTGGAAGGAAGTGGTAGTCAGTTGGTGCAAGGTCTGGTGAATATGGTGGGTGGCAGAGAGTTTCCAAATCCAGCCTGTGTACTTTGAGCAGCATTGTTTGTGTGACATGTGGTCGAGTGTTGTCTTGCAAGAAGATTGACCTGTCTCTAGTGACCAATCTCAGCTGCTTAATTGCAAGCATCCTCATCGTTTCATCCAATTGGTTGCAGTAGACGTGTGCTGTAATCGATAGTCCAGGTTTCATGAAGCTGTAGTGGATGATACCAGCACTGGATCACCAAACAGACACCATTAGCTTTTTTGGATGAATATTTGGTTTTGAACTGTGTTTCAGCACTTCATTTTTATCCAACCATTGTGCCAAATGCTTGCGATTGTCAAAATAATCCATTTTCATCACATGTAACAACAATACGTTGTAGAAATGGTTTGCCTTTATGTCATGACAACAGAGAAAGGCAAGCTTCCAGACGATTTCTTTTCTGATGCTCGTTTAATTCACGTGGTAACCATCTATCCAGCTTCTTTACCTTGCTGATTTGTTTCAAATGATCCAATATTATTGGAATAGTAACATCAAACCTTGCTGTTAATTCATGCATAGGTTGAGATATTAATAGATGTGCTTCCACTACAGCTTTCAGCTCGTCATTACCCACCTTAGTCTCAGGTTGCCCACATGGCTTATTTTCAAGGTTAAAATAACCAGAACAGAACTTCTCAAACCATCGATGTACTGTGCATTCATTAACCACATCCTTCCCAAACACTTCATTGATATTTTGAGCTGTCTGCAATGCCTTGGTTCCACAGTGGAACCCATATTTGAAAATAACAGGAATTTTTTACTTATCCATGGTTTCACAAGAATTGCTCTAAAAAATTTTTTGAAAGATAATCACAAGCCAAACCATGCATTTGAAAGACTGAGAATATACCTTTACAATAAAAATAGTACAAGGCATATCAAAGTGAAATATCAGAGATACCAACTGTCAAACTTAGTATTTAAGGAAATTGGACATTTTATACTTAATAACCTAATAGAAGAGTCTTTGACTGGCAGATTTCAGGAGTGGTTTTATCTGCCCCACCAAGAACAAAGACACCTGATAATAGGAGCAGCCATGCTTAAAAAGCAGAAGGCAAAAAGATCTGGATTAACTCTGCAAGGGCCAGGATACATATAAACTTACAAATTCAGAATAGAGTGAAGGTTTTGAATTGTTTTTTGTGTGGAGTGACCTACCTCAGGTTCCATCTGAACAGCAGAATCCAGAGGAGAGAAGCAAAGTAAGCTCAAGAAAAACAAAATCTTTCCAAAACATAAACCAAATTGTTAGGCCCACTGCCTGAATGATACTAGACCCCAAAGTGGAAATCTCTCAAGGATTGTGTGTATTACTCTAAAGCTGTTTTGTGATGCCTCTAATGATTATGAACACACATAACTAAGGATAATAACAATGCACACGTATTGAACACACACAGTTTGTTCGAGGCACTGTGTAAAATGCTTTAACAGAGTCTTCCTCTTACTCGTCACAACTTCATTTGGGAGTGTTAAGTTTTCCCTGCTTTTATACATGAGGATATGAGAGGCCTTACTGAAGCTAAATAATTTGCACAAAGTTATTCCAGTGAACAAGTAGAGGCACCAGCAATGAATGTGGACAGGGAGACTTCAGAACTAGGTCTGTGAACCAGCAGGCCTTACTGCCCCTTTCTCTGGTCAGTGATCATGTAGCCATATCTACTGTCTGTTGCTGGCTATCCTTCTTGGAGGTCCCTAGATGATTCAAGAGCAAGAGTTCACGCTGAGGGAGGACTTGTGAGATTTTCCCCTTAAGGTTAGAGTCCTACCTAAGGGTTTACCTTCACCTGTAGCCTTTGCTCTGCAGAAAGACAGAGATAAAGATAAAGTATCATCTTCAAAATCATAGTTTCTGCATTCATTGCTACATTTGAGATGCAGAAATTGTATGCACCCCACACTAGGGGGTTACTCCAGCATCCCCCAGAACTGCTTCCCATGGAGATGTATTTGACCACAGGCCTCCTTTTTTATTTTCCCATCACAAAAATACCTGTTAACCTCTAAAGGAGAACTTTAGATTTTAGAAAATTCTGTTCTCGATTTAAGATATTGATTTGTTTGTTTACAGATTTAGCTTAAATATGATGCAGCATATCTTGGGAGTTGTAGAACCTCATCTGATCTCAGTCAAAATTCCATTTTGTGCCAAGATTTCAACCCTCCACCCAAATTTTTATTGAAATGTAACATACAGAAAAGTACACAAAATGTACAGCTCAATGAATTATCACACCTACTCGATGCCTCAGAAGGTGCCCTGTATTAGCTTCCTAGGGCTGCAGTAACAAAGTATCACAAACTGGGTGACTTAGAACAACAGAAATTTATTCTGTTGTCAAAGTTTTGGAGGCCAGAAGTCTGAAATGTAGGTGTCAGCGGGGCCGTGCTCCTTCTGAAAATCCATAGATAAATCCTTTCTTGCCTATTCGTAGCTTCTGGTGGTTTGCTGGCTGTCTTTGGTGCTCCTTGGCTTACAGCTGCATCACTTCAGTCTCTGCCTTTGTCATCACATAGAGCTCTTGCTGTGTATCTCTGTCTTCCTATTGCTGTGTTCTAAAGAACCAGTCTTATTGGATTGGGGTCCATCCTCCTCCAGTGTGGCCTTATCTTAACCAATTACATCTGTGATGACCTATTTCCAAATAAGGTCATTCTGAAGTACCAGGGGAAAGGAATTCAGTATATCTTTTTGAGGGAGGACACAATTCAACCCCTAACACCTCCTGTGTTCTACCCCAATCAGTACATATTTCTCTTCCACAAGAGTAACAAAGGATGTTTTAAATAAATAACACCATCCCTCCAAATCAGTGGTAGTGAGCAAGATGATTATGATGTACTCAATAACAACCTTTCTGCCCTGCCTGGGCTCACATATGGCATGTTGGCCTTTCTGGCCCTGCTTCTAAGTATTGATGTTGATTCTTTTAATTGCTAGATTTTTGTCAATGGACACAATGTTAACATGCAGATTCTCTCCTCTCATGCACCAAGAAGTTTCCAAGGCTTAGTCAACCTATTTGCTTTTTAGGGCTGTTACCTCTTTTATATTACAGGTTGAGCATCCCTAATCTGAAATTGAAAATGCTCCCAAATTTGAATTTTTTTTTTTTTTTTGAGGCAGGGTCTTGCTACATTGCCCAGACTGACCTTGAACTCCTGGGCTGAAGCGATCCTCCTTCCTCAGTCTCATGAGTAGCTGGGACAACAGGTGCACGACACCACTTCTGGCTCAAAATTCAAAAATTTTTAAGCACCAACATAATACTCAAATAAATGCTCATTGGAGCATTTTGAATTTCAGATTTTTGGATTAGGGAAGCTCAGCCAGTAAGCATATAATGCAAATATTCCAAAATCCAAAAAAATTTGAAACATTTCTGGTCCTAAACATTTAGGATGAGGGATAATCAACCTGTACCTTATACTAATTCTCTTTTTTTTCCAAGTAGTTGTTTTACACAAAGCCTTCCCTATTTTTTTTTAAAGTTAGTATTGCTGAAAACAGTTATATATTTGTGTTCCCATCTTTGCATCATGATATCAGAGACCTCTGGGCACTTAATTTTTTCCCCTGTCTGGCAGAATAGTGTTGTCTTAGTTTGTTTTGTACTGCTGTAACAGAATACCACAGACTGGATAATTTATAATGAACAGAAATGTATTGACTTATGGGTCTGGAGGCTGGGAAGTCCAAGATGGAGGGGCTAGCATCTGGTGAGGGCCTTCCTATTGCGTCACCCCATGATAAAAGGCAGAAGGGCAACAGAGGAAAAGGGGGGTAGAAGGGGAGAAGAGGAAGGGGAAAAGGAGAGAGGGAGGATATGCTCAGAAGATTTTTATCTTTTTAGGTGGTGATGTTTTAAATTCTAATCTTAAGAAGAAATGGTCGTTAGGTCAAATTGACTATATAGATGGTATATTTTGATCTGATATGAGAAGGCAGGAATTTCAATAGCAAACACAAAAGAGCTATAAGGTATAAAGATCTTTTGAGCACCATGTAATGCTATCTGTGGTATCCAGAAATTCACTGTAAGATGCAGTATGTAGCTAGCCATGAAAGCAATTTTAAGGTAAATTTTTATTTACATGGCAGATATATTTCCCCAGCCTCCTCTCTTCCTATAAAACATCTTAATATAACAATTTAAAAATTTTCTACAATTTTTATTTTGTAAAGAGGATAGGCCAGTAAGTAATGTATCAAACTTGCTGATTGGCACCATATTGAGTCCCCCAAATGACCAGGCATTATGAATGACTCTTCTTCAAAAGGAATGATGAGTGTAATAAGTTTCTTTCTTTCTTTTTCTAGCCAAGGACCCTTGTCGTCCATTAGAGCGGTAATCAAGAGATGTAAGTTTGTTTTTTCCTGCTCTGTATTTTCCTCTGTAATAATTTTAAATGATGATTTAGATTTCCATCAAGTGGTTGTATTCCATGAATCTACAAAGAATCTAACAAGAGTAGCTTCTAAGAAGGAATAAAGCATTTTGGACAAACAGCTAGTTTTAAACTTCTATTTGTTGATAAACCAGTTTCTCAGAACAATGCTTTTCTCATAGGAAAAGAGAACAAAGATTTTTTTTTTAAAATCTAGCTATCTAGTTAGTTTCTGTAATCTAATATAAATTTTATGTAACTATTTTCTATAGTTAGAGACATCTTATAGATTTAGAAAATATTAAATCCTGTTCTTTTTGGTTCATTTTCTTCCATGTTTCTCTTTACAATATTTTTTTAACTGTATAAATGCCTATGAGGATAGGCTTATACTACCACATACAAGACAGAAGTGCTGTGAATAATTCCCTCCATAATGACACATTCATACTTTGTCTTTACCTCTTGGTTAAAGCTTCAAAACTTGCTCTTGATGTGGGATTTTAACACTTTTTTTAATAAAAGGCTTTGGAAAGGTCCCTTTTCTAAATAGAACATGGATTACCTGTTGTAGAAAAAAGGTAAAGATAAGATTTTGGATATTCTTTGCATTTTCTGAGTTGAGGTCACCACTCTGAGGAGAATGTAGCCTATTTTTAGAAACATAATTTTTGGGGTCCTTTTTGCATTCATTCTTGTGAGCCCTAGATATTTTTGGTCCAGTTTTGTTTTTGTTTTGTTTTTGTTGTTTTTTTGTTTGTTTTGAGACAGGGTCTCTCTCTGTCCTCTGTCAGACAGGCTAGAGTGCAGTGCGATCATAGTTCATTGTAGCCATGAACTCCTGGGCTCAAGTGATCCTCCTGCCTAAGCCTCCTGAGTAGCTAGGACTATTGGTGCGCACCACCATGCCCAGCTAATTTTTTTTTTTTTTGGTAGAGATGGGGTCTTGCTATGTTGCCCAGGCTGGTCTTGAACTCTTGGCTTCAAGTGATCCTCCTGCCTCAGCCTCCCAAAGTTTTGGGATTACAAGCATAAGCCACCACACCTAGCCTGGTAAAGTTTTTTGGTGTGTCCTAATTGGATATATCTAGAATTTTATATTCTTCCTTTCATTAATTTTCTAGGAGAAAATTATTTTCTGAAATTCAGATTTAGTTAATAGTGATTACCTACGTAAGTCAGGAACTGTTTCACATACATTATAAAATAACATTCTGTGTGGTAGCTGCTAATCCCGTTTTACAGATGGTAGGAAAACTGAATCTCAGAGAGGTTAAATGGCTTCACAAAATAAGAGCTGGGATGTGAACCTAGGCTTCCTAGGCTTCTTTTTTTTTTTTCTTTTTTTTTTTTTGAGACAGAGTCTCACTCTGTTGCCCAGGCTAGAATGAGTGCCGTGGCATCAGCCTAGCTCACAGCAACCTCAAACTCCTGGGCTTAAGCGATCCTCCTGCCTCAGCCTCCCGGGTAGCTGGGACTACAGGCATGCGCCACCATGCCCGGCTAATTTTTTCTATATATATTTTTAGCTGTCCATATAATTTCTTTCTATTTTTAGTAGAGATGGGGTCTTGCTCTTGCTCAGGCTGGTCTCGAACTCCTGAGCTCCAACGATCCACCTGCCTCGGCCTCCCAGAGTGCTAGGATTACAGGCGTGAGCCACCGCACCCGGCCTAGGTTGTTTCTTAAAGCAGTTTAACTCCTTATAGGGCCAGGAGAGTCGGATGCTAATTCTGATTCTAAGTAATTCAAAATTACCAATTAAATGATGATTGGAAGAAAAAAAGCACATAGAAGAATAGCCATAGAACTACCTTATCTATGAAATTCATAATAATAAAGAACTCAGTGACTACATTTGTTTGGGACAGGGTACGAGCTACATGCATTTGACACAATAACAGGAACATAGTAGTCCCTGCTACTCGGGAGGCTGAGGCAGTAGGA
This sequence comes from Lemur catta, assembly GCF_020740605.2. NCBI lineage: Eukaryota > Metazoa > Chordata > Mammalia > Primates > Lemuridae > Lemur > Lemur catta. The sequence goes on along the minus strand of NC_059132.1, from coordinate 74,302,162 downwards.
TTGCTCAAGCCCAGGAGTTTGAGGTTGCTGTGAGCTAGGCTGACGCCATGGCACTCACTCTAGCCCGGGCAACGAAGTGAGACTCTGTCTCAAAAAAAAAAAAAAAAAAAAGAAAGAAAGAAACAACCTGCTCTCAGCCATGTCTCTAATGGGCTTTTGGACCTGGGACAATTCATTTAACTTCACTCTATCTCAGTCTCCTCCTCTGTGAAGTTTGAGCAAGATGATCGATCACTGAGGGTCTTTCTATGCTTATGATCCTTCTGGAACTGGAGAGGATTCTTTATTGGTGGCAATATTGCAAATCCACACCTCAACTCTTTTATAAATAGCTTAATATGAGTGTGTTTTGTACTTGGAATTTAACCACTTGAACTAGAAAGGTTTAAAAATAATTCTTTATAATGATAGGATAACTTTAATTGAAAATACTGCTTTTTTTATGTGGCATTAACCCAAAATGTACAAGAGACTAGCAACTTGTGGCATAGAGGTTAAATGGGGCATGTTGGTCTGTATCGACATTGGTGGCAAATTTGATTCTCCTGGCAACAACTACAGCAAATCTGTTTAATCTGAGAAAGTGAGAATGAGATGTGTAAGTGGATAGTAGAGAAATTAGCAGGAACAATGTGAAAAACCACATGAAAATCCAACATGAAATCCGAAGTGTTTCTAGCTATTAAATTGTTTAGCCCTGACAAAAAGTGTTAGTCATTCCAAAAGGATCAAGAAAGAGAGAGATTTCATAGAAGATGAGTAAATGTGAAAAAAAGTCAGAGAAGGAGAGAGGAAAGGAATGATTCTCAAAGGATGTGGAGAAGGAAATCTGTAAGTATGACTATGAGACCTCTCTCCTTGTTCTGCTGCATCAAGAGTGGCAATACTACTCTGCTGCCTGTGGGGGCCTGTTACTAATACTAATGACCTCTGGTGTGAAGGGACAGAATCAGGTTAAAAGCCACTGGTTTAAAACAACATAAATCGACTCCTGAATTGCCTTTTAGATATTATTCATACTTTAAAATTTATCCTTGTTGAAGTAGCAAATTGATTTTGCAAAATGATTTTTAGATTTTTTTTTTTGCACTATTGTTAAAAACTACAGACACATTGTTTTTTACTGTGGTTACATGTGTGGATGTCCTGGTCTGTAAAGGCAAATCTTTGCAGCAACATATTTCTTTAATCTCTGAAACTATGGTTCATCAACTCTTCTTTTCCATCTCAGTGTGCAGGGTAGGGAAAAACAGTGGCATGGCAAGACAGCCTTGCTCCTGAACTCCTTTGAAAGCTTAGGCAACTGGGTTCACTCTTTTTTCTCTCTTTCCTCTTCTATAACCCCTTCTTTTTTTCTCTTAGCACTCATGAATAGTGCACAGCAAAAATGCCCCGTGGAAGAGGTATGTTTGTGACAATAACGTGAAGTCTTTTAAAAGTGCTATGTCTGCTGATTCCAGCTTTAGTGATGGTGGTGATGTGATGGTAGCACAGTCGGGTGAGCCTCTGACTTAATGAAACCACTCTTACCAGTCAGACATACCATGCAGAGCTCTGTGTCCTCTTTTATTCCAATAGACAAAATGTACTGCAGCGTGGTTTAGCTCTTGATAAAAATATAACAGTCAAACCAGTTGATAATATGAATATAAAGACATCTTCCAAGTTGAGATCCAGCGGTTTTGGTGTCAGATGTTAGAGATTTGCCTTGCCACCCAGCATAGGTTCACCTGTCACAGCTCCAATCCCAGCCTAAATGTCATTCCCACCCCCCATCTCTATCCACCCTTGCCTCCCCCAGTTTTGGCAGCCTCCTTGTTCAGAGAGAAGCAGAAGTTAGTAGGAGAAAGAAAGAAAAGATCCATACTTTTAATCTTTTCAAATGAAAAGAAATTAAAAAATGGAGTATTGGAGAGATATGAAAGCAACTAGTTGAAACAGATTATATCTAAAATAAATTCCCTTTGTGCACAAATCTTTACAGTATAGTATTGGAAAATTTTTTTTCCCAAAGGGACATTTAGAATATGCTCCTTTAAAATAGAGATAATGTACTCCATTACATAAAAATTGACCCCATATGTGACATATTTTCCAGATTGTTTAAGACCTGATTTACTTTATAAAATAAAACTTGGAAAATATTTAAACTGTCATTATATTTAATAACTGTCTTCTTTTCTCTGTTCATTCTTCAAATTATTTTCAGAACCACAGAATGTGCTTTGGGGAGTTTTTCAAATCTATATTTTCTTATGCAATTCAAATATATAACTACAATTAACTTTATGCCAATAAAAAGATCATTTTGATTTACTTTTCTACTTAGGAATATTAAAATTTATACATTCTATATGATGTCAAGTATAAGCTAATTTTTTCCAATTATACTCTATAAAAATTTAAACCTTTACTGAATAAAGTGATTTTGTACTAAACCAGTTTATTCTTTCTTCTATAGCTTCTCGGACTTCTATTCAGAGTGAACTTCATCGAGATAGGAGGTATGGTTATATTTATAACAGAGGGCATATATTCTACTAATTATTAAAATAAAATTGTACCATCAGTTAGGAGGTTAAATATTTCTCTATTCTGCCTCATCAATACATCTCCTGAATAAATCTATAAGTTTAAATTATGAATATTTTGCCTGAGAGAAGTAGGCAAATTAGGCCTGAAAATGTTCTTTTGATTTGTAATTATTTTCTAAATGTTTATTAAACAATGCTACATGTAAAGCATTGTTACAACTGCTTTTAAGAAATGCCTTGTACCTCATAGCTACCTAGTAAATGTGCCTAGATAAATAGATAGGTGACAGGATAGAAAATTGAATGGAAAGATAAGATAGGAAAAGAGGCAGGCAGGAAGGATAGATAGCTGGATGAATAAATGGTGGATGGCTGGTTGCAGAAAGGAGAGAGTAGCTGGACAGATAGCAGGAAGGACCAATGGACAGACAGATGGATAGTAAAATGGATGGAAGGATGGATGCATGGACAAAGAGAAGAATGGAAGCGTAGACAGATAGATAAGTGGATAGAGATATTTTTATAAGTCATGGTTCCTGCTTTCAAATTTCTTATAGTATTGTATAGAATAATGAAGAGTCAGACAGAACCAAGTTCACTATTTCCCTCTATGTGACCTTGATCAAGCTGGTTAACCTCATTAGCTTCTGTATCCTCATCTTTAAAATAATGCCAATCATACCTACATCACAAGGTTGTCATAAGAATAAATGCACTTATGATACTTAACACTTGTTAAGTAGTAACTGTATTTAGTTAAACAAAAGCTATAAGCAGAGGTTTTTAGGCAATGCAATTCAAGTTTAATTAATGGTCAAGTTCTGCTGTTTCACAAGCTAGCATGAGTGTGTGCATATATACACAATTTTGACAATGACAAGTGCTTTTTTATTTTTATTTGCCATAGAGTGTTAGAGAAAAGCAGAGTAGGTATCCTTATTTGTTAGGTGAGAAAACTGAAGCTCAGAGATGTTGGTTGATTTGCTCAGTGTCATACAATTGGTGTTTGTTAGGAAATCATGTTAAAGACAATTTAAACATCAGAATGTAGAATCAGTTTAAGAATAGGATAAAAGAAGCCATGCCTAAATCACTATGGCTCCTCAGTATTAAAGAATAATCTTCAAATCATATCCAAAACTGTTCAGGAACACAGAGACATCTATCATGGTCTAGAAGTAAACATATAAACTCAAAACACTTAAAGATAACTTTGAATTGGGACAGAGATGGGGTGAGGAAGAGGAGGTAATTTTTATACGGCAATTTTCATTTCAGAGTATGTATTAACAGAAAACCAAACAATTCCATTTAATCAGTATGTTTTTCTACCATTCTCTATATGCTTGTCCTATAGGCTAGATAGCAGCAGACAGAGCCCTGGAATGAACAGATTGTATGGGCCTTACTTAGTTCTTATCCTTAACATCCAAGGCAGAGCCAAGTGTGCTCAGGGTACATCTCTAACTTTTGGAGGCCAAAATCATAGAAGATGACTGTCATTTACTCCTTTGCAGCCTGTCACAGGTCGTTTCTGTGAATGTGGTAGTTCTTAAAACTTTTTTGGGCGGTGGTGGTTTTCATGAATCTTGGAACATTTGCAGATAGAGGGACAATAGCTTGTTACCAATCTGCAAAACCTTACTGAGGCTTCTGTCCACTAGGCGCCCAGAGATCACCATTGTGGCAGCTGAGCCATTGAGGCCAGCCTCGTGGTTTCCAGGAGCCCCACCCCCAGGACTGGGATTTTCCCCATCTTCTGCCGCAGGCCCTTGGAGGCCAAATGAGCTGGTTCCTGCTGAGGTAAATAAACATTCCGTTATCTCTTTGCTTGTTTCTTTTTAAAATGAAATTCAATGATAAGAACAGTGAGACTTGGCTATTGCCCATTGATGTCTAAAAATCTTCATTCTTTGTTTTTTAGCTCCCACCATCCTATGAACAAGTCATAAAAGAAATAAACCAAGTTCAAGTTAATACTACAAATAATAATAATGCTGCTGCCACTCCAAGGCACACTGTTACTTCTGCAACTCAGACTGACTTTTCAGAAGAAATAGACAACGATCTGCCTCAAAGTAATGCGAGTAATTTGTCTTCCCTAATTCTGACCTCCTTTTAGGGAAGTAATCAGTAGGCTTCCGTCCTTTAAAATTATTTGCAATCTGTGCATAAGTCATTGAGCTCTGCTTCCCAGTCACTGTGATCACTGTGTGCTTACTTTCTTTGGATATGCAGTGATTATTGTAATAGATCATTCTCACGAGCTGCAGCCCCCATCTATGGGGTTCATCCTAGTTTATATCACAAAAACATCATCTGTTTAACTCATGGTGGATATTAATGCTGATACCCTTTATTTCCATTGAGAAGGATGTTATATTTAGCAACTTAAACTTAGGATAGCATACTAAGGGTGATTGTCCTATTAGTCTTTTTTAAAGGATTGTATTAGGGTAATAGAGATAAGAGTAAGTTGCTTTGGAATAGTAAAGGATTAGAAATGTTGGAATTTTAACAACCAGAGAGAAATGATTCATGTGATAAGTCTCATGAGAATCAGGAATTTAATGGTGTTTTAAAATACTGTATAATGAATGTTTCTTATATGAACCAATATAACTTGAAGAACACTTCTGCAAGAAGCTGAGTATAAACATTTCCCCATTGCTTTTGGAATCACTTTTTACTAACTAAGGAAACCCAAATCTCTTGATATTCCACATGTATATTTTTAAAAATCTATGCATCTTATATGGTTTTTTCTTTTGAATTGTAACTTTACAAATTTTTTTTGGTCTTGTCAGCACTCCAGGCACCTCTCAAGCCTCTCCAGCCTTCCCCAACAGTCTCATCTGGCAATCTTTCAACAAATGTGGAGCCTTTAATAGTTTTTGATATTTTCGAAGAACAGAGTTGTTCAGAAAACCCCAGTGCTACAAGATGTCCAGTGCCAAAACCAAGATCAAAAAGCAACCTCAGACCAGTAGCCAGAGATACTCACATTAAAGAGCAAAGTCACCAGAAAATCAGCCCAGCGGCCACGGAAGAGGAGTCATCCCCAGGCCGGCCCCAGTCTCTGTTGGACAATACCAACAACTTAGACAGTCAGGCAGTGATGAACATTATGAACACAGAACAAAGCCAAAATAGTATTGTTTCAAGAATCAAAGCATTTGAGGGTCAGACAAATACAGAAACCTCAGGACTGCCCAAGAAACCAGAAATTACTCCCCGTACACTTCCCTCCAGGCCTACTGTTTCCTCAGGGAAACCCTCTGTGGCTCCCAAACCAGCGGCTAACAGAACTTCTGGAGAATGGGACTCTTGGACTGAAAGCAGACTCAAGGTGACCTCCAAGGAAGGGCTCACCCCATACCCTCCACCGCAAGAAGTAGGAAGCATCTCAGTAACCAAACCTGAATTGCCAAAGAAACCAAATCCTGGCCTTATACGAAGTGCTAATCATGAGATAACGGGAGGAGGGCCCCTGGCAGAGAGCCCTGATGGTGGGAAGAAAGTCCCAACTCCTGCTCCACGGCCTTTGCTGCCGAAGAAATCAGTTTCCTCAGAAAATCCCACCTGCCCTCCGCTGAAACCCGTCACTGTTCCTCCCCGACTTTCAGTGGCATCACAAGCCAAAGCATTCAGGTCACTGGGAGAAGGGCCCCCGGCTAAACCCCCAGGTCCAGTTCTGCAAAGCAAGCCCCTGGGTGATATCGACCTCATCAGCTTTGATGATGATGTTTTACCCACCCCATCTGGGAACCTGGCTGAAGAATCTGTTGGTTCAGAGATGGCTCTAGGTGAGTGAAAATCAGAAGTGGAGGGGAATCTAAACTCATCATAGGATATCTTACATGGCACTTGCTGTTCTAGTTTCCAGCTACATAAGTTACTGAGGTACGTGTGGGCACGTACACATGCATGTGTGTGTATGGAGACAGAGTCAGGGATTAACAGAGAAAGGTTAAGAAACATGAAGCTAGGAGGGGAATGGAGACAGAGAGGGAAGGGACTGTATGGGATGGGGGAAGGGAAACAGAAATGGGGAAACACACACATCCATTACTATGATATGAGCCAGAAGCAAGCTGACAGGGGCCAGGGACTAAACTAGGTTGTAGGGCTGGCTCTTACTCTGACAGGTTGACGTTCAGGCTTCATATTGAAAGGATCCAAGAAGGTGGTTGGGGGGCCATGGCATTAGAAAGATGCAGAGGAAACTTCTCATAGATGGGAAGCCATGCAGTGGCCCCAGCAGGGCTCCTCAGGTGGAACTGGCCCCAGCTGGGAGTGCTAGGAGAAGGGCCGGCTCCAAGGGAGGACTCTGACAAGAGCAATGTAAGGAGTGAGGAACCAGCCACACGTTACAAATTTTTTTTTCTGTGATCTTCACAGAACATCTCCCCTTGGGAATGCAGAGTTTTTATAAATAAAATTCAACAGTTGTAACTTTGCTGCGAAGATCAGGACAATTACATTTCCCAAGAGGCAGAGTGTGTTTTCTTTCCTCACACTGTTCAGATGGAGGGTGTTATGGTAAAGCTTATCTTTGATTTGTCAAACTAAGCTGCTCTACTTGTCATTGATAAGATTCCTTTTACTAGTGTTTACTTATTTGGGTGGAATTTGTGAACATATGAACTTAATAGTATTTTCAAAAGGTTAACTGTCATCTTATAAATGTTTAATATGCATCAAAATGATACACGCTGTGATATCAACACCAAATTCTGCACTGCACAGGTGCATTTTAAATGACAACAAACACATACAGTACTTATTAAATGTTTACCATCCATGCAACATTGTAACTGGCAATAGCATATAAACTAAGAGACATGCTTCTTGTCCTTAAAGGATGGAAGGAAAAACATTAGAATATATTGAGCTTCTACAATGTACCTAACGCTCTGCTAGATACTTAGACATACATTATTTTAATATTTACAGCAACCCTCTATGAGATATCATTGGCCTCAGTCTGCAAATGAAGGAAATGAGGCTGAGAGAAATCAGTGAATAACTTGCCTAGTGTCATAAAACCAACAATTTTCCAAGCTAGGATTCAACTTAGTGTTTTTATTCTAAGTCTAGTTTATTTTTCACTATATCATGTTGCTACCCAACATTTTCATGAATCCTTAACCAGGCAAAACTTTAAAAACTTTTCAGATCTTTGTCAATATCATTTTCTTATGTAAACCTTTTTGGTGTTACAAGCTTCAGAGAAGGTCAGGAATGGATAAATCCGACAGCAGCAAGCTATTAAGGTGTGGAAGCAGTACAAGCCAAAGAAATATTGCCTTTTATAGCACCTGCTAGATTCTATGAGGATGGCAACTTGGTTAATAATTGCTGAGAACTTAATTTGTATCATCAAGCAGATAATTATAGTCATCTTCAAAAAGTAAGGTCAACAATACACTTTTAACATGAACACAGTCTCATGCTTCATACTCAGCCTTTTCTGCTTCTTGATTTCTATCACTTTATTGCACAACATTTAATTATTGAGGCAGTCTTGCAGCAAAATGTGTAATTTGCTTGCCCTATCCTACTGTAACCATTGCTCTTGACAATGGAGTTATACTGAACTGAATACTTCATATGCTTTCTAAACCTGTTCCTCCTCCTATATTTTGCACCTCACTAGTGACACCATCGCACCCCCAACCTTCCCTAGAGAAACCCAGAGATCATCCCTGAGTTTTCTCACCACTTCACACAGAGCCTACCACAATTGCTGTGTTACCTTGGGCAATGTACTTAACCTCATCACAGTGCCTGGGTTTCCTCATCTGTAAGACACATTAGTACTACTACTCTTCCTGGAGGCTATTGCAAGGGTTAAATGTGACTATGCAGGAAAGCCCTATCACATTGTCTGAAACATGGTGACCATTAAGTAGTAGCTATTATTGTTACTTCTCTGGCTTCATATCCAGTTAATTACCAACTCCTGCTGGTTTTACCTTCTGAATAGTTCTTGACTCTGTCTCTCATTTCCGTCCCTCCTTGTACTGCCCCAGTTTAGGCCTCTATGCTCAGATTATTGCAGTGGCCTCCTAAATTGAGCCCATTCAAACAAACCCGTCATCCAAGGGATTTTTCTAGAGTGCACACTGGCCCTTATTGCTTCCCTACTTGTTACTCTCCAAAGGCCTTCAGGATCACCTCTGAACTTCTCAACATGTGGAGGGATTTTTGTTTGTTTTTTTGACTTAGGGCTTTATGACCTTTTGATGGTATTTCAGTAGCACTGTCATTGTAAACAAAGGTTCATGATCTCTTTGTGAAACCTTGCCTAATCATCCAGGCATCAGCCAGAAACTGGGAGAGGAACACAGGAGAAAGAAGAGTAAGTCACAAATATATCTTTCCTTCGCTTTCTCTTCCCTCAAAAATAAAGAAAATCTAATAAAATAGTGTGCATAAAATGAAGTTGCCATATTAAGCTCAAATAATAGAGATCAGAAAATACTGAAGCTATGAAAACATTGTTAAGATTAGAAAAATTATTAAAGGAAAACTCATAAAACAGGCAATTTAATATTGGATTCGTTTCTTGGGTAGAATGCCTTCCAGGTTAATGTAATGGAGCTGAGAAGTATTAGCAGTTCCTCTTCACACCTTTACAAATCTTACCCAGTTGTCAAAAAAAAAAGCAGAATGTTTCTGCTATCAGCCCCATTACACAGACCAGAATAATAGTTTAGCAGTTAATTTCTGGTATTAATAGAACTCAAGGGAAAGAAATGACAGAAAAGCAAGCCAGGGATGGTGAAACTAATTATGATGACAAGCATATTATTAGAGACAGGTAATGGGTGGAAAACTACTTTATCATCAATGTTATTCCCAACCCAGTAATGAAGACCATGTGGATATTAGGTGTAAAGAGGCCTGCTTGTTTGGCAGCAGGTGTTGGTGTGAGGGGCTAGAAGGAAGAGAATAAACACTGCAAATAAGAGTAGAGAAAAATGCCATTGACTTTCCTTAGATTTGGATAGGAAATTGTTCTTGAGATGCTCTGTGTCTCTTCTATAGAAGCAAGAGCAGAGTCCGTGATAGAATTATGGCAGTGAGGTTCTTAACCCTTTCTAGATTACAGAATTCTGAGAATCTGAGGTAGCCTGTGAAGCTTTCATCTCCCTTGAAAATAGCCATTAGCACATGTGTGCCCAATTGAAGGTACAATTTCCAGAGCTTCCAGGGCCCATCTTGGGCTCCAGATTAAGGACTTCTCCTATAGAATATTGGAAATAAACTTCAGTGGACTGCTAAGTAAATTATGGTGCATCCATAGCAATGGAGTATAGTGTGGTAATTAAAAGGAGGTAGACCTGTTATCTCCTACTAGGGATGAACCTCCAAGATATTACTAGGTGAGAAATGCAAGGTACAGGATAGTATTCGTGGTATTTTAGCTACAGTTTGTGTTAAATGTCAAATGCAACATGTTTACAAAGATGTATAAAAAGTTGGTAGCAAAGGTTGTCTTTTATGAGGGAACTTGATAGACAGGAGAGGATGAGGGAACCTGGTTCTATCCGTGTACCTTTTGATCCCTTTCGAATTGCAGACCATGCGCAAGCATTACTTTTAACAAAATAGTTAATTAGCGAATAATCTTTCCTAAATAGCTGAATATAAGCATAATTAGGCTGAAAGAAACTGGGAGAATTACCTTTTTGCTTCAGAGTGAACTGCTTCCCCCACTGATCCTCAGCCTTGTGATGATTGGAAATTTTAAAAACAATAAAATAGTGATTTTTCTAAACAGTTATACTAATATTATTCAAGGTTACAAATGGAAGCTAATTATTATGAACTAAACATGTCTAAATTAGATCAATTCAGAAACATATATCTGTATTATTTCCCTTTTAAATAGAATCCCCCCAAAATAGATTTTTCAAGTAGTTTTTGTATTGATTTGTTTGGCAGAGGTGTTATTTCAGCTTGAAATTTCTTGTGATTGAATTTATTTTACTGGATTTTTTTTTTTCAGTTACAAAAGTAAAATATATTTGTTGTAACAAGTCAAACAATTCAGAGATTTTAGTAAAAAAAAAAAAAAATTAATCTCCCTCTAGTCCTTTCAAATCCCCACAGTAACCAGTATGAACAAAGTTTATAGCTTGCTGTGCCTTTGGTGAAACTAATACAAACCAAAGCTTGCAAACATATACATAGTCCATATACATGGACTTCCTCCCCAAATTGTTACTATACCATATCTGTTACTCAGCAGGGTGCTTTTTTCATTCAACAATGAAATTTATCATTTCTCTTCAGGCTAATAGGTCTAATTCATTGTTTCCTTTTACCTGCCTAGTATTCCATAGTATGAGTATATCATAGTTGATTCAATGTTTCCCCTATTGTTGGACATTCAGGTTGTCTCCTTTGTTTTTAATTTCGGGGTGTTTTGTTTGTTTTTGTTTTTTGCCACTACATAAAATGCTGTTGTAAATACTCTCATAAACATTTTCACTCCTACCAGTGCTTTTATTTCTGAAGAATAAATTTCCAAAAGTGGGACTACTGGGTCAAAGGTTATGAACTGTAAACATTTTAACTGGTACTAATGATCCAATTTCCCGACTTGGCAGTGCCTGAAGTTCCCAAACATGAAGTGCCATCCTTGCTTTATATGTTGCCCACTTCCATTTCTGTTGGAAAAAATATCCTTCTCATGAAAAGACATAAAAAGTGAACTTCACACTGTGTAGCTAGAGAGAGACTTGCACGCCATCAAGATGAAAAACAGGCCTCTGGCTCCACCTTCTCACTGAAGTGATGTTGTTTATCCTCTCCACTAATCTGCATGCCTCTCATGGATCACAGCCGGACACACAACACGCAGACAGAAAGGCAGATGCAGAGCCTGCTGACTCAGTGAGCACAGCTGCGGGAGGTCATTAAACAGACCACTCCTGCCCAGCAGCCCGCAGTGGTGCAACATTAAGGCTTCCTTGCCTCACCTTATGGAGAAAGAATTTTTTTTTTCCCCAGAGACTTGTATAGTAGAATAATTACACATGATCTGAGTGTCAGCTATTAAAGAGCAGCTAATGGTATTAAAAGTAAAGGACCAAAAAAGAGAGCGAAAGAGAGGGTAACTAGGACACTTTGAATACTTCGTAAGTTGCACATATGCTACCTCGATTGAAATCCTTCAGGTTAAAAAAAAAATAGCTGAACCCTTTAACAGGATAGGTGAGATCTGCCCACTCTGTGTGATCAGGGTTTCCTGAGGCCTGTCCCTCAACAGCAAGCATGTTTAGCTGCCCCCTGTGGCCAGCCCTTCGAGGGTGCTGATTGGCCTCTTTTCTCCTTTCCCTGCTGCCCTTGTGCATGCCCTCACTGCTGGAATGTGAGAGAGTGTGTGTACGTGTTACACTTGCCCAGAATTTGATTTGAGCTGGGAAACAATTTAAGTCATTCCGTGCTCAAGATTTTCTTCCCTCTTCACTACCCACCCACCCAAAAAAAATCATTAACTAAAATTTTATACTAATAACCAACAGATTATAGTTACCAAAAGCCACTGGTAAAGTGGAAATGCCATTTGAAAGGTAGGACACAGTGAATAAATATCAGAAGAACTATTAGAACACGTCCAATCCAGTTTTTGGAAAGACAAACAGTATCATTAATGGAGCTCCCCCCCTCCCTCACCCTGTTTCATTCTGCAAACTGCTTCCCTTCTGCCCATACCTGAAGTTCCTCACCTTGCTCTTTTTCCTTTTCCTTTTTCAATAGTACTTCTCACCTTCTAATATATCACATGAATTGCTTTTCTATTATATTTATTGTTTATGGTCTCCATCTCTCTGCTGGGCTGTAAACTCCGTTGTTACAGCGGGTGGTCCCGAGAACAAACCGAGTGGCACAGAGAGTCGGACAATCAAGGTTTTTTCGCCAGCGAGCTCAGAGGGGTCTCACCACCAAATTCTGAGCCCTGTCTATCCAATTTTTCCCACATTTATGAAGTTGGGGTGGTCCGAGAGGTGGAGTCTCAGGTGGCTAATGCCCGCCAGGTAATAGGTTAGTTGATGCGCCAGGTAATAAGGTTAGTATTATACTGATGCGAGTCTTCCATGAGGGGTGGGGGTCTCAGGTGCTGATGCGCCAAGTAATAGATGGGGGTTTTCCTTATCACCATGAAGGCAGAGTTCTTTGCTTTGTTCACTAATGTATTCCCAGCATCTAGAATAGTGTTTGATGTGGAGTAGGCACCCAGTCAATATTGAATGAACAAAAGTGAAAAATCAAATTACAAAGAAATTGATATAAAATAATCCTGGTTTTGGTTTTCAAAATATCTATATAAAAATAACATCATATTTATAGAAAAAAATATGTAGAAAGATGTACCAAATTTTAAATAATAATCAATACATGAGAGATGACAAGAGATTTTCTATTTTATGTATTAATGTTTCCCATTTTACAACAAGTATTACTTTGAAGTAAAAAATTGAGCTATAACAAAATAAGGAATTAAGGAATTTGGTTAAACCTAAAAATAGGAGTTTTGTTTGTTTTGGCGGGAAGGGACATAGGTTACAATGGAAGAAAATTCTATTATTATTACAGTAGTCTTTTCTTTTGAGTTTGATGTTATTCTTTTGAAAATCTTGAGTTGGCTTTTTGGACTTAAGACTCACATCACTTGTGAGCTGATAGGTTTCCAGAGAGGGGTCATCAAATTCTCTTTTTCTCAGTAGCATAGTAACTATTATTTTAGCTAGTATGCTGTCTGAGGAGTCTTTTTAGGTGGTAGATAAGAAACTAAAAATAGGATTGCAGTTTATCATCGTATCTCCTCACCCAGCACTGTTACTGGAATGTAATAAACATAAATACGTGAGCGAGTGACTAGTGAGAGTGATGCCTTTGGCAGGATATATGTGGTAGGATTGCCTGAGAGCTGGGTGGAAGGAAGGGGAAGTATTAGGTTGCTGAAAGGGCTTCTTATTAGCTCAGCTCTTCACGCATCCTACAAAGAGCTGGTCAGCAAAAAGGTACTTATTGAACTGCAGCTCGTAACAGGCAGAATGTAAATGCTGTTCATCACAGGGGCTATGGAGTGCAGAGTTTTATAGGGAGTATCTCCCTACAGGCAAGATCCATAGAACAGATGCAGAATTACAGCACATACTCATTCTGCCTCTTGTTGAATAAAGGCAAAGGCGGCCTCAGGAGATCCTGTGTGCTGTACAGAGTATCTATTATAGAGCATTTTCTTTTATTTTTGCTAATCTATTTATTTTTAGGTTTCCCATCTTTTAAAAAATGTTATAGTCATTTTTCCAAACCACTAAAAAGAACATTTACATGAAAGAAAAAGACTGTTTTCTTTCAGTGAAAAGGTTTTATAGCTGTGCTAGTGTTTAAAATACTTTTCCTAAGCATACACTGTCGATTTAAAATAAAACAGTTAAGATGGAGAAATTCCAAGGCATACATCCTTTCCCCAAAATTAAATATTTGAAGAGACATGTCCTATTTTATTTCTGGGATGAAATGTTTTTCATTTTCATGTTACTGAAGTGTAGTTTTACTAAACTACTAAATGCCAGACTGCTGAGCACCTTCCCCGTGACAAGCATGGCACTGCGTAGGATGACGGCCACTGGTGAGCCCTGTGAGCCAATGTTCCTCTGGTGCAGGCACAGGGGATATAGAGGGTGAGAGTCCCTCCTTTCTGGGGGATCTGGAAGGCTTCAGAATGTAGGAAAGGTTGTCTCCTCGTTTGAATTGCCCCTCATTTTCCGGTGGACACTTATGAAACGATTACTCTCTCCTGAAAGATAGCTTCTACATAATTCAATATCATCTTGGATCTCTCTCATCAGAGAGAAGAAAAGCCGTATGAATTATTTACAGAGCACTAAGTTATTTCCTTTTATGAGGGCCAACTTTGTTTTTGTCTCTGCAAACTGAGATTTTGTTTATCTATGAATAGTTTTCCCTTGGGCATGAAAAATATGACTCTTAAAATATGAATGAGGTTTTTTGTTTGAGTCCATGTTAACTAAAACATGCAAAATAAACTATGTTTTTCATTAGATCCCTTTCAGCTCCCCACAAAAACAGAACCAACAAAAGAACAAGCAGTTCAACCAGCACCCACCAGGAAGCCCACTGTAATTCGAATTCCAGCCAAACCAGGAAAATGTAAGCACTTCTCTGCCTTCTTTATTTGCTTCTTCAAGAGCCTGGAAGAAATATATGCTAATTTATCAATGTCTGCTTTTGAAATTTGTGTAATCTAACATTTATTATTATTCGTAGTCAAGGACACTTAAAAGCAAATTGTTTTTTTTGCAATTCTTTGAGAATTAGTACAGTAAGTTTGGATTTCATTTTTCTTTAGTATTACCTTTAGGCAGAGAGAATAGAGGGAGACTGAGAAACTCAGAACAACTGTAGTATCCCATGTTAGTGCCTCCAGGTTTGACGATTCTCTAGGAGGATCCACAGGACTCAACATATGTTTGTATTCTGGCTATACTTTATAACAACAAAAGTATATGAGGCAAATTCAGCAAAGGGAAAAGGCAAATGGGGTGAAGTCTGGAGGAAACCAGGTGAAAAGTTCTAAGAGTCTTGTGCTGGTGGAGTCGTATAGGATGTACTTCATTCTTCCAGCAATGAGTTGTGATAACACATGTGAAATGTGAACTAGGGAAGCTCATTAGAGACTCCATGCCTATTTGGCTGGTCACATAGGCACTCCGAGAAATTTTGACATGTACCAAAATTCCAGATTCCCAGAAGGAAAGCTGGTGTTCAGCATAAACTATATTCTTCTATTTTATCAGTTCTGGGAATGATGGGAACCATCCCAAAGTCCAAGTTCCCAGATGCCAGCCAAGGACCAATCTTGTAAGCAGGACTTTCTAAGGATATACAGTTTTAGGCCTGCTGTGTTTACTTTTTTTTTTTTTTTTTTTTTGAGACAGAGTCTTGCTTTGTTGCCCGGGCTAGAGTGAGTGCCGTGGCGTCAGCTTGGCTCACAGCAACCTCAAACTCCTGGGCTTAAGCAACCCTACTGCCTCAGCCTCCCCAGTAGCTGGGACTACAGGCATGCACCACCATGCCCGGCTAATTTTTTCTATATATATTTTAGTTGGCCAGATAATTTCTTTCTATTTTTAGTAGAGACGGGGTCTCGCTCTTGCTCAGGCTGGTCTCGAACTCCTGACCTCGAGCGATCCACCGGCCTCGGCCTCCCAGAGTGCTAGGATTACAGGCATGAGCCACCGTGCCCGGCCCTGTGTTTACTTTTTATGCACACCTGTAAACTGGATTAGTAACTCTCAAATCCTGAAAAGGATATGCTGAGGAAGCACCTTTATTATCCTGAAAAATCTCCAGGAACTATTAGAAAGTTGAATTTGTACTGCTAGGTGTGAGAGAACTGAAGTGACAAAATGATTTCTAGAGAGTTATTTCTATTTTTATGAAAAATCAGTTCCCAAGAGCAATGGCTCATGCCTGTAATCCTTGCACTCTAGGAGGCTGAGGTGGGAGAATTGCTTGAGGTCAGGAGTTCCAGACCAGCCTGAGCAAGAGCAAGACCTTATCTCTACCAAAAATAGAAAAAATTAGCCGGGCATGGTGGTGCATGCCTATAGTCCCAGCTAATTGGGAGGCTGAGGCAGGAGGATCGTTTGAGCCCAGGAGTTTGAGGTTGCAGTGAGCTGTGATGACGCCACTGCACTCTATCCGGAGCAACAGAGCAAGACTCTGTCTCAAAGAAAAACAAAGAGTTCCCCAGAATTTTATTATTACAATTATTAAGCAATGCATATATGTTGGGGAGGAAAAAGAATGAGACTTTTGGTACCAGAAGAACTTGGAATGGACAAGGGAAGAAAGGAATAGCTTTGTGGTGCAAAAATCCTTGGTCTTCCTTGAACCTGTCAGCTCATTCTCCCTCAGGACTTGTTTCTTCTGACTAGATTGCCTTTTTCCAGACATCTGTGTAGCTCCAGATGCTCAAATGCCACTATGTCAGTGAGACCTTCCCTGACTATATTATTTAAAATTGGAAATCTCCTACCTGCATATCCCATCATCCCATACGCACCCACACCAGATAATCCCTATCTCCCTTCCTGCCAGTAAGCTATTTCCTGTCTACTTTCATATTACTGCTTTGTACCCTTAAATATTTGTCACAATATTATATCTTAAATGATTCATTATTTTCTCGTAAGAATAAGGAAACTGCAGCACAGAGAAAGTCTTCAAGATGATGACTGAGTTGGATGTTCTTGTGTATGTCTTAATTCCCAGAGCAGCCCTGCCTCTCACTAAGAAAGCATGCCTGTCTCTAAATCATTGTTTTCCTAGTAGCTGGCCTGAGTATTTTCCTCCCTTTGAGAGTGTTTTCCTGTCTGTGGATAAAACAGAAACCTGACAAATCATCCTCTTGTTATAAGTTTTTCATATGAAATGGAAGTAGAGGATGTTCATTTGAAAAAAAATTCCCATCTTCTTTCATTGCCTAAACCGAACAGTGTAAAAGGCGGCTTTAGCCTCCTTCAGTATGCTGCAATCATCCTCTCTCCAAGTGTTTTTGGCACACAGATTTACTAATTAAATCTGGTCAGCTTTGTTTTTTTCTTTTTAAAATAAGTTAGGGGTACACTATCACTGAGATAAAGATGTGGTTTAGATGTAAAGGTATTGTTTGTTTAATTGAGGGTAATTCACTAATCTGGAGCTAATGAATTAGAAAACACATTTAATTATTTTTGAGTGGGATACACCACCTGTTAAGAAGCAGCATTCTTTTTTTTTTTTTTTTAAGACAGAGTCTTACTCTGTTCCCCTGGGTAGAAGTCAGTGGTGTCACCGTAATTCACTGCAACCTCAAACTCCTGGGCTCAAGCCATCCTCCTGCCTCAGCCTCTGAGTAGCTAGAACTATAGGCTTGTGCCACCACGCCCAGCTAATTTTTTCTGTTTTTGGTAGAGTTGGGGTCTTGCTCTTGCTCAGGCTGGTCTCAAACTCCTGACCTCAAGCAATTCCGCCTCAGTCTCCCAGAGTGCTAAGATTACAGGCGTGAGTCACCACTACACCTGGCCAAGAAGCAGCATTCTTTACTAGAATGAGCACAGGCTTTTGGGTTCCAAACCCTGCATCTGACAATTACAAGCTCTAAGATCTTGGATAGCTTATTTATTTTTGTAGCTTCAGTTTCTTCATCTGTAAACTCGGTAGGATATTATCTAGTGTAGAACTGTCCAGTAGAACTTTCTGCAAAGATAGAAATGTTCCAACTCTATGCTGGTAGCCACTGGCCACAGGTGGGTATTGAGTACTTGAAATATGGCTAGTGCAACTGAGGAATTGAAATTTTAATTTAACTTAATTTTAATTCATTAAGATTTAAGTTTAAATTGCCATATGTGGCTACTGGCTAGTGGACTGGACAAACCTAACATGTAGATGTTGGTTCTAGAAATGTATGTAAATATAGTGCCTAACTTAATGCCTGGCACATAGAAGGTTCTTAGCAAATGCTGATTACTGTTGTATTTATTTATTATTATTTTCACTCTCTACAAAATGTATAATAAAATTAACTGATGTCAACTAACACATCAATTTTCTGAGGTTTGGTGGGAGCTCTTTCTCATCTGCTTAATTGTATATTCTTTGTGTGGGTCTTTTATGATAGCCACTTTTCCAAGGAACCAAGCAGTAATCATTTTATTCTTTGGAATTCCAAAGACTAGAAATTATTCATGAATTAATGCTATTTTTTTCCAGGTTTACATGAGGATCCACAAAGCCCACCTCCTCTCCCTGCTGAAAAACCTATTGGAAACACTTATAGTATAGTATCTGGAAAACTCAGTAATATTGACAGAACTAGAAACTTGGTAAGTAGTCATTATAGGTTGTATTAAGTTGAAGACTAAGCCATGCATTAATTTTAAATACTTAGCTGATGTCTAAATTATTTTACTACTGGTTAGATTTAAAAAAAAATCCCTTTATTAGAAACCAGTTTCTAAGTTCCAGGTACTTATTTAATGTGATTTTCAATATTTAAAAAGTCCCCATAGAGAGATTAGGCCAATTCATTGTACTTCATTATAAAATAATTTGTCCTATGCTGATGTAATGACATTGCCTTTTTTTTTTCTGAGACAGAGTCTCACTCTGTTGCCCGGGCTAGAGTGCTGTGGCGTCAGCCTAGCTCACAGCAACCTCAAACTCGTGGGCTCGAGCAATCCTCCTGCCTCAGCCTCCTGAGTAGCTAGGACTACAGGCATGTGCCACCATGCCTGGCTAATTTTTTCTGTGTATATATTTTTAGCTGTCCATATAATTTCTTTCTATTTTTATTTATTTTTTATTTATTTTTCTTTGGCTGGTGAAAAAAACACATTAAGAAGTATTTTATTAAGTAAATTTATGATATACAACTAATTTATAATATACTGCATACATGTAAAGTGTAAAATTTCGTAACTTTTAACATCTGTATACACCTGTGAAGCCATCACTTCAATCAAGATATTGAACATAGTTGTCACCCCTAAGAGTTTCTTTATGCACCAGAGTGTTAG
This sequence comes from Lemur catta, assembly GCF_020740605.2. Classification (NCBI taxonomy): domain Eukaryota; kingdom Metazoa; phylum Chordata; class Mammalia; order Primates; family Lemuridae; genus Lemur; species Lemur catta. The sequence goes on along the minus strand of NC_059132.1, from coordinate 74,283,018 downwards.
TGAGGATATGGAGCAACTGGAACTACCCTATACTGCTGGGTGGGACTATAAAATGGTACAGCTACTTGGAAAGATGAGGAGGAAGTTTCTTGAAAAGTTAAATATACACCCACCATTTGACCAGATCCAGCCATTCAACTTCTAGGTATTTACCCAAGAAAAATGAAAACATGTCCATATAAAGACTTATACATGAATATTCGTAGAAGCTGGAAACCACTGAAATGTCCATCTACACCAAATGGACAAATAGATGGAGAAATATCCATACAATGAAATACTACTCAGCAATGCAAAGGAATAAGCTATTGATATGTGCAACAATATGGATAAATCTTTCTATTTTTAGTAGAGATGGGATCTTGCTCTTGCTCAGGCTGTTCTCGAACTCCTGAGCTCAAACCATCCGCCTGCCTCAGCCTCCCAGAGTGCTAGGATTACAGGTGTAAGCCATGGCACCTGGCCAACATTGCCTTTTAAATGACACTAGTAACGAGGGGGGTTATTAAAAATCTCTAAAAACCTTAAATATTTGTGGAAATAAATTTTGTCACATAGTCAGTTTTTATTTAAAATATCCAATAAGTGACATAATTTTAAGATAATTACCATAAGAATTTTTTAATCTGAAATTTTAGAAAAAATTTATTTTTTTAATTTAAAAGTATAGAGCTTTACTGTGTACTTGTTGAGATGGTGGTCAAAGAATCTTTTGTATATATGTATTTTTTATTTCAACCTCAATACCATTCCCTCATACATTTTTAAATTTTCCATGTGGTAGATGATCTTTTAGGCTTATTTTGAGAGAAATCAATTCTTAAAGTCCTTGAACCAAATTTTCAGTTCAAATCTCATAATAGTTTTACATTGTGCATTAACTATGCTTATTATACAGGCAAACTCACCTAATCATCTGGTGAAGAGAAATTTCTTTGAAGGAGACATTAAATTAAATTAACCAATATCAAGTTAATGAGATTTTCCTGAAGAACGAATTAAAATTTAGTGATCACTTGGATTTTTAAAGTACTTAGCAATAAATTTTTATTAAAACTGGGCCACAAAAGCCCAAAAGAGGATAGTAGGACCCTTACTGTACTATTGCTGAATAGGAAAATCCCAAATTTCCAAGGAGGAAAAGTTGCTTGAGAAGGTTACTGGCTTCTATTCTGTTTTATAAAAAGGAGCGAGAGGGTGATGAATAAGTAAATACATCATTTATTAAGTGATGAGATGGGCCTTGTAAACTATAAAGCTCTACTGAAAATATTGGGTATTATTACTTTAGTGTTAAGCTATCTACAAGGGACTCCCACATTTTAGAACAACCAGAAAAGGAAATTAAAGTAAACTAAACCATCTGGAAAGATACTATATTCATAATTGTGTTCGTACCTCACGTGGACAACATGAGAGAAATCCTGTCCTGCACTGTTTACAAAGGGAGTCAGAGCATTCTGTACTGAATGAAATAAACGCATACTATTAATAGCACACTGAGTCTGAAGGAAGAAGAGATGGGAAAACAGACCGCAAGTGAAATGATTTGCGTGTAGTCACACGTGTAGATTTTTAGGTCCCGAAACTCAAATCTATGCCTAAGAAATTCCTTTTGAGAATTATAGTTAATGAATCTTAGACCAAAGGCCATAAGAACTAAAGGGTTGTGGATGAGGGTCTCTAGAAAGAACACTGCACCAGTGTAGTGACCCATCGGGATAGCCATGATCTTTGCCAACTACGTCTCCTGACCATGGCACAGGACAAAAACCCTTTACTCTTTCTCTTGCCATGAATCTGGGGAACTTTCCATCTCAGGATAAGATGGCTGAGTTGCCACATCACACTTTCTTCATTTAAATGATGAGGAACCACAGAGTGAAGAACATCAGAAACCACTGGAACCATTCTGTCAGCAGGAGCAGACACCTTTGTGTGCCCTGTTGCCCACCTGGGAATGCAAGGCTTCCTAAGCATCCCCCAAGGAGGCTGCCAACAGTATGGGAGGACAGTCAGGAGCTGCTGTGTAGTATGCATAGGAATTAAAGATACAGCACAGAAGCTCACTAATGAAAACAAACACATTCTATATGTGGAAGAAGGAGACGGGCTGATTCTGAATTCAGGACATAAGAAGTGGTACAAGTTCTTGGAGAAAGAAAAGAAGAAACATCTCTGGAGGCTGCTCAGTAATTCTTGGGATAAATAACTGTTTCTTAAAAGTATGGCAAAAAACTGGGAAATTATTTTGAAAATTAGAATATAATTTCAGTGCAGATGAACAAAAAGATGGACTCTGCAGAGAAAGTACAAGTAGGAAAACCAACTTCAGCAGGAACTAAAATGTTTATCCAAACACATTACAAACCAAAGTTCAGGGATGTCAGAACTAGAGAAAAACTACCAAAAAGCAGATGCAGAGAGGCTTCAAGTTATGTGTGAAATACTGAAAAGGAGGAGATCCTGAATCAATAATCTTTCAAAGACTGTTGGCAGAACCTGGGCACAAACCCAGACTTGAGCAAACACTAAGACAGTGGCTCCTACAGGAACTGTCTCCTTTCTCAGTATTTGGAGTATGTCAGATATGGCAATGCCTTTCAAGATGTGCCTAACATCCTTAAGGAATTTCAATATACTATTTTTTTCTGATTTAAAATTTGCACACTGTAAAAAAACGAGAAATTAAAAAGATATTTAAGATTTCCTGTAAAGATACCGCAACCCATGGAATACTTACTAATATTTGGTACAAAATTTGGATCATCTGCTATGTATTTTGTACCGTATGTCGTCTTTACCTTTCCATGTCAGGTTTAAACATCTATGTTTTTTTAATTTTTTCTTAATTATTAAGGTATTGAACAACTATAATTCTGAGAAAAGCAATACAATTTTCTCCCTATCTGCTGGAGTTTGTGTGTTTGTTTATTTTAATTTTAAAGGTGGCCAAAGAAATAAATGCATTTTTGAAATACTAGAGCAATATTCATCAGGAAGAAACAGAGGCAGAAGTGTATTTGTAAGGCATGGATCATATTCTGGAATATTGCAGGGTTTATGAGCTGGTGACTTGCCTCACTACATTAACTGAACTCGTTAGTGAAACCAAGTCTTAAGGGCAAGCTTAATTTGTTTTTAAAAATGGGATTTTAAAACATTGAAACATGTTTAAATGATCTCATTTATTGGCAATTAATCATTTGGTATTTAAGGAAAAGTTGTTCAATATGAATTAAAAATCATGAAAGTGAGTTTTAGCTTGTTTATAAGATAAGAAGGAATAAAGCAGTCTGAATTAGCCCAAAGATTCCCAAGCTGTAATAAGGCTTCCTTTACCAAAACAAAAGGCAGTATAATTTTAAAGAGCTAGCTTTTTTACCCTTATGAGACCTTAAAGAAATATTATTTCCTGGATGTCAGTGTTGGGGACTTAGAAAGTAGGAAAGGCAAAAAAAAGAGACCATCAGAAGAATTTAGTGAGGGCTTTTCCCCAAAAAACTGAAGTTTTGGCTTTGAGATCCTTTAGCTTCCCACTCAACAGGAGATCTGAAAATATTTTCCATGTATTATATTCATTTCCCAGTTCTTGAGCTATCACATGTTCAGAAAACCTACTTAAACAAGATAGTTTGAATACCTTTCCCTACAAAAGTCTTCCTATTAATTCCACACTTCTAGTTTCTCTCATCTACTGATGGGATAAAACATTCCAACTATACCTGTCTTTTATTTTTCACATTATTCCCCTGTACTCTTTTCCTCTTTCCTACAAAACTCTTCTTAGACCATCCCAACCCCTTTGCTATAGTGGTCAAGCACTCTTCTCTCTTGGACCTGTTCTATTCATCCTCACATGCCTTCCTTTCAGGCCATCCCTTAAACTTCTTTTGTGTTCTTCCCACGTCCTTCTAGTTCAAAACCCTCCAAAAACCAATGATCAGGTAAGAACTGCCTGTTCAAAGCAAAACAAACTAATAGCCACCTGACTTGCTATGTGTTTAAACTTAAAAGCATTGTATTTCTTACGTGTGATCATGGGATGAATAAAGACCATATATTTTTTTAATTCCCTTCGGTGCCTGCTTAAATTGTTACCATGCTACCTCTTGTGATTTAAACACCATCCCTTAATGTGACATGAATCTACTAGGTACATAACTGTGCAGTGCAGTTGGTCAGGTTGTAATCCACAACAGATCCCTTGGTTTATTCCTTTCAGTGTTTTTACTTGTATTAGGACATGGATAATTTTGGTAGGAGGGAGTTAATATTATTTAAGATTGGAAACTCTTTTAAGCTACTTTCTATAACTCAGCTACATTTCTACTTATAGACCCAGCCAGAAAATTATCCAAAATTTCTCTTGACAAGTTCTTGTTTGGGATTAACCTTAACTAAAAAGTATTCTCTGATACTTGCAGGAATCCAGCCACACTGGTCATACAGGAGGTTTTGTGCGAGGACCCCCAAGGTTGCCACCAAGGTAAGTAAGTGTGTGAAAAGTTAGAGAAAAACTAATAACTCAGAGACCCAACTCTCTTTTCTATCACCAAGACTGAGTGTTGTTGGCCATACATCTTCTTTTAGAGATAAAATAATTTCATGAATTCACCCAGGCCACTGGCCCACAGTCTGCTTCTGACAGCAGGCTGTGGGAATCTCTGCACCTTTTTTTAACACTGTCCGAAAACTCGTAGAGCATAAACATGGATCTCTATTACTTTTCCTGAAACAAATGAGTAAGACTCCTTTCTGAACCTAAAACAACTCCATTTCTGAAATACATACACTGTCTCCTCCGCCCCGCTCGGTAAAGAGAGACAGGCCTGGTTTTTTGGCATTTCCAAGGGAGACAGGCTTTGTGAGCTCAGAAGTGAGCTGCCTCCTAGTTCCAGAGCTGTTTGAACAAAAGGCTGTAATGCTATTGGAAGACATTACTATGTTGAAAATTATTTCTATCATAGGGATTAAGGAAAAGCTTTCAAAGTAACAGTTGTCCTATCCCATTTTCAGAACTGGCTTTCTTTATATTAATCTAAATTAGAGTTTTAATAGTAACTCCTATAACATGAATATTAGGGGATTTTGATGTTCCTTTTCTAATCATGTGAAAGACCCCAGCACATATACCTGATATCTTATTATAAGCTTTCATCTCAGACTTTGGTAGAAAGTGCTTAGTTTCCTGAAATAGTCATGGTGTGTTTAATAGCAAATGGGGCCTTAGAGAGCTCATGATAGTAAATACTTGTTTGTCTTGAACTAATGAATCTCTAGTGCAAGATAAGAGGAAGCTGGAACATCGTGGCATTTCCTCTAATAATACAATGTTTAATGCAGTAGTTGTTTGCTCAAAAATAGCATACCCTGCATGTTTCAGTAAATTGTATTCCACTAGCAGAAAGCTCTGTGTGTGTGTGTAAGTGTGTGTGTGTCTGTAAGAAAGGACAGAACAGAATCTGATACTGATCAAAACACTGACTCATGGCTCCTACATTGACTTTCAGACCTGTAAATGGAAAAACCATTTCAACTCGACAACCTCCTCCCAAGGTGCCCCCTGAGAGACCACCTCCCCCCAAACTTTCTGCGACCAGAGCATCAAATAAAAAACTGCCTTTTAATCGGTCCTCTTCTGACATGGATCTTCAGAAAAAACAAAGTAACTTGGCATCTGGACTCTCAAAAGCCAAGAGTCAAGTCTTTAAAAATCAAGATCCGGTGCTACCCCCTCGCCCCAAACCAGGACACCCTCTCTACAGTAAATACATGGTAAATTTAGCTCTTAAAAATGTTTGTGGTCAAGAGGCTTGTCCTAAAGTATATATAAGATTCCTTAGGAAAAGATGGTGAAATAATTGTCCCTTGTCCCTAAGAATGCTCTTGGTAAGTAGGTGAAAATAAAACCTAGGTCTTTAAAGCTGGGTTTTATAACTAGGAGAAATGTAGGGAAAGAGGAAACAGGGCAGGCAGAGATTATAACTTGCTGTCTTCCTGACCAAACGGGAACTCTGAAAAACCTGACCCAGTAGGTTATGCTAATGGGAGTAACTGACAGATTATATCTTTGAATATATATCTCAATCTAGATCTTGATATAAAATTTTTAATTATTATGAGTACATAATAGTGGTATACATTTATAGGGTACATGTGATGTTTTGATACAGGCAAACAGTGTGTAATAGTCAAATCATAGTTTATATCTTTTTTTTTTTTTTTTTTTTGAGACAGAGTCTCACTTTGTTGCCTGGGCTAGAGTGAGTGCCGTGGCATCAGCCTAGCTCACAGCAACCTCAAACTCCTGGGCTTAAGCGATCCTACTCCCTCAGCCTCCCAAGTAGCTGGGACTACAGGCATGCACCACCATGCCCGGCTAATTTTTTTCTATATATATTTTTAGTTGTCCAGATTATTTTTATTTCTATTTTTAGTAGAGACGGAGGTCTCGCTCAGGCTGGTCTCGAACTCCTGACCTTGAGCAATCCACCCACCTCGGCCTCCCAGAGGGCTAGGATTACAGGCATGAGCCACCGCGCCCGGCCCATAGTTTATATCTTATAGCTGCTTTGTCTGATGAATAAAATTTAAAATGATGCAGAAAGAAAGTTCTTAGTAAGATGGATGGTTTTTCTCTCATTTCTCCCTTTTGTAAGCCTAATTATCATGGTCCATTTAATAGCTACCAGTTACAAGTTTGCATCAATAATTGAGATAGTTAAGATATTGTAAGAATTTTATTCTCTTTGAATGTTTTTCTCATCAAATGACCTAAAACTTTGTCTCCATTTTCCATAGTTGAAAAACAAAGTTGCTCTGCTCTCTACTTTGGTCTGGTTAACCTGAAAAAATCTAAAACAAATAAAAATGATAATGAGAGCGGGACTGCTTGCACTTTTTTTTTTCTTTTTGGGGGAGAGAATTAAAAGCACACAGATGGTTGCTTACACTTTTTAAACAATGGTATGATGGAGTACCTCCTAACAAGAACAGCGATTAATAATTTTATATTGTTTTACATTTCCATCATTGAGCTAGAAATTATTTTTTCTTTAATCTGTCCAGGGTTTTTAAAAAATCCTCCTTAAAAGAGGGTATAGACAGATAAGAAGGAGGGTAGTATATTCACATTCATTTAAACTGATGAAATTTTAATTGCTAAAACCCAGGGGTGTTCTTTGGGATAGGTTACTTCATAAATAAATAAAAACAGTAGCTGATGTGTACTGAGTACTAATTATGAGCCAGGTACTGTTCAAAGCGTTTTATATATATTAAATAACTCATTTCATCATACCAACCCTGTGAGGTACATATTATTATTATCCCCGTTGTACAAATGAGGAAGGTAAGACACAGAGAGATTGAGTCACTTGCCCAGGGTCACAAAGCCTGTTAATGGTGGGATCAAGATTTGAACACAGGTCTACTGGCTCTGAGCTCGTGCTTCTAACCATTATGCCATACGATGAAAATACTGTTACTAGTTGTAGTACCTCCTTGATTTGGCCATTCTATGTTAAAAGCTCTTACTCAGGGGAACCAGATTTCACTTATGGTTCTTAGCATAGTTGTATAATGTCAATAAAGGATTTTAAAAACTCAAAGAAATTAATATATTCAAATGATAGTATACTTAGAGTGGTATGTCTCATTATGAAGTAATTCTTTAGATCTCCCATTTTTTCCCTACCATTAAATTGCAAGCCAGGAATCTGGGTACAGTGAAAGCCCTGGGACTCTGCTAGACATTCTGGGAATTGGCACCGCCCCACCCAGCCTTACAGGGCCACACCCTTGCACTCTGTATCTTTACTTCTGGGTGATCCAAGGGCCCAGGCAGCCTCCCTTCCCATGTTGGAAGTGAGCTTGTGTGGTTGCATTCCCTGGGTACGCCTTTTATATTGTACAGACCCTCCAACCTGCACTCATCAGCTAAAATTACCAGAGCAGGGAACAGAGGCTCCTGGCCAAGGTGAGTTTCACATGTAAAATCCATTCTCAGATCGGACAGAGCTGAGTGGACCAGAAAGTGTCTGGGGTCAGGCAGTGAAATGGGTTTAAGTAGACACTTGGTATCAGAGAGACTCTAGGAGAAGGTTCAAGATAAATGGAAGCAGTCAGGCAGGCAGTACACAGAGGGCTGATAGGTATCAGCCTTCAAAAGGCAACCGCTATGAGAACCCTGAATTAAAGACTTGAGTGCCTTGCTCAGCTGTGGGATCAGGTACTAAGTATTTACCCTTCAGCCCCCCACGGGACTTGGTGGACCTTGCCCTGTAGAATGGAACTTTCTGGTTGTGGGTGTTAAAGGGAGGCCACATTCAGTGCTTATGGTTTTGTGGGCTAAACTCCCAAGAGCTTTTAGTATCCATAAGAAATGGCAGGCCCCACTAGATCTGGCAGAAACCAGATAAAGAGTTTAACTGCTGGAGAAGTTGCACTTTAGGTACACATGCCAAATCCCTAAATGATCAGCAACTTATGAGGAGGTTATTTGATTGTGAATAATCCTTTTATTGGTTTACATTTTAAGCTGTCTGTGCCTCATGGAATTGCCAATGAAGACATTGTCCCACAAAACCCCGGAGATCTCTCTTGTAAGGTAAAGTAGAGCTCTTTCTTGACAGACTAATGTAAAAAATCACTGGCCTCTGTCATTGCTATTACACATTATTAAATGCTTTAGGCTCCAAAGATTAAAATGTGAAAAAAGTAATAATGTTTTATTAAATAATAATTGCTTCAGAGAGTGGTATTGTACCTTACAGCGTGGGGACGTACTTGTGATGCTGAAGCAGGCAGAAAATAATTACTTGGAATGCCAAAAGGGAGAAGATACTGGCAAAGTCCACCTGTCTCAGATGAAGATTATTACTCCACTTGATGAACATCATAGAAGCAGACCAAATGTAAGGAATTAATATTGTACAGCCCTCATATCACACGTGGCAGCACATTTCATAGAACTATTAATTATATCTTATCCTCAGGTTTTTATTAGCACATTTATTTCAACCATGGTAAAAATTACATTAGTATTTTATTCATTTTTAGAATAAATTACTTCTAAGAGACTTGCCACTGCCATACTAATCACTTTGATACCAAGAGTGACTACCATGTGTTTTGCCATCTTCATATTGTACTGACTCACAGGCAGAACACTCAGTCGTTTATTATCAACTGTGAGAGCTATTTGTTTTTTAAATATATAAACATGTTTCCCAAAGTGCCAGAGATTAGTTTCCTAGCAGAATTGAAGTCTGACATTAAAAAGCACCCCCCCCCTTTAAGGTTTAAGCTTAATGTTAACTATGTTTCTCTGATTATAGCTTATAAAACAATGAAACGTAATCCAACAACCTCAAGTCACGATTTAGGCCTAACAAATTTGTGGAAACTGGGAAAATACAATGATTATTGAAAGTTATTTAACAAGAAAAATGCTGTTGGGCCGATACCCGCTGGCTCACACCTATAATCCCAGCTGCTTGTGAGGCTGAGGTGGGAGGATTGCTCGAGGCCGGGAGTTTGAGACCAGCGTGGGTGATATAGCAAGGCTCTGTCTTAAAAAAAGAGAGAAGAAAAATGTTGTTGAACAATATATAGAAGTATATTTTTAAAAGCGGTCCTTAAATTATCCAGTTAAATTTTCACTGTTTGTTAATGTGGTAAATATGAAAAATACCCATCAATCATTCAACCCACATAAAAGTATTTGGTTTGCCATTCATCCTAGTTTTCATAATATAGTCCAATTTTTTCCTCTTAGAAAGTAGTTATCTTTTGAAGTTTGCTAAGAAACTAAAAATTTGTATTTTGGAGAGCAATGAAGATATGTGTTAAGCTAATTGCAGCTGGCATATGAATATTCTAACTTTAGTTCACACGGGGAATGTTCTTCTATTACTCATTTTCTCTGTGTTTTGTTACAGCATTATCTATCTGTCATGGCTGTTCTTCCTCTTTCAGAACACACTGATAGTAACAGTGGGAGTTATACTGCCAAAAAGCTTTCTTTTGTGAAAAATAGAAGCTAAAAAAATTAGAAGTTATTCTTTTATAATAGTCCAAAGTTTTTTCCACTTTAAACATCACGTTCTCATCTTGTACTATAGATGTGCAGAAAGTTGGCCTCTGATGGCCAACTATTGGTGGTGATGAAATGAATCCTCCTTTATGCTTCTGGGTTCATGGTTATCATTATATTTTTTAGAAAAATAGGCCGGGCGCGGTGGCTCACGCCTGTAATCCTAGCACTCTGGGAGGCCGAGGCGGGTGGATCGCTTGAGGTCAGGAGTTCGAGACCAGCCTGAGCAAGAGCGAGACCCCGTCTCTACTAAAAATAGAAATAAATTATCTGGCCAACTAAAATATATATAGAAAAAATTAGCCGGGCATGGTGGCGCATGCCTGTAGTCCCAGCTACTCGGGAGGCTGAGGCAGAAGGATCGCTTAAGCCCAGGAGTTTGAGGTTGCTGTGAGCTAGGCTGACGCCACGGCACTCACTCTAGCCCGGGCAACAAAGCGAGACTGTCTCGGAAAAAAAAAGAAAAATAAAAATAGAACTTACCTATTTGAAAGCCTAGTTTTACAGTCAATATCTCTAAGAATGTGTTATATTAATACTTTCCCCTAACTTGGTATACAGAAAATACTAAACATTACCAGTTGCGAGAAGAGTGGGAGGTTGTTGCCTGGTGCATGGTCAAGAGGCCAGACCTGGGTTTCAGTTCCCCTTCCACTACCTTAAGTGGTTATTTAACCTCTCTTAACTTCATTAACTTCATTTTTTTGGAGACAGAGTCTCTCTCCGTTGCCCGGGCTAGGGTGCAGTGGCATCATCATAGCAGACTGCAACCTCAAACTCCTGGGTTCAAGGGATTTTCTTGCCTCAGCCTTCCAAGTAGCTGGGACTAGAGGTGTGCACCACCACACCCTGCTAATTTTTCTATTTTTTGTAGAGACAGGGTCTTGATCTTCTTCAGGCTGGTCTCAAACTCCTGGCCTCAGCAATCCTCCCTCCTCATCCTCCCAGAGTGCTAGGGTTACAGGCATGTGAGCCACCGTGCCTGGTCTAAACTTCGTTTTTTAATGTGTGAAATAAGTCTAACTCCTCACAGAGTTGTCTTTAGAGTTGACATACTGTATGATTCTGTTTGCATAAATGTCCAGAATAGGTAAATCCATAGAGATAGAAGGTAGATTAGTGGTTGCTAGGACTGAGAGGAAGGTGAATGGGGAGTGACTCCTAAAGGCTAGGAAATTTCTTTTTGGGGTGTTAAAAATGTCCTAAACTTAGATTATGGTGATTGCACAATTCTGTGAATATACTAAAACCATGTACACTTTAAATGGGAATTATATCTCAAGGATGTTTAACAAATTAAATGAGCTAACTAGTGCATACAAGGTATTTAACACAGTGAGTAGCACATAGTGAATGAACAACAAATATTAGCTATTCTTATTATTATAAAACCATTTGTATTAGCAATTGTAGTCATATTAGAAAAGACTTTTGAACTGTATTAGATTCACCTACTAGATATGCACCCCGGTGGTGTGGTCTGAATTGTACTGACCCCTTGTGGGCAACTCTGTCCAGCCTGTTCCTTTCTTTTCTTTTCTTTTCTTTTCTTTTCTTTTCTTTTCTTTTCTTTTCTTTTCTTTTCTTTTCTTTTCTTTTCTTTTCTTTTCTTTTTTCTTTTTTCTTTTCTTTTCTTTCTTTTCTTTTCTTTTCTTTTCTTTTCTTTCTTTTCTCTTTCTTTCTTTCTTTCATTTCTTTATTTATTTATTTCAGGATATTATGGGGCTACAAACACTTTGGTTACATGTTATGACTTTGCCACACCCAAACCATGATTTGAGGCATGCCTTTTCCCGGCTACCACGCTCACTGCATCCATCAGTTGTGAGTTTACCCACCTCCAAGCCCACAGTTCCTGAAGAATATTACTACCGTGTGAGCACCATAGTGTTGATCAGGCCTATTCCTCTTGCTTTTCACCTGCCGGGCCAGATTCATGAGCAGCATTGCCAAGGACATCCACACATTGAAGGCAGAGAAGGGAAACTATAATTGGGAAACATAAATTATTGTCCCCTCCCTCCCAGGCTTGGTTATGTTTAGATCTCCAGTCCATTTAAAAATTCATGCTTGTGTTTGGTGTGGGTTAGGTCTCTGACTTCATTTTTTCCAAATGGATAGCCATCTAGCCTAACACCATTTATGGAATGGTCATTCTTTTTTCTCCACAGATATAAATTGGAAAAAATAAAAATCATACACATACATGTATATTAGATTATATAAATGATAATTTTTAAAAGCCACTCCAGACCTAAAATATCTCATAATTCCTTTTCACAATTCCTGAAATTTCCATGTTGCTCATTTATTTAGAGAAAAGTATTCAGCAGAAAACATTAGTGTTACCTTGGCAAGCTAACATAGTAACCTACATCAGCCATTACTTTCTTAAGTTACCTTTCGGTTCACCTAACTTGAGAATACTCTTTGTTTTTGTGGTTGCCTTTTGGTTGAAAGAGCTGGTGAGACTCAGAAAAGATCCAAACAAAAGTGCTACAGGGTGGAAATAGAGAAAGTGTGTTCTCATCAACCAGTGCATCGTGGCCAGAGGAAGGGCAGAGGTTATAGAAGTGTCAGGACATCCCTAAAGGGGACAAGAGTTATTGGAGGAGATGAAGAGACAAAAAGGAACTGAAAAATCTGCCTTCATTTATTTCATAGGTTTGTCAGTGTTAAAGAGTTATAAGTTATGACTCCAAATAATATCCTTTAGTTGGATTTGATGATAATGATAATGATGATGTAGATAAGCCTGTTTCTTCATATAAAGAGTTGTACATAAGAAGAAACTAAGAATAACAACTGGTTGTCAGTAAGAAAAGGTCACTCTTCAACTTTACTCTCTCCTCTAGCCAATCTAGACAATTGGCTAGGTAGAGAATATTAGATGCTTTTTGCTAATTTACTTAGAATTACTGTTGAAGAAACCATTCAGATTAAATACAAAATGCAGGCCAGGCATGGGAGGTAGCATTGCTTTCAACTGAGAGAAAGCATTCAGTTAAGTGGTAATGAATGAAATGGATTTTACTTTTTGTGAATTATACTTTTGTGGAGAGTCATTAGCTGTTTTCATTACAAAAGGCAAGAGCATAAGTCGCAGGACTTTCTTCTTTTCCTATCCTAATGAAGACGCAATTTTAAGGCTCTGCTTTTTTTTTTTTTTCCTTTGTAAGACAGAGTCTCGCTCTGTCACCTGGGCTAGAGTGCCGTGGCATCAGCCTAGCTTATGCAACCTCAAACTCCTGGGGTCAAGGGATCCTCCTGCCTCAGCCTCCCAAAGTACTAGGACTACAGGCATGTAACACCATACCTGGCTAATTTTTTTTTCTTTTATTTTTATTTCAGCTTATTATGGGAGTACAAAAGTTCAGGCTATATATATATATATGCCCATGCCCCCCCCATCCCCCCGAGTCACAGCTTCAAGCTTGTCCACCCCCCAGATAGTGCGCATCACACTCATCATGTAGGTATACACCCATCCCTCCCCCCACCCCCCACCCCCCACCTCTGCCCAATACCCAGTTGGTGTTATTCCCAAATGTGCACTTAGGTGATGATCAGGGAAACCAATTTGCTGGTGAGTACACGTGGTGCTTATTTTTCCATTCTTGAGATACTTCACTTAATAGAATGGGTTCCAACTCTCTCCAGGAGAACAAAAGAGATTCTATATCACTGTTATTTCTTATAGCTGAGTAATACTCCATGGTATACATATACCGCATTTTACTAACCCACTCATGAATTGATGGGCATTTGTGTTGTTTCCACATCTTTGCAATTGTGAATTGTGCTGCTATAAACATTCGGGTGCAGGTATCTTTGTCATAGAATGTCTTTTGTTCTTTTGGGTAGATGCCCAATAATGGGATTGCTGGATCAAATGGTAGCTCTACTTGAATCTGTTTAAGGTATCTCCATATTGCTTTCCACAGGGGTTGCACTAGTTTGCAGTCCCACCAGCAGTGTATGAGTGTTCCTGTCTCTCCGTATCCACACCAACATGTATTGTTTTGGGACTTTTTGATAAAGGCCATTCTCACTGGAGTTAAGTGATACCTCATTGTGGTTTTGAAAATCCAAATATAAAACCATCCTCATACAGCCATCTAATCTTTGACAAAGCAGACAAAAACATACTCTGGGGAAAAGAATCCTTATTCAATAAATGGTGCTGGGAAAACTGGATAGCCACATGTAGAAGACTGAAACAGGACCCACAGCTTTCACCTCTCACAAAAATCAAATCACAGTAGATAACAGACGTAAACCTTAGGTGCGAAACTATTAGAATTCTAGAAGAAAATGTAGGAAAGACTCTTACAGACATTGGCCTAGGCAACGAATTTATGAAGAAGACCCCTAAGGCAATCACAGCAACAACAAAAATAAATAAATGGGACCTGATTAAATTAAAAAGCTTCTGCACAGCCAAAGAAACAGTCACGAGAATAAACAGACAGCCTACAGAATGGGAAAAAATTTTCGCATACTACACATCAGATAAAGGACTGGTAACAAGAATCTATTTAGAACTCAGGAAAATCAGTAAGAAAAAATCAAACAACCCTATCAAAAACTGGCTAATTTTTTTTTCTATTTTTAGTAGATACTGGGGTCTCACTCTTGCTCAGGCTGGTCTCAAACTCCTGACTTCAAGTGATCCTCCCACCTTAGCCTCCCAGAGTGCTAGGATTACAGGTGTGAGCCACCGTATCCAGTCAGCTCTGTTCTTAAGGTTTAGTCCTGTTCAAAAGTTTAAGGGAAAAAACTACTCTTGAAAGGGAAAGAGGTCAAAAACCCCTGCTTTAAGGTAGAATAGGTACTGTTTAAAAAAAAAAAAATTAAGCAGTTCCCTTTTGCTTTATTCTCTCAGTTTAAAAAAAAAAAAAAAACATGCTAGGGGATATTATAATTAAGAGTTATTTTCGTCCTCCCTTGGCAAGGACACATTCTTTTTCAACTTGATAATGATTCCCTTGTTTGGCTCAACTGTGTGGTTTGCATCTTGAACTTACAATGTAATTGTGCGAAGAGGACTCTAATGAGGGAAAAAAATTGGTCTCAGAGTGTATAATAAATCTACCATCTATCCTGCACGCTTCATTCACAGCCCTGTTTTCCCCATAAGGATCCAAGCCGCGCTCAGAAGCCTGTTGACAGTAGCGCTCCTCACGCTGTTGTTCTTCATGATTTTCCAGCAGGTAAGAACATAAATAATAAAATGGTAGAGCCATAGATCCAGGAGCAAGGCTGGGACCTCCTTCTTCATTTTCTTTGCCTATAGAGTCGTAGACTGGAGGAGTCATCTTATCCAGCACTCTACCTTCAGGAAGGATTGATTGCACCCAGTCATTCCAGAAAGCTCGGTTACATACCTTTGGCTTTGAAACTCCCTAAGAAAGAGAGAGGGTGTTCCCCTTACAAATGAACAACAGCAAATTGCCTACCAGTTGCAAACTTTTTAACTCTTTCAAAATAGGAGGTACTAATTTACATTTGTAATACAGTTAATTCTAACTTAAGTGAAGTTCTTCTGTCATAAGAGTTGTCTCAGCTGCTACTTACCTAGGAGATCAAAATATAAATATTTTTGCAATCATTTTTTAAATACCCTCTATAGCCAAGCCTACAAATAAACTCCAGATTTATTTACAATTCCTTTTTATCCACTTGATAAACTGGTTTTTATTTTATTATGGAAAGTAAATTTACTTGCTAAAGAGCCGACTGTAATATTCCCTTAGTTAGTATTTGAAACTGAAATGATTTTTAAGCATGATTGAATAACGATAATATTATACTATGTCTATAAAACCCTTTCATCGTTCAATGTGTATTCAGCAAGGGGTTTATATTGGCACAGTAGGAATCATTGGCCAGCACAGTGTTTTTTTAAACCATTTCCCATGACTGAATGCATGGTAAGTATGTCTAATTTGTTGTTTAAAAAGGGAGCTCATAACAACAATATCAAAAAAAAAAAAAAAAGAATAGTATTTTTTAAAAATTCAGTTTGATTAGTATAATCTGTTCTCACAATCAGTAGAAAATATTGCCTCAGTGGACAGAATTAAATGCTACTTCGTGATCTAATCAAATCTGCAACCAGCGTAATTCATCATACATAACTAATTTTATATTACAGAGCAAGTTGATGATTTGAACCTCACTTCTGGAGAAATTGTTTATCTTTTGGAAAAGATAGATAGAGATTGGTACAGAGGGAACTGTAGAAACCGGATTGGCATATTTCCTGCCAACTACGTCAAAGTAATTGTAAGTGGATCGTGCTTATTTTAATTGGTCATATACTCAGTGGTTTCTGTGTGACTTGTAGGTTGGAAAAAACCAGAAACTTAGATTCTTTGGTTCTAGTTCTCTCTCTTCCATTGATTCATTTGGCATTTGAAAAATTCAAAAATAAAGATTTGTTCGATTAGGTAGTGGTTAATTATTATTATTATATTATGGGGTTTTGGAACTTAATGCATAAGTGCTATCTGAAATCCTCAAGTGAAAGACCACCACTACAGGTAAACTGCTGAATCAGCTGTTCTTGGGGGGCTGTTAAGCACTTAAAGATATATGTTAATTCTTTGAGACATTTAGTAAACAAACAGGGATTGAATGGTACTAGATTGTCCTGCATAGCTGTTTTCTGAGGTTATGATACCACTTCTTTTCTTAGGAATGCATTTTATTTTGGGTTTCTTTCATCTTTTCCATTCCCATTTAGCTCCATCTTTTAAAAAAAATCAACTTGGGAATACTAAGGTAAGGTATTATTGGAAATAGTGGTTCATTAATGGTTTCTCACATAATTTCTAAGTTGATTGGGAAGATTGTATTAAAGCATCAGAATTTTATACACTCCCATGACCTAACTTGTGAAAGCATTATCTGTATGTTGGAGCTTTACACGCTAAGCCCAGGAGTCCATGAAACATGGGGGTAAAATCAGACTGCCCCTTGAACAGACTGCCCCTGCAGTCATACGTCGTAGGAAGAGTATGACTCAGTCCCTGATACAACTTATTGATACCCTGAAATACCAATAAAGCTATCCTGAATAGTTCAGCATTAACAGCTTATTTGGAGGAAAAAAAGCAAGTAATTTTCCATTACATCCGAAATTTAGAAAACAAGTCTAACAAAAGATCTATATTTTTTCAAATAGAAATGAGTTTGAGTCTCTTGGATTATGAAATGTAGGTCTTAAAAATTGTCCAGTATATATATGCCCTGATTCTTTGGAGAAATTCAACCACATTCTCTAAATTAATATTAAGAATAATGTTAGTTTTAGCACTCTTCCTCATTTTTCTTCTGCCCAATGAAGCAGTACTTTAGCAAGCACAATTACAACACTGAAATCAATCACTGAATTTGCCACATTATTGGTATGAGTGTTACTTCTAAGCCCACAAGTTTAAAAAATTGTTTTAAAACTTCGAACCTTTAGAATTTATCAAGAAGGGCCCTGCTTTATTTAATATAAATCTCAGAGCCTTAAGTAGTTTCAGACTGCATGCATTATGGCCAAATATTTTATTACAACCCAGCTCTACTGAGCCTTGTAAATGAGGTATTACATAAAGTGCTTGCCACTTATTAGATGCTCACTAAGTATGAATTCTTTTCTCCCTTCTCTATTCACATTGAAGAGAAAAGAATATTACAGAGTTATGAATATGGAAAGAATATTTTGGGTTCAGGGAAGCATTGCAGAATCCTACCAATACTTGGAGTAGATGTAATAGGGCTATGACAGCATGAATACCTGATGCCTGGTTTCTATCTCAAGTCCTTCTCAGCTGTAATTTTCAATGTGGAGAACATGAGATAGAGAAAACTAAGTCAGAAGTAGAATGATATTAATGTGCTTATTCCAGCAAATAAGAGAAGGATTGAATGTTTACTCAGGAAAAGCTACATCACAAGTTATGCATTTTTTTTCAAAACTCAAATTCAGGATTTCTTTCCATTTAGCACCTATGGTACCACTTACTCCATTTAAGACTTAGCTAAACTGGTTGGTTGATTTCAATCATGCATTTCCTAATTAGTTAGCCTGAAATTTATCTTACTAAAATCTGAAAAAATACAATTGTTACCTTGATTTTGTCTTTACCAGGTTGATATTCCAGAAGGAGGAAATGGGAAAAGAGAATCCATTTCATCTCTTTGTGTTAAGTAAGTTTATTTGTGTTCTTCTGCACGACAATCAAAGGAGGCAACCATTTATATCATGAAGAATTACCAAGCTTAAACGCTTATAATGTGTGATTATTCAAATTCTAAGTATGACTTTTTAATTGTGAGGAAAACTTAACTTGTTTAAAAAGTGATGGTGAATTAAAATCCTGATGAAATGGGTAGAAGCCCACCTAAGCAACTCTCCATCTCAGCACGGGACATATAGGTAGCAACAAAGCAAGGTCTGTCCTAATGCTTCTTCTCAAAGCCTGGCCCCAGCATTGGCAGAGATGATGTCATCATCCAGTGCATTTTATTGTGACCTTCTGGTGTTTATCTACCCACAAGTTTTTAAAAGGTTCAAATATTTTTATCGTGGGAAATGTTTTATAGAAATATGAATCCTACAAAACTGGTAGACATTTTGTATTGTTCTGTTTTTAAGATGAACTAGAAGAAAGTGAAGAAAGAGTTAAGTTGAAGGGGACTTCCTTTATTTCTGAGGACCTTTCCAGGAATTTATATGCCCTTTTATGTGTCATTGTAACTCCTTTGTGATTTAAAACATTGCCACAATGCAATTTTATATTCTAGTTAAATGAGCAAATTAATAGAATTCACTACCTGCTGAAGACTGTAATAAGGAGATGCTCCCAGAGGACTTTAGGAAATAAATGCAAAGGTTATCACAAATAAGAAAACTTCTGATGCTACAATAGTTGAATTCTGTTTCAGGTTCAGTTTTTCTCCTATTTTTACGCAGCATGTACTGTGTCAGCCGGCTGAATTTAAAGTGGGCTTTTACAGCCATTAATCCATTGACCTGACTTAAATCAGAATTTGATTGGAGCTACAATCAACCTTTTCTCTTTAGGCAATTGCTTCTCCTTAGCCTGTTGCTATTGAAACTTCCTTTCTAAAGCCTCAAATCGAAGGTTTGGTATTAAATCATACCTTCTAGAGATACAATTTTATCTCTGCTTTTATCTGATTTTCAGTCAAAATTGCAGATCATGTAAGGATTGTTCCAAGTCTCAGAAATGAAGCCTTTTTAAAGGAGATACAAAAATCATTTGATTTAATTAATTAGTTTATTTATTTTTGAGACAGAGTCTTGCTCTGTCACCCTGGCTAGAGTACAGTGGCATCATCATAGAGCTATGACTGTAACCTCAACTCCTGGGCTCAAGTGATCCTCCTGTTTCAGCCTCCCAAGTAGCTGGGACTACAGGCACATGCCACCACATCCAGCTATTTTTTTCTATTTTTATAGAGATGGGGTCTCTTGCTCAGGCTAGTCTCGAACTCCTGACCTCAAGCAAGCCTCCTGCCTTGACCTCCCAGAGTGCTAGGATTCTAGGTGTAAGCCACGGCACCCAGCCCCCTAAAAATGTCATTTTTAACAGCAACAGAGTTAGGTATAAGATTATGTATTATGATATGTCAAGTTTCTGTTTTCTTCAAACCTCCTGGTTTTTCAGGCCAACTCACTGATGGATTCACATGTATTGGGCATTTACTGTGCCCGGCTGATGCCCATTGCATTCTGCCCTGATTCTTGATCTGAAAGTTTGCTATCTTGCCCTGAGATTCTCAGGGTCAGCACTCCTAAACTCAGTGCCATTTATGATTGAAAGGTACAGACTGGGCCATGAATTGCTGTGGCCTACAGATACAACACATGGAGACTGGGGAGATTGTGTAATGAATTAAGATGATCAAAAGATATGGCAGTATAAACTAACCACCTAGCTGCTTATCTGGAATTCTTCATGTACTCTGTGACCTTGAGCTTTTGCCTTTCTGAGTGAATAGGTTCATATCTAAAAAGTAAGTACTGTCATTTAAAAGTGTAACTTGTTTATTTTCATGGAAAATTTTTAAATTATCCTAGTATACCTTGTTCCATAGTAAACACAGAGTAAATATTTGTTGAAAGACTGAATGAAAGATTTAAAGTATTTTAAAAATACTCTCTACTTTAACCCACAAAATGTATTTTGTTTAGAGGCTCAAGATGTATTGCTCGGTTTGAATATGTTGGCGACCAGAAGGATGAGTTAAGTTTCTCAGAGGGAGAAATTATTATTCTTAAAGAGTATGTGAATGATGAATGGGCCAGAGGAGAACTTCGAGACAGAACTGGGATTTTCCCCCTTAACTTTGTGGAACTTGTTGAAGATTGTCCCACCTCTGCTGCAACTGTTTTAAGTGAGTATGTCTAATAGGTGTTTTCATTATGTCATATCCTGATTCAAATAAACCAAATAATGGGATTATACTTAAACTGAAAAATAATCCATACTGCCCTACTTTTTTAAGGTCGAAGTAAAAATGATTTTGAAGGTAATTTGTGAGGGATATTCATTACTGGGGTCCTCTCTCAAAGAGCTGGTTTTGGTGTTTTAAGTAATTAGCAATATCTTCATATAAGAAATATAAAGACTTTTAAACAGAAACGGACTACAGAGTATAACCAAGGTATATCCTTCTTCACTTTACAATTACATGAACAAGCCCAGAGAGAAGATAGTACAGGTCTAGGTAACATCGCCAGCACAGGGAGAGACTGGTCTAGAATCCCAGGCTTTTCACTCCCATTTCCAGCCCAGTAATTTATTTCTAATACTATATGATCTTTACATCTGATGTTTTGACGTTTTTTCTTGTTTTTGTTTTAAATGTAGGCTCAAAGGTACCACTAAAAACCAAAAAAGAAGATTCTGGCTCAAATTCTCAGGTAGGCTGTCTGAATAGGTAACTGTAGTGACAGCCAGGTTTAAACTCTGGAAGGAATATTAAAATCATAAGTATCAAGAGAAAATGGTATGAAATCATGTTTCAATTCATATAGCAAATGTTTATAATAAATTAAATTGTTAGGTTGTTAGTATATTTTATATAGAGAGCTTATGCAAAGACATGCAGACCCTGATAGAAAATGAGGAAAGAGACATAACTGGAAAATTCATAAAAGAGGTACAATAAGTGGCTAATATTGAAAAAATATTTAACCTTACTAGTAATCAAGGAAATGTATAATAAAGGAGCAGCAAAATAACATTTAACCTATCTAGTTAATAAAGATTCAGTGCAACTGAACACTCAACAAGTAATTATAAGCATGTGAGTGTCTAAAAGGAGAAAGTACACATTATTATTATTTATCACCCTAAGAAAAGGATAAAAAAATGAGACAAAATTTTAGTCACAAAGATGGTCATAGTGGTGTTGGTATAAGTAAAAATCAAAAACAACCTAACAATGACCATAAATGGGAGAATATTCTGAAGCCATGAAAAACAAGATTTATAAAAGAAATGTCATAAGAGGAAAACATGTTATAGGGAAAGGGGATACAAAATTGAATATATAGCATAAAAAGACTAGAAGGAAATATATTTAAATTGTTAACATTCAATTGCTTCTTGGTGGTAAGATTATATACATGGATTGGTTTTTTTTTCCCCACTTCTTTATAAATTTCTGAACTTTCCAAATGTTTGGGAACATTTGTATTATTTTTTTAACAGGAAAGAGAAAAAAGGGGTTAAAATTTTTATAGTGTATAACATGACTCCCTAAGTGTTTAAAGGCAATAGGAATATGGTGACTTCCATTGTTTCTTACGACGTATTTAGAGGAGTGATCCTATTGGGGTCATTGTGTTTGGGGTCATGTCACTTGTAATTGGGCTGTGTGTCTCTTAATTTTTTCATCCTCACCCACTGATCAGTCAAACAGCAAAGAAACTGACTACATTTCTCCAAAAGGAAATGTTCACATGGTTCCCTGCCTTTTTTGAGAGTAATAAGTTCCATTCTTTAGAACTGGTTACTCATGTCCATGAGCAAGAGGGCTAAGGTTAGGGATTTTTTGTTTGCTTGTTTTTTGTTTTATTTTGGTTTATAATCCATCAGTTATTGAGAACTTAAGATGTGCCAGGCATTGTGCCAAGGGTTCTACATGTGTTATCTCATTTAATCCTCACACCAGTCGTAAGATAAAGCTGAAACTCAGAAGAGAAGTGTCTTTCCCAGTGTCCTGCAGCTGGGAAAATGGTAGAGCTAGGTCTGGAGCCCTTGCCTGTCTGGCTCCAAAGCCTTTGTTCTTATCATTATCCTCTACTGCCTGCTTGAGCTTCTTGAACATAGAGGTCCCATCCCGATTTGGCAGAGATACCTCTTCACAGAGCAAAACCTTCCTCTGATATGTTTGGGGTAAAAGTATTCTTATTGGAGCATTCCATCATACTAGCCCACAATATTTGGGTGGTTATCCTGCCAACCTCAGAGTTAACTATGCCTCATAAAATTAAAAGTATGAATTAATGAAGTCCTATGCCATAGAATCTGATAGACTGAATCAAGTAAAGACCTGGGAATTAACAGACTGCCCATTCTGATCCTTCCTAATTTAGATAAAGAAGAGCTTCACTGAAAATTATATACTTTATCAGAATTTCTCATAGTATCATACATACTATGTATAACTATTTTATGCTTTTACCTAATTTTTTAAGGTAACTAGTGTCATGGATCATAATAAGAAAAAAAATTTTGCTTAAGCATGGGATAGCCCTTAAAAGCAGAAAAGCCACAAATTCTATCATACTTGTCATTGAGAATTATATTTTAAGAAAAAAATTATTGGAAAATTTACTTCTGAAACTTGATAACAACATAAAGTATTAGGTAATTTAAAGAAGTCTTTGAGCTTTGAAATCTTATGACCCCTTAGCTTTTTTTTTCCCACTACTTTTTAAGCTTTGTGGAATTCAATTTCAAATAAAATCTCACACCTCTTACCAAACTTCTGATTTGTAACAGGTTAACAGTCTTTCTGGAGAGTGGTGTGAAGCTCTTCACAGTTTTAGAGCAGAGACCAGTGATGACTTATCCTTCAAAAGGGGAGACCGGATCCTGATCCTGGAGCGTCTGGACTCTGACTGGTGCAGGGGCAGACTGCAGGACAGAGAGGGGATCTTCCCAGCAGTTTTCGTGCGGCCCTGCCCAGGTATGACAACCAGAAGACATTACTCTTACTCGTAGAGGGAAGCCCATGGAAACTTCCTTTTCCCTCTGACTATGCTCAGTTTGGGTTTTAGTCTACATTTGAAAGAGATGATTCATAAAGTTATATAAATTTCATTCACATACTTTGTTAAAGTTATGGAAAAAAAAGATAAAAATACCTTCACTAAGTAATGGTTAATTTTGTCTAAAAAAACATATTCTGTATAATTTCTCCCTGCTAAGCAAACAGGCTTCATCTTTTTGCAAGTTAAAATAAGTTCAAAATTAATTGAAAATATTATGTTCTGAGAGTGACAAGGGGGTCTCTTAAAATGTTTGATTTGTATTTTAGTCCATTATCTTTCTATACATTGGATTTTTGATGTCTTCACAGCTGAGGCAAAAAGTGTGTCTGCTATAGCACCGAAGGGGAGGAAGGCCAAAGCCTTATATGATTTCCACGGGGAGAATGAAGATGAGCTTTCCTTCAAGGTCAGAATGTGTATCTTTTCAAAACTGCATAGAATACTATAAATTTTGAAATGTCTTCCATCGAAAAGTGGAACATTTGAATGGAATATTGATCATACCTAGGAATGAATAAGCCAAGTATGGTAGCACACACCTGTAGTCCCAGCTACTTGGGTGGCTGAGGCAGGAGGATCACTTGAGTCTAGGAGTTCTGGGTTGCAGTGCACTATGCTAGTTGGGGGTCTGCACTAAGTTTGGCATCCATTAATATATGGTGCCCACCCCCCTTCCGGGAGCAAGGGACCACAGGGTTGCCTAAGGAGGGGTGAACCAGCCTAGGTCAGAAACAGAGTAGGTCAAAACTCCTGTGCTGATCAGCAGTGGGATCATGCCTGTGAATAGCCACTCTACTCTAGCCTGGGCCACATAGTGAGACCTCATCTCTTAAAATAATAATAATAATTTTTTTTAAATGAAGATATCTTAGACAATCTTAGGTACTAATTCTAAAGGAAGAGATTAGAGAAAGTGAATAGGGCAAATACGGCTGATAATTTACATTATCAATCAGGCATTTAGTTACTTAGAAAAACCTTGGCTTAATAACCCCATAATCCCCAAAGTAATTCCTTGTTCCTTGGCCTTACAACATCAGATCTCAGTAATATTGAAGATTTCGTCTGTAGCTTTAGTAAAGGATGATCCTCTATGTGGCCCTCACAGCCAGCCACTGACATTGTCTTATTTATTTATTTATTTATTTATTTATTTATTTTTTTTTTTTTTTTTTTTTTTTTTTTTTTGAGACAGAGTGTCACTTTGTTGCCCGGGCTAGAGTGAGTGCCATGGCATCAGCCTAGCTCACAGCAACCTCAGACTCCTGGGCTTAAGTGATCCTACTGCCTCAGCCTCCCGAGTAGCTGGGACTACAGGCATGAGCCACCATGCCCGGCTAATTTTTTTGTATATATATATTTTTAGTTGGCCAGATAATTTCCTTCTATTTTTAGTAGAGACGGGGTCTCACTCTTGCTCAGGCTGGTCTCGAACTCCTGACCTCGAGCGATCCACCCGCCTCGGCCTCCCAGAGCTAGGATTACAGGCGTGAGCCACCGCGCCCGGCCAACTGACATGTCTTTGAAATCAATGGAGAAATCAGATGTCACCTGCTACAATTTGCCATTGTAGCATTTTAGCCTTGTAAAGGCACTGAATTCTTACCACAATAGCACTGAGCAGAGCTTTGGGGAAATGGTCCCCAAAGGTTGAGCTACTTTGCAAAGGGTTTTGTTTGTTTGTTTGTTTTCTGGAAGCCTAAAATTTAATCTTACTTCACCAAAGAAGTACCTTTTATTTTTTCTTAAAGTAAAAACAACATTTCCATAATTCTGTTTCCCCATCCATAGTTGGACCATGGTCGGAGGAAAGCACCCGTGGTAGTGTTTTGGGACTGTGCTAGAGGAAGGAGGGTGGTTTTAGTAGTTGCTGCTATCAAAATAGCCTGTGTCAGACAGTGGTACATTCCCTATCAATGATGATATTCAGTCAGAGGCAAGGATGCTATGGAAAGAATTAAAGCATCAAGGACTGCTTGAACAAGATGCAACTTAAAACAGTGAGTGCCCAAACAAGGTTTTCATTTGTCTAAAACAAAATGAGGAAAACAAGGCAATACCTGAATTAGGTATGTGCAGGCTTTGGGGGATTAAGGGGGACATGCTGAAATATGTCATTGTAAGGTTACTAACTTCCCATTTTGTGATAGAGTTTTCCTTTATTTTGAATGATAGAATATTCTTTTATCCTTTTTATATTAATCTGTCATTTCTATTATAAAATATTATTAGTAAATAAGATATTTCTTAGGCCCTATGTAAAATTAAAAATTAATAACCCTGCATCAGTTCCTTTTTTGTTTAATGTCTTAATCTTTAAAATCCAAAAGTTTGGAAACTGTTGGCTTATCCTTTTCAGTCTTGAGAATCAGTGGCTCAAAATTTCTTTTATTTTTAAATAAAATGTTACTACAAGTGAAGAATCTGAATTCAAACTTTTTGGATATGATTTTGGCCTTCATTTAAGTTATGTCAATATAAACAATAAAATTTACAGTGTCCTACAGAAAAATACGTTGTCTTCATTTTACAGATGACCAACTGTAAGATAGTTCTTTTGTTAAGGGATTCTGCACTGCTTTCAGTGTTATTGGTCATTAATATTTTATTAAATATCCACAAAATTTTAGTAAATAGAACTTATTTTAAAAATAGTCCTAGCCCTCTGGAAACTGACATGGTATATAGGTATGGACCAGGCCTAAGAAAAATAGCTTCAGTCAACCATTATGTTATAATTTAGGAACCAAAAGGAACTTATTTATAACAGAAACTTTGAATTGCCAGGATTTTTACAGATTTTAGCAGAGTAGACTAATTAATGACATCTGATAGTCAGCATGTTTCATTTCCATTTTCCATAAAGAAAAGCCTTAAACCATTTTTTTCCAGAGGGTAATGTACTAGGGCTACAAATAAATCCATTTAGCCTGATAAAGATATCCTTAAAAGTAGCCAGGGTCATCTTGGATCATTGTAGATAGAATCTTAAACACGGATTCTAAGAAATAGTTAGAAACTGCAAGGAATAAAATAGTTATGTCTTCATCTGCTAGACAAATTATAATTTGCAAATGAATAAGACACACAGCCCCTTTGACTAACCTGATGAGGATAAATCACTGTTCTTAGTTAAGTTGAAGCTCTTTAAAATGGGAAAAAATACAAATTTGATACTAGAGCCATGGAGGAATGGAATAAACCAAATGGTAGAGGAGAAATACCATTATATGCAAAATGCTCAGGATGTTGATAAATGGCAATTATAGTGAAAGCCTTTCTAAGTAAAAAGGTCCATTGTAAATTGTGGAAGCCACAAAGCCTAGTGGTTAGGAATACAAGCCCTGGAATCACTAAATTTGAATCCTGGTTCTCTAACTAGACATGAAACACTGGCAAGTTACATAATCTATCTGGGTTTCAGTTTCCTTGTCTTTAAAATAAGGAACTCTATAAAAATATATCTCTAAAATGAGGATAATAATAGTATCTATCTCTAGGACTGTGGTATTGTTTAAATGAGTTAGTTCTTGTAAAGTACATAGAATAGGACAAGGCATGCAGTAAGCACGTGGCTTACTCTCTCATCTTCAACTCTTTGCTTAAATGTCACCTTAGGCCCTCCTTGATTGCCCTAATGAGTTGGCGACCCCATGCTTTCTGTCCCCTTCTTCCAGCTTCTTTGTCTTCTCACTCTAGAATGAGGCCTTTATTCATTGCTGTATCTTTAGTGCCCAGAGCAGTGCCTGACACATAGTGGGTAAGTAATTGTTAGATGAGAAATATACGTATATGATGGCTGTTATTCCTATTTACTCAATAGGGATTTTAAGTTGTGAGTGGTGAATTTGGGATACACAAAATATAAGCAGGAAAACAAATTGCAGCAAGGCTGACAATGCCAAAGGAATGGGCTTTGAGGAAAAGAGGCATACAAGCAGATGGCTTCATTAGATATAGATCATCTTTGTGATGTATCATTTAATCCTCTTGGCAAATCAAGATAAATGAGTTATATTAAGAGAAGGTTATTCATGCTGCTCCAGGTAGGCTGCTACTTACCATGCTTATACTCAACAGAAACCAATAATTCTTTCCAATTCCTGTCTTCTTACAGGCTGGAGATATAATAACAGAGCTGGAATCTGTAGATGATGACTGGATGAGTGGAGAACTAATGGGAAAATCTGGAATATTTCCCAAAAACTATGTTCAGTTTCTACAAGTCAGCTAAAGGTGAAGCCTGACTGTGTTTGTTGACACAAGAACTCACTTGAACTATCACTTTGACTATCAGATATGTTTTTGCACTATTTTTTTAACTGAAAAAGAAATATCTAAGCTGTACATGGTACACTAGAATTTTCTGAAAGCAGAAAACTTCTAGATTTTGTAGTTAGCTTTCATTACAGTAGAAACATGCACATGGGAACCCATGAGCTAGGATTCTACCAAGGAAAATATCTAGCAGGATTAGCAATGGAGACACATTTCCCCAGGGAAAACATCTGGTGACATGGCAGCACAGGGAAGCTGACAAGCAAAAGTTGCACTTGGACATCTATTTTAATCAGCACAAGTGAATTAACTGTGCTTTTTCACTTTTTACTTTTGTTTAAAAAGAAGGTGTTTGACATTCTACATCATGTAACTATCAGGTTAGTAATCTAAATTTCATTTTTGATGTTCAGATTAATTCTTACAGTTTGAATGCATTAGCCTTATTACCAGGGCCAGTCTTTCCTTCAGGAGAGATCGTTTAATGACTAGTTGGAGCATTTGTAAGCACATAGTGTTATCAGTTCATGCTCACCAAATGCTTCTTGTTACTGTGTTTTCCATTTGTCCAAGGATTTGAAGGTGGTCAAAATGTGATGTATGTTACCTACTCAAAAGAACCAAAAGCATCCCTGAAATGCCTTGCTAATACAACTAACCCTTCCATATACATGCTATACTTATTTCTTTGCTCAATGTATACTTTATGTTAACAGGGTTATTATAAAGCATACTTCCTGAATCTGCAATCATTCCTTTGACAATGACTGGTACCCAAAGGAAAATTCATTTTCTTTGCATTACCCCAGTAATATATAAAAGCTGTTTCTTGTTATAGTAGTACATTATGAATCACAAATCGTATCTTAGAATACAGAACAGCTGTTAAGATGGAAAACAATGCCAAACCCCCAAAGCTCATTTCTTTACAATATAATCAGAATGAAAAATAATTTAAGAGGACTGAAGACTGGTACTTTTTTCTTTTATTTTTTTCCCTAGCTCATCCCTGCATAATTATTAGAGTAAATAAAAAAACCACTTTCCTGCCCTCCATTGTTGTACCTTCTAAGCTTGAGATAAAAGTGGTTCTTTTCATGACTGATTCAATTACAGTTTATGGGCTAAAGCCAGATAGGTTGAAGACAATCTTCCAGACAGATCAGTGGAATAGAATTTTATTGGAAATATAAAATGCTTTCCCAACAATGCTCATGACTTTCTTCTATTTTGAGAAGAGTTTCATATGCTGGACCACTTTTTAGCTTTTGTTGTTTTTTCCCATTGTCCAAAAAGTTAGGCCATCAGTGGTTATACCATTATGGGAACACCACATGGAGTTCTATATAAGTAAGGCAATATTTACTTTGTATTTTACTAAAGTTCATCTCCCAGTTATGTGGTTACATTTGGTTTTAGAGTATGAGAACTGTTTTTTCTACATGTTTAGGGTAAAGAAGCGAGTATAAAGAAAATTCTTGTCAAATGTCATTCAAAACTAATTTCATGAGAAATGGGTGACTCAAAGCATTATCCAAACCAAATTCTCAATTGCAGTAAGCTATACAACAACAAGAAGAGGGTGGGGACATGGATTGGGACATGAGGTATATGATCTTTGCCTGTGTAATTTTAACATCTTTTATTGGAGATTCTGAAAACCTGTTTTTATTGGAGAAAAATATCCCCCTTAAATTTTGGCCTTCTGTCAGCAGAATTATAAGTGCAATAGTTGTAAATCTACTTGACACTATAATAAACTGAACCGAACTTACTTTTTTTTTTTTTTTTTTTTGGTGGGGGCGGAGGTCTTCCGGTGAGGACCAGAAAACCTGCTAGACAAATTCTGAAAGAGCTGGAACACTGAACCGAGCTTTCAAATTCCCTTTCTCCTCATGTAAGACTGAGTTTTTCAGAATGGAGATGGTTTCTTATTTATCTTTATATCCTCAGTCCTTAGTGCCATTCAGGTTCAAGGTTGGTTGAATGGATGAATATATAGCAATACCATTTGGATTCACTCAGTATCTTTTCTTTTTAATTTGTGGACAAAAATCTATATTGAAACAAAATTCATAGTTTTATGTCATTTCACTCTGTCATGCTCTATTTTTTGATTGTCATTTATTACCTACTCAACTGACAGGAAGCAAAAATGTAACATATAGGCTTTGATAGGTGCTTTCTTATTCTGTGTATTGATTGAATTCGAGGCAAGACTCAACCATGTTTAAAGAGAAACATAATTCTATACTCAATGAATTTCATCAGGGAGAAATAAGAATGCATTCTGTTTCCTTTCAGGAATTTTGGGTTAAAACCTGATATTGTTCATCTAAGCCTCCTCAAACTGGAATCTCTGAATCTTTGGTGGGTTAAAACTAGAGAAGCCATTTATTATATTTTTCTTATCCTTTTGAATACTAAAAGACAGCATATTTCTTTCTTTCTTTCTTTCTTTCTTTCTTTCTTTCTTTCTTTCTTTTCTTTCTTTTCTTTTCTTTCTTTTTCTTTCTTTCTCTTTCTTTCTTTCTTTCTTTCTTTCTTTTTTAGTTATAAAAGTCTTATTTTTCTTCTTCCCCTCCTCCCTACTCTTCCTGACAGCATATTTCTTTAAAAGACGCCCTTGTTATGGCTGGACAGGTAATAGAATATATCTACCATTGTGCTCATGGAAGTCACAGGTCATGAATATAGTCTAACATTCAGAATGAAAGAAATCAGCGCATTTATCAAAATTTATTATTAGAACTGACATTTGGAAAAAAACATTTTTCTATAAGATTATAAATCAATACCCTTAATAATCATTATTTAGTTTTTATTCCGTTTCCTTAGCTACTTGGATAAATATACCTAGAGAAAATAGCAATGGATACATGGACTAATTATAAGGGACTGTTCACTCTGATATAATCATTAATGGTTTATTCCTTTTAATTATTGTCAAATGCACATGAGCCATGTGATTCATGATTCAATGCCATTTTGAATGCCATCGAATGAATTCTTAACAGTGAACTTTTTCAGCACTAATGGGAAATTATTTTCTAACCTATGCCTTTTTACTTCACTCATTATAGAAGGGGAAAAAAAATAAAATCCTGACCAAGGACAACACCACCATCTAGGGGCCTCTCACTTAATTGCAAGCTCATCTTGTTAAACCTCAGAAGAGTCCTTGGAGACCAGAGCTCAACTTGCAGAGGTTAAATGATTTGCCTAAAGTCACAGTTACTGGCAGAGCCTAAAGTAAAACCTAGCCCTACTGATTCCCAATCTAGTATTTTTTCCATTTATTATGGCAGTGTGATACATTTCTCTTTAGCAGTTAAACAAGTAGAATTGATCTGTTTTATTGGCTATAAAGCTTGCAATTTCTCATACAATACTGATGATAAGAAAGAGTTGCACAGAATAAATTAAAGACTTGAATTTTTCTCTTTCAAGAAGAAAACTCCTGGCCGGGTGCAGTGGCTCACACCTGTAATTCTAGAACTCTGGGAGGCTGAGGCAGGAGAATTGTTGGAGGTCAGGAGTTTGAGACTAGCCTGAGCAAGAGCGAGACCCCGTCTCTATCAAAAATAGAAAAAACTACCCTGTCTCTACTTAAAAAAAAAAAAAAACAGAAAGAAATGATCTGGACAGCTAAAAATATATACAGAAAAAAATTAGCCGGGCATGGTGGCCCATGCCTGTGGTCCCAGCTACTCAGGAGGCCGAGGCAGAAGGATCACTTGAATCCAGGAGTTTGAGGTTGCTATGAGCTAGGCTGATGCCACGGCACTCTAGCCCGGGCAGCAGAGTGAGACTCGGTCTCAAAAAAAAAAAAAAAAGAAAGAAAAAGAAAAAACCAGCTGGGTGTGGTGGCATGTGCCTGTAGTCCCAGCTACTCAGGAGGCTGAGGCAGGAAGATCGATTGAAGTCAGGAGTTTGAGACCAGCCTGAGCAAGAGCAAGACCCTGTCTCTACCAAAAATAGAAAAAAATAGCTGGGTGCACACCACCACGCCCAGCTATTCAGGAGACTGAGGCAAGAGGATTTCTTGAGCCCAGGACTTTGAGGTTACAGTGATCTATGATGATGCCACTATACCCAGAGCAACAGAGCAAGACCCTGTCTCAAAAAAAGGGGGTGGGGGAAGCCCCGTCAGCTTCTCAGTTTTCATGTGGGCAGTTTATTTTGATGTCACCTAGAAGTTCAGACGTGAACAGATCCACTAATGGAAATTCCTTTTTCTGTTGAGTAGGGAATATTTGAATGCTTGGAACATCAGATCTTGTAAAAGTATGGAGAGCACAGCAATCTTAAAGCTAAGTTTTCATACAGATGTAACACAAAGGGCACTGAGACCAAGGGCTAAAGCTGGAAGACTGAAAAAAAATGCAGACCACTGGGGCACTATTCATTTCACCAGCTCTGATCTGCTGTTGCACCAGGGGTCTAATCAGGCCTGTGTCTGCCTCCTTCCTCAACAGCCAGAGAATTCATCTAAACCTTCCTACAGCCGCTCCCTACTCCAGGCGGCCAGACAGGAGTTCCAGACCAGTGTTGTCTCCCAGGACGTTAATACAGCAGCAAAGTTTATTGGTGCTGGGACAGCCATGGTTGGTGTGGCTGGTTCAGGGACTGGTATTGGAACAGTTATTGATAGCTTGATCATTGGCAAGCAGCAGCTCTTCTCCTAGGCCATTCTAGACTTTACCCTGTCTGAGGACATGGGGCTCTTCTGTTTGATGGTCACCTTCCTCGTCCTCTTGGCCATATGAGGCACCATGGGGATCACCTACCCGTCCCTTCTGCTGAGACACTATGCCGTTCCTGGTGCTGGAGTGTCCTACACTTTACCATTAAATACAACATTTCTCTCTAAAAAAAAAAAAAAAAAAAACCCAAAAAACAAACGTGGCACAAAACACAATTTTTATTATTTTGGAGTCTCAGAGATTAACCTAAGCACTGTTAAACTAGCACATTTATATTTCAGAGTCTGGGATGCATTCTGGATATTTTTAAGGGAATCATAAGTGTATGTATGCCACTGCAAATTATGCAATAATTCAATGATATATTTTTTAGGAGAAATGAATTAAATTCATAACTCAGAAAGGAATATTACCTACTGGTTGTCTATCTGCTTTTAACAAACATTGACTCACAATTTCAATACTAAATATTGTCCTATATTTAGTTCTT
Organism: Lemur catta; assembly: GCF_020740605.2. Taxonomy (NCBI): domain Eukaryota; kingdom Metazoa; phylum Chordata; class Mammalia; order Primates; family Lemuridae; genus Lemur; species Lemur catta. The sequence goes on along the minus strand of NC_059132.1, from coordinate 74,250,136 downwards.
CTTTAAAATTATTAATAAAAGGAACAGGCTCATGCCTGTAATCCCAGCACTCTGGGAAGCTAAGGCAAGAGGATCACTTGAGGCCAGGAGTTCAAGACCAGCTTGGGCAACATAGTGAGAACCCATCTCTACAAAAATTTTGTTTAAAAAAATTAGCCGGGCGTGGTGACACATAACCTGTAGTCCCAGCTCAGGGGAGGCTGAGGTGGGAGGATTGCTTGAGCCCAGGAGTTTAAGGCTGCAGTGAGCTATGATTGTGCCGCTGCACTCCAGCCTGGGTGACAGAGTGAGACCTTGTCTCTAAAAAAAGAAAATTGAAGTTCAAATTTAAAAAAAAAAAAAAAAGGAGCAGCTACATTTATTTCTTCAGTCATCTCGACATACTTCATTGGGTAGAGCCCTGACTTAAGGACCATTGAGGCTCACCACATTATCCTCCAGGCCCCCAAGTGGCCAACATCTGAAGAGCAGAATTGTTACTCCCAAAAGGGCCTCAGAGCATTTGGCTGGCCCTATACTGGAAGCAGTGGTGTCTTCCCTGTAGATGTATGAAAATGTCAAGCTATTAAAACAAACATACCGTGATGAAAGAGTTGTCTAATTCATCTGTATACGCAGAGCACTCTAGGGGCAGGTCAGTGTGGGAGCAAAGAGAGACCTGGCCAGACAGACAGGGTTGAGCTGCCGGCAGGCCCAGATGTCCGGTGAGGGGGCCAGGAGCGAGGTTGGAGAGCAACACAAATGAGGCACTAGGATGCTGTATCTGTAACACCATCTCCCAAGTGGGACAACTGTCCTGTGCAGGTGCCAGGCCATTCCTGCTACATGGGGATGGATGACTTCTATATCACATTTTAGTGGATGGCTGCAGAAACAGACTGCTTTATGGAGAGAATGAAGGTGATGATAATGCCATACAAGAAGCTCATATAAGAAGCTTGGGAAGATGAGAATCAGGATCACATTCTCAAATAGGGCTGCTGAGGAGAGCCCTGGACACTGGTGGTTCCAACAAAGCCAGCAGCCAAATACTCAAGCTCGTGCTTTACAGAGAAAGGGCCATATATGCAAAGTGGCCCCCAAATGCCTAAGGAATTGAGAAACCAATGAATGGGCAGACAAATCCAGTTTATTGGCAAAGGGTGGTTTATTGAGGAACTTACAAATGGAGGTGTGGTCTTTGGTGGCTGCAGTTAGACCTCCGCACTGTTACTCCCCAGACCCAGGACTTATATACCACAAGGGAAAGGGCGTATGTGCTCTGTAGGCAATTAAAGGCATCCCTCCAGAACAGGCAAGAATGCTACAGGCTATATAATTTGTGTGATAACATCAAGGTTGACATGTTCTTACACTAAGGACAAGAAATAAAGTAGGAATTTGGAGGCACTCACAAGAGACTGGGACTAATCAAAAGTCAACATGACGGATCACCATCCAAGATGCAATCAATTTTGTCTCCACAGGTGCCCATGAAGAAACTGAGATTTTCTTCAGGGTTTGGCACTGAGGACCACTACCATCAGGCCATAGATGGCAATAATGCTGACCATGACCACTGAAATGTTGGACATTGTTATCAGATCTGGCCACATAATCCCTGAAGGTGATGGCCAGGCCACTGTGCAGAGCCATGGTACTAAAAACCACAGTAGCCAAGAAGCCCATGACAGGGGAATAAAAAGAGGCATATTTAGGTTTGGTTCCAGACCTGAGTGGATGTGAAAGGGTGAGTCCACTGTGTGGAAAGCATACCCCAGAGTGGGACAGACAGACACCACAATGTAGCAAGTCCATGACCTAGCTGACTAGACCCCATTTTAAATTGAGTCATAATTTACATAAAATGCATGGATCTTAAGCAAAAATTCTGAGTTTTGATAATTATATACAGTCATATAACCATCAACCAATACAAGAACATTTCTGTCGCCCTAGAGAGTTTTTCGTGCCTCTTTCCAGTTAATCACCACGTGTCCCTTTCCCCCCGACAGAGGCAGTCCTTGTTCCGATTTCTACCAATGTAGATTAGTTTTGCCTGTTCTTGAAGTTCATAAAAATGGAATCATATAGTATCTACTCTTTCTATCTGGCTTCTTTTGCTCGACATAGTATTTTTGTGACTTATGCATGTTGTTGTGTCAGTAGTTCATTCCCTTTTACTACTGAGTAGTATTTCTACATATGAATGTACCACAATTTGTTTATCCATTCTTCTGTTGGGTTTTTTTCCAATTTTTAGCTCCCATGAATAAAGCTGGTATGAACTTCCTTAAGCAAGTCTTTTTGTGGAATGGCATTTCATTTCCCTTGGATTCATACCTAGGAGTAAAATGTTAACTCATATAACAAATATGTTTAATTGTATAAGAAACTCTCTGTTTTCCAAAGACATTGTACCATTTTACACTTCACCAGCAATGTTCAGGAGTTGCATTTGCTCCACATCCTTACCAACATTTGGTTTTATCAGTCTATTGGTATTGTAGTAAGTTACATTTTCTTTTGACATAACAATTACAATATCACAAACAGACTTCTAGGACATGACACCTGCAATAATTTTTCTACCTTGACTCTACAAATGATCTTAGCAAATGGAAGCTCGTTACCCTTCATTGCTGTCACTTGCATTGCCTGTTGCAGCATTACGTCCAACAGAGAACTACTCATTAAATTGGTGTGGCTGGACATTTAATGATATTAAGGAACGTTGAAATTTGGAGGTGTGTTAATAGAATTGTGGTTATGTTTCTTTTTAAGGAATCATTTCAGAGATGCATGCTGAAGTATTTACATTTGATATGCTAGATTTGTTCCAATAATTGGGGAAGAGAAGAAAGTGTCAGGAACTTTGTGGTATTTGACGTTTTACCCAACTTGTAAGCTAAAATGTTAGCCTACCACAGTTTCATGTATGCTCGCAGAAGACATTAGAGTCCTGGGTCAGAAAAAAAGACTTTGTTACTCACAGCAAAAGTAACAGCCAGAGTTTCATGTTCATTTTTTGTCAGTTTCCCATGTACCCCCAAATCCCAAGGAGGTGATTCAAAGGCCTCATCATGGAGTGGGTTGCATTACAGGAGAGAAATGCTTAAGATTCACCACTCTCATGGCAAGTGGAAGCCAGCCTGCTTTTTTTTCCTGGGGGAGACGTTACCTCATCTCTCAAGGTTGCTCACAAGGATGCAAACACGACCCTGAGAAATGGCCCAGGTAAAGAGCAGTCAAGGGATTGTATTCTTGGCATACTCAGCAAGAACATACACGAACACTTGGAGTCTACGACAGCGTATTACTTTCCTCACAATTCACTCTTCAGCTTGACACATTCTTGGCCAAACTTGAATTTTTACACAAGGATGCTATTCTGGCAACCACTCTGATTAATCTAGAGGCTATAACCAAATCCACTCAATTTGTCTTATACAACCTTTAATTAATGCTATTATCAGTAAAATTTGAAGTAGCAGATGAAGCCAACCCTCAGTATTCATCTCAGGAACGCTCTACAGGGTCCCAGACAGCTAACTGTGATTAAGTCTCAGGGAGAACCAGCAGGTCTTATTTTAGGCAGGCACGAGGTATTCTACGGCCAGGATATTATTCATTACAACCTGCACGGGGAGTTTAAACTGATCTGGTAATCTAGTGGCATCATCAGTAATTATAGGGACAATAGATGAACCACAAAGCAATCCATGTCCTTACTGGAGAGCCATCTCATGGCCCATTTTTCCCCCACATACAAAAATATAACTCAAAGGGCACAAGGCACTTCAGTTCAGGATTTGTTGTAAAACCTCATCATCACGTTGGTTAAGTCACATGAGCAGTGTCACCAAATAGCTGCAGCTTCAGTTGCCACGTGTGGCATAACACAAGGCCACTCATATCAAAAGCATATGGTCAGTCAGGTTTTTTTTTTCTTTTTCGGCTAGTCAAGTGAAGCTGTGGGAGTGGAGAAGGAACAAAGGAATCTGTAACTGGTTGGGATCGATTAGTTGTAAACACTGCGCTCGGACCAGGCTGTTCAGTCTGATTGAATCCAAGCTTTGTTGGTCCTTATGTCTGTATACATTTGAATTTGGGGGCTGTGGTTCAGGCACAGCAGAATAATGCAAGGCCGACCACACGTCTACATGTGTTTTCCTGTTTTCGTAGCACATGCACAGGGATGAAAACCCAGCAGCAGGTCACACTGTCAGCTGCCGCTGCCATTTGATTCAGGTAGCGGTTTTGGATCAAGAGCAGTGGTTCCAACTGGAGGCAGTTTTGTCCCCCAGGGGATATTTAGTAATGTCTGAAGATACTTTTATTTGTCGCAACTAGGGGGAAGGTGCTACTGGCATTTTGTGGCTAGAGGCCAGCAGTACTGCAAAATGTCCTACAGTGTGCAGTACAGCCCCTCACAACGAGTATTGGCCTAAAATATAATAGCGCCTACGTTGAGAAATCATAAACTGTGCATTGATTGTACCCCTTCACTCTCACTCCTAGGGCCTGAAGTGTTTTCTCCCTAGATGCCAGTGTTGTTGCTTTCCCTCCACTGACACAAAATTGATACCTATAACAAACTTCTCTCCATCATTCCTTCTTTCACCCAGAACTTTTTTTTTTTTTTTTTTTTTAGACAGGGTTTTTCTCTCTCACCCAGGCTGGAATGCAGTGGCCTTATCATAACTCACTGCAACCTCAAACTAGTGGGCCCAAGAGATCCTCCTGCCTCAGCTTCTCGAGGAGCTGGGCTTACAGGTATGTGCCACCATGCTTGGCTATTTTTTTAAATTTTTTGTAGAGACAGGGTCTCGCTATGTTGCCCAGGCTTACCTATACCTTTTGTCCTGTTACCCAGGAGACAGCAAAGAAGATAATCCCTTTTTGGGGACTGTCATATTCTATGACTCAACTACCTTACTCAGGTGTGTGGAACAGGAGGAGGTGAGGGTAGTCAGTAATGCCAGTTATCTGTGGATGGTAGTGAGCATGAAATAGTCATCAAATAATCTCACTTTCAGCTTATTGCTGGATGGCCTTTATGACAAAAGACATCCCACTGTCAGACTGCAAATAGTCTGGAAAACTAAGAATATGATACATTAGTTTCAAGACCTACAATCGTATTGTCAAAGTCACTTGATCAGACTGGAACAGCAACATCATAACCTAAGAATGTGTCAATAGTAGTGAGGCACCATTAGTCACCCTGAGAGTGGGCCACAGGCCCAGGGTAGCAATCTGTCAGGACCAAGTGGGGCCCTGTGTAATATGGCCTCATTTACTGAAGACAAACGGGCCAACTTTTGGCAGGAGTCACGAAGACTGGCATGCGAGAAAGAGTACTGTGTGCCTAGTCCATGATGGCAGATGTGTCACCATTGTGGGGACGGTCTAGGTGGTGCCAACTTGATCAGCAGCTTCATTCCACCGGGTCTTATCAGAGAACCGGCCCTACCGTAGTCATCCACACGAGTGACTCAGGTGGTCCAATCAGCAGCCACGTTTCCACAGTTACAGCCCTAAAGGGGTGTCTTTATTCTTCCTATCTTTCAAGCAGATCTGATGGCTAGGCCATAGACAACAGCCCAACAGTCAACAAAAATACATCAAGGTTCATCAAGAGTATTTGCTACGTCTATGGGAACCACACTGAGTTCTGCCCAACTGAGCAGTGGCCATGTTCTCCTGAAGTTGGACAGCAACAGCAGCACAATGGATACTCTCTGACTCAGTATTTGTTCTGTAAAATTTGAATTCAGTCAAAAGGCCACACTCAAGGATCCAGAAGGCCTCATGTGGCCCCAAGGCCACAGGTCCCCCACCCATCTGTGAAGTAAGGCCACATGGAGCCAGCACTTGTGGGTATGCATCAAGAGGTGAAGTGGAAGATAAACAGTTTTCCAAGAGTTGCCGTTACCACTTTATGCAAAATCAGGATGATGCCAAGGCTGCTGCACCCAGAACACTGACCATCAAGGCCTGTTTAGGGAGGCATATACTATCTCCAGTATCTCCAATAAGGTGTTAGGTTTTTTTAGGTGATGAAAAGTTAAAGAGAGCAGTTGACTGCCAGAGGGAGTGAGCACTGTGAATCACCGCACAGTCTCAAGAAACTACTTGCTGAACAAGCCCCTGAATTTTATTGGAGTTTATCAAACACTCCTGTTGGTAGAGGTGTGATGAAACTGGTCAAGGCCCATGAGATTGAGAATTGTGAGTTCTCAAAAAATGGGCCATCATCCTCTTCATAGATAGAGTGAAAACTTTGGACATCAGAGAGTAGAAACACTTATGTTAACACACACATACACACCCTGGTGGCAAATGGCAGGGGCATTTGTTCTATTAACACTTTTCTAAACATAGCAGTGCCCTGAATGGGAGAATCTCCTCTGAAACTGTGAGCATTTAGTGCACAAGCTTGTACACATCAGTCTCACGTTTAGCAGTGGAAGATTTAACAACAGTACATTAAGTTGGCCCAGAGGGCCTCACACACATAAAATAATTATTCTATTGATAAAACATTTATTTTATAAATTTTCAAAAACTTTGTCTTCACTACAAATGTTGCTCAAATCCTATCAGTTGAATTTGGATGCTATGTAGAGCAGGCATTGGCAAACTTTTTTCTGTACAAGGCCACATAATAGATATTTGAGGCTTTTGTGGGCCAAAAGGCAAAACTGAGTATATTATGTAGGCATATAACAAGAGGAAACAAATTTCATCCAAATTTTTATTAATGAAGTTCAAACTATATTAATAATGGAGTACTTTTTTAATAATACAAGTCTACTGAGAAGAATGGAATTCTCTCTTTTGGGGTGGGGGATAATATTTATGTAGGATCCAAAGTTAGTGATTCCTGTAATGAAAATCAATTGCAAATTTTCATCTGTGAATGCTGATTTGCAATGAGATTTTACATATTTCATTTTTGAAGATGTCTTTTCACAGATAGGTGACATGTGTGGCCAAAATATTTTGAGTGCCACGTCACTGATTTGCAGTGTGCTGCGCCTTAGTGTCAAGTGGCAAATGCACCACATATGGCCATTGTGGCAATTACTCAACTCTTGCAGTGTAAAAAGCAGCAACTGACAATACTTAAATGAGTGTGACTGTTCTAATAAAACTTTATTTGTGCATACTGAAATCTGAATATTATTTCACATGTAATAAAATTGGTTTTTTTTCAAACCCTATAAAATTGGAAGAACCATTACCAGCTTGCAGGCCATACAAAAATAGAAACTGGTCAGATTTAGCCCATGGGCAGTAATTTGCCAACCTATCCTAGACTAAGGATTTCCTCACATGGGTGGTTAAGGACTACAACAGCAGCTGCTAGATCACGGGCAAAGTCCCTAATAAAGAAAATCAAAGCAAGTGAACAAAACAAATGCTAAAAACTGTAATTTAGGACAACTTTACCGCCCCCCCCAAAAGATTTGAAACTATAAACTGAAAGAATATACTGCATACCTAACACTATTTAATCAGAAAAACCACTACCAAGACATATTCTAGTAAAATTATTGGATTTTTTAACAAAAAATTTTTTAAAACTTGAGGCCCTCTAGCCAAAACCAAAGACTTGTGAGGGAAAAAAACCAGATTATCATACTCTTCATTAGCAATACTTTACACTATAAGAAAATGGAATAGCATATTAAAGATGCATGAAGAAAGAGTGAGCCAAGGATTTTATATCCAGCAAAAGTGACTTTCAGATATAAAGTACACTGAAAACCTATACCCAACATGCAAGGATATTATTGCCATGAGAACTTCCTGAGGAATCTACCAGAGAACAGACTTCAAACAACCAAAATGACTAGAGAATCATCAGCCTAAGGACTGCTGGCAGTACAGTTACTGGTAGCACTGAGACTAAATGAAGGCCTAGAGGGCTATTAAGCGGTGGCCAAATGCTCAAGCAATGCTACCATAGTGCAACTATAAAAACTTACTGGGGAAGAATGTGGCAAGCATATGCCAAGAACATTTTAAACTGTTCTCAGTAATTATATTGGTGACTTCCTCTTCCATACTCTTCTACATTTAAGAACTGTATCATTACATTAGGCCCACCCAGATAATCTAGGCTACTCTCCCTAGTAGTTTTTTCCCCTTTTCACACTAGTATGCACTTACATTAAAAGTCCAAATGGTGCTGCTTGATTTACACATTAAAGAAGCAAAAGTCTCTTTCAAGCGTTAGATTTGCTACTGAGGACTAATTCGTGCTTTATCACATAGGAAGTCTTCAGTAATCGGTTTTTGAAGGTTTGTGTATCACTGATCACAAAAGTTTATTTTCCTGTGAAAGACTACATCAAAATAGTTCAAGTGGAATCAACTAAAGAAGTCATCCAGATTCTTAAAATGGTTAATTTAGAATTTGCTCGCAGTATTTTCAGTAGATATGTTAACTACCTTCAAGTTGGCCCAGGCTGGGGTGCAGCCACCCAGCACACCCCAGCCACCCAGTGCTAGGATTACAAGTGTGAGCCACTGCACCTGACCCCAAACCGATTTTTAAAAATAAAATACATATTCTTGGGCCTGGCACAGTGGCTCACACCTGTAATCCTAGCACTCTGGGAGGCCAAGGAGGGAGGATTGCTTGAGCTCAGGCGTTCAAGACCAGCCAGAGAAAGAGTAAGATTCCGTCTGTACTAAAAATAGAAAAATTAGCCAGGTGTCCTGGCACATGCCTGTAGTCCCAGCTACTTGGGAGGCTGAGGCAGGAGGATCACTTGAGCCCAGAAGTGTGAGGTTGCAGTGAGCTAGGATGACGCCACTGCACTCTACCCAGGGTGACTAGAGCAAGACTGCCTCAAAAAACAAACAACAACAAAAACATTCTTTTGGAACCTTTTTCAAATCAGCCCTCTAAGATAAAAGTAGAAATACTATCCCAATCTCTATTCAGCAGTGTAGATTAGAGCTTGATTGTCGATTATACCCTATCTTACTAAATGATGTCCAGCCTCGAAGCACTAAGAGGAAAACTGATGTACCATTTATGTAACTCAATTCCTCATCCCCATCCCCAGTGACCTCTTTTTAGGCCCAAATTCTGTCCACCTTGGGGAGAAAGCCCCTGCCATTTGGGACTCAAGTTTATGTCTAAACCAGCCTTTAGTAGAAAATATTAGGGCATTTGCTTCTTCACTGAGGGACATTAATAGGGAACATTATTCGTTCTTTTATTCAAGAAACATTAAACTCCTAGGCACTGAAGATATAGCAGTGAATCAGACAAAAAAAAAAAAAAAGCACTGTCCTCATGGAGCTTTCCTAGTAGACACAAGTAAACAAAACTATGGGAAAAAATAACAAGGAATACAGGAGGGTAGAGTACAACTTTTAATAGGATGAACCTATCATCAGGGTCTACTGAGGACACATTAGAACAGAAACTGAAAGGAGTAAGCCCTGTGGTCATCTAAGGAAAGAATATTCCAAGCACAGGGAAAACAAGGATAAAAGATGGCTTGGCTAGAAGAGCAAGGGGAAGAGGAGTGAAGAGACAAGTTAAAGCCAAGACCACACAGGACCTTTGAACTGACTGTCTAAAATAGACTTCCACGGTAAGTCACAGATAGTAACAATCCAAGTTACCATGGTGGCTTGCTTCAAGGTAATAGCCATGGAGTTGGTAAGAACTGGTTAGTCTCCAGATGTATTTTCGAACTAAGAATAGCCAAGGATAACCAGAGGATTTTAGCCTAAGCAACTGAAAGGTTGGGTAAAATCGAGATCAGGAATACCATTTTCTTTTCCTTTTTTTTTCTTAAGAGACAGCATCTTGCTGTTACCCAGGCTGGAATGCAATGGCAGGATCATAGCTCATGTAGCCTTGAACAACCAGGCTCAAGCAATCCTCACACCTCAGCCTCTGGTAGCTGGGACCACAGGTGCGAGCCACACCTGGGACCCAGGAATAACATTTTAGAACACTACATGTAAAATGCCTACTTGATATCCAAGTGGGGTATCAAGTAGGCAGCTGGATAGACAAACCTAGAAATACCAGAGAAAAACATGGGCTAGAAATATAAAAACCTGCACCAGTTTATTTAAAGCCAAGAAACAATCTAGGTTAGTTAGAGTATAAAATATTCCAAGGATCAAGCCCTAGGGCCTTCCAAAACTGATTCAAGGGTCTAAGAGATGACCTATTATACAGTAAAGGAGCCAGTGAGGCAGGAGGAAAACCTTGAGCTGAGGTCTTTGAAAACAGTTAAAGGAAGAAATCAACTGTCAAGTGTCACTAGTAAGAGGTCAAATAAAATGAAGACTGAGAATGGATCAGCAACAAAATCACTGGTAATTTTGGCAATGACAGCTTTCTTGGAGTGGTGTGGGGGAAGAGGCTAACTGCAGCAGATTCAATAAAAGTAAAATGCAAAAATACAAAATAATTTTTTAAACTTCAGGTAAGTAAAATCATACAAAAACGTGTAAAAAAAAAAAAACCCTTTGACCTTGGCTATAAGGTGGCTGAGTAGAGTGCTCTGGAAAGGTATCGGAGTATTTCAGTTTGTATGCTGATGCAAGGGACAGGGAGGAGGAACTGATAAAGGTGCAAATTACAAGATTTGGGATCTAATGCTCAATGGAAAGATTGTCTTAGCACAATTCATCCAGGGACCTGACTGAAGCCAGAAAATAAATACAAACACATGAACAGATGGCAGGCTGTTAGTAATGGAAATGTGAGGTCCTTTTCTCATCTAATTTAGTGATATATTTATATATCTATCAATTTTGTTAGTGCTTATAGGAAGCAAGGTCATCATCAGCTAAGCAAGAAATGAGAAATTGGGATGTTTGAGGAGAAAAGAGGTAACACAACAGGTGAGTGACTGGTGGTGGGCAGCACTAAACACCCACCTGGTAATAGACCAGTAACCAGTTTCTCTTGCCAAATTCAGCTTCACAGTGCAGGGGCACAGCACGACGGTTATATTCAATTTATTTGTTCACTGTACTACACATAGCCAGAGGCATAAGATAGTATTTGGATTTAAAAAAACAAACCTAAAAGCCAATGGGCTCTACCCTTTCTATTACTCAGTTTAACATACTGGTTCTCAAAGCATCTCTGGACAGTCAGCATCACTTGTAAACTTGCTACAAATGCAAACCTTCAGGCCTCACCCAGAACCACTGAATTAGAAACTCTGAGGTCAGGGCCCAACAATCTGTTTTAACAAGGCTTCCAAATAATTTGAGAAACATCAAAAAATGTAAGGCATGTAATTGTTTCCTTTCATTAACCATCTATATAACACTTTCAGATCACCACAGCTTAAAATGGTACAGTACCCCCTTTTCAACTACTTAATAAAATCCACACAACAGGTCAGAAAAGTTTACCAGCTATCAAATCAGAATATCTGATCCCCGATGCTGTCAGACTATTTAAAAAGAATGTTCAGAAACAAACCATCACAAATAGGACTCTTTATTTGTCATTGAAAGTCTGAATTTTAAACAGATTCTTGGACTGGTGGTTCATATCCATCAGCTCGTTCAACTTTAGCGCCTGTCTCGTCACCAGTAGCTTTTCCAGAGCTACTACCTTCACCATGAAGCTCCATGAGTTTCCCCACTAAAAGGACAAGAAAACTTTTGTTAGTGATAGCATATTGTATCTTGAAACAATGGCCTTCAATACTATGCAGGCATGACAGGAAGGAAAAAAGGCTATCAAACCCCACCTCCCAAAAGAAAAAACAAAAGAACCCTCCACCACAATGTTACTTATCCCCACAACTTTTTCTTTCAGGAATCCTGCAATTTCTCACTTACATTCAAACTTGGGCTTCTTGAGCATTTTTACTTTTCTAACAAAGACATCGTGGAGAGGATAAATAGATTGACAAGCCTTTTCTATGTCTTTTCCAATGCTGTCCGGAATCCTAAAAACCATCAGTAATAGATTAGTTTAATAATTTTTTTTAAAAGTCCTCGTTCTCAGTCTTAAGGGTTAGATAAGCCAAATTCTTTAAACAGAGAGAAGCCTTAGAATAAACCTACACATACAACACTTACCTCTTAACCCACACAAGTCCTCATGTAAGATTGTCTAGCCTTATGCTTTTTCCATTACACCCCCTCTTAGCTTACAGTACACTGCATGGGAATATCAGAAAAATGTAACAGTTATCACTGGACATCATCTGGGACCGAAACATTTTTTCATCACTTATGCCCATGCATCTAATTGTGGAAGATTTTGTATATTCAGTGTTACTCTCTAATTAAGGCAAAGACATTTCCTGTTCTTCAAGTCTCAGTATCTGCTGTGAGACAGCATCATCCAGAAAGAGATAAAACAAAACCATGCCATATTTACTCAGTACTTACACTCATCTAAAGCGATACAGCTAGAAAGATCCAGACAGGATTTAAACAGAGGTCAGACTCCACCTTGCAGTATGTGCTTTCCCTCTGCCGAGGGATAATCAGATATTCAGGGTTGTATTTTGTGAGGAAGGAAAGAAACACTCACAATTTATTGACTACTTCTTTCAAGTCATTTGTCTGCACCTCTCTGGTCATGATTTCCATCATCTTCTTCCGGATTTGGCGGACCTGTTGGTGCTGAGCATAAGAGGTCTTCCGTATCTGATTGTTGCGTTTTTTAGTAAAACCAACACAGAACAGACGAAGCAAATAACCATCGGTAGTCTTGACATCAACATGAGCTTCAATCATAGTCTAGGGGAAAAAAGATACCATCAGATATAACAGATTTTAATGTTATCAATCTTATTTCTCAAGTTCCAATTTTAAAAAGGTGGAATGTCAAATATTCATTATGCAATATAGTCTAATAAGTAATATATCTAGTTTGCAGAATTAACTTCCTTGAAAATGAACTTACCAGTAGTTACCCTCAAATCCTCCCTATCCTTCATATCCAATTAAATACCAAGTCATCTCAACTGTCTTCCGTCCTCTCTAACCTATCATCACTATCACTACCTCAACACACACCCTTTGCATATATATATGTATACCTTTAACAGACCACTCCCCATCACTATCACACTACGTAAGATAAGAGGAAAATAGGTTTTAAAGAGAGGGTCCATGGTACTCTTATAAGGGGATCTACACTTATAATTTCATCTTTAAAAAAAACGTGTTTTGAATAGGTGAAGTATTGCTAAATTAATACTAAATGCACCTTTTCAAAAAATGTCCTTTTTGTTCCAAACTAAAGCCATGCTGAGAATTAAACATTCAATTTCACAACTAAAATGCAATTAAAAATCCATAATTAGCGGTCATATTATCGCCTAAATTAAAAAAACAAAAATCATCTTAGGTAATGATGAAAAGAAAAGTGATTTGCCTCATTTGCATTTTGTAAATTTTAAATCTTAGTTTAAAAAAATGAACCTATCAATAAAATTACAGCCAAGGGACTTTGGGAGGCTGAGGTGGGAGGATTGCTTGAGGCCAGGAGTTCAATATCAGCCTGAGCAACACAGGAAGACCCTGTCTCTACAAAAAAAATAAACAAAATTAGCTGGGCATAGTGGTGCATGCCTGTAGTCCCCGCTACTTGGGAAGGTGAGGCAAGAGGATCACTTCAGCCTGGGAGTTTGAGGTTGCAGTGAGCTATGGTGACCCCACTGCATGCTAGCCTGATGCTACGGAGCAAGACTTTGTCTCAAAAAACAAAACACACCACTTAGGGGAATGTCAGAAATAAATGTAACGGTATAATCAGTATTTATCATTTGGGACCGAAACATTTTGTCATCATTCATTCCCACATACAAAATATTTCAAAACTGGGTGGCTAGCCAGACACATCTGAAATGATACTGTTTACTAAAGCCTTTTAATGTCAAGCACTGTACTAAGCATGTTTACATGGATTTTTAATTTTATCCTCACAATTGAATGTAATGATATTCTTACCTCCATTTTACAGATAAAGAAACCAAGGCTTAGCAAGCTTAAGTTACCCTCCAAAGAGAACACAACTGCAAAATGGAGCCAAGATTTCAATATCACACCAAAGGCTCTGCCACTACTATGCTCTACTGCCAAAGGTAATCAAAAGACTTTCACTAGAGTTTATAGTGAAATAAACTCAATTTTGAGGTCCAAAGATATTTGGAAGACAGGCAAAACTGCTCACCTGCACCCAGATGTTCCTCAAAACACCACTAATCCATGAAGCAAAAAATCCTGACTTGAAGATAACCCAATATTAAACCTTGGATTTAAAGAGATAAGTAAAATAGGAAGATCATACCTTGCCAACCCCAGAGTAAGCACTCAGTAATAACAAGAAAACAATCAAGGATTTAAAGTGAACTCAACCACAATTTTATAATATGCTTCTTTCTGTCATCACACCATGACATCTTTGGTCACACACTGCACAGTACTACACGTTCTAAGGGAACTACTGGTCTCACCTGCCATTTTTTAACCATGGAACACATTTTGTCACGGGTAAGGTCCATGCCATGAAAATTAGTCAGGCAGTTTTTGCCCTGAACATCTTCAGTAATCAGCTTGAATTTTCTAAATGCAACTTCATCATTTTGCAGATCAGCGAGGCTCACTTCAAACACACGACCCTTGAGGCCATCGGAGGCAATTTCTACAAAACAAGAATTAAAAGTGTTACTAACAACAGGAACCACATAAGCAAAGGCAAGCCTACAAAGTCATGCACATAAGTTGAGGTTAGACATTAACAAACATCCAGATGCCAATGGTTTATCAACAATGCTCATTAGGAGCTCAAAACTACCTATACAGGTTTTCTTAGTAATTCTAAAAGCACCACCTTGCTTCTGCAGTGTTGTACCAAAAACAAGCAGCACAGATGCAAAAGCTGACATTTCCTTTAAAGTCTCCCATCACAGGACCAATAGCAGACCCAGATGCCGGCTACAATATATATCCCCGAATTTAAGGAAAATATAAACCAAGGGTAAGATACTCACTTGTTCCTTGAGTCCTGGTGACTAGTGTTTTCCCAATATTTCTTATATTGAACATAGCAGGTGCCTTCACATCATACCAATCTTTCTTAGAAAATGGATCAACCCTAAATTTTAAAAAAATGATTACGTTTCATTGCAGATCACACAATTCTGTGGTACGTATTTTTTTTTTTACTTTCCTCATTCTAATGCTGCTGTCACTATCACTTCCCATCAAGATTTTAAAAGGCTTATCAGCCACCTGAGACTGGAGTAAACTTTCTCTCCCAGTGATGTTAGGGGCACATACGTAAATTTAGCTCTTCCCACTGTATGTTTCAACTGTCCAGACCACAGACTTTGAAAGTAAGTTTTGCTCATGTCCCAACCTAAACGGTCCTTTTCCTCCAAGTAACAGGCAATCTCAGGAACTTTGCCGGTACGTCAAAGTACGTACTGGTAGCTAAGACCCTTCAGGACCTCAGGCAAGCCTAGCAGGAGTTCCCAGGTTCCACCCGGCCCAAGCAGCGGCAGACTGCGGGGTCCTGATTAAGCAAGGACAGTGCTCTCCTGAACTCCTGCTCCTGAAGCTGCATCAAAAGCCCGCGGAATTCAGGCAGCCCGTGAGACCACAAATATGGAACGCTCCAGCCCCGAGTCGCAGCGGCAACCTGGCTGAAACGCGCCACGCGCCACGCGCCACGCGCCACGCACCAGAAGGCAAAGGGAGAGGCAGACGACCCGCCGCGACGCAGCACCCAGACCAGCCAGGCCGCGTTACTGGAAGCACCCACCCGCCACGGCCAGCACAATCCGACCGGCATCCTCGCCATCCGGCCCATGCCGTGATCTAGAACCGGCCCGCAGATCCCGGCAGAACCCCGGGAAGCAGGAGTACACGACAGTCGCTACTTACACTTTCTTCTTGGCTCCCTTTTTGCCGCCTTTCGTAAGGCGCTTGTTCTTGCCAACCGCCATGGTGCTGCTCAGAGAGCCAAAAGGGCGGAAGTGCAGCTCGCGCGAGAACTTACAAGTACGGGGGTGGGACGCGCCGTCTACGTGACCTTTACTCTTTTGCTCTTCCGGCCTCAAGAGTATCGCGACAACGGAGAGTGCCACTCCTCAGTCTGTAGATGCGACAGCGCTCTCGTGTGTGGGGAGGCCGCGCAGCATGCCGCGGGCTCACTGGGAGGCTGAGCGCAGGTGCAGGCGTCTGGTCACCTGTGGCTTCTGCGGCTGTGACCTGAAGTAAGTTTCTGCAGAACTCTCACTCAGCGTCGTTCAAAGCTGAACTCTTTGTCTAAGCCTCAAACCTATTCTCGCGAGCATGAGCTTTGCAATTCGACAACCGACCCGGGTTCAAATGCTTGTTTCAACAATACTTTGCCGTGTGACCTTTCTACCCTTCAGTTTCCTCATAAGTAAAATGAGCATAGTAATACGGTTGTTAGCAGGATTAAATAAGTATAACTCCAGGGATGCTAGTAATATTCTGCTTGTTGATATGGGTGCTGGTTATTAATCTCAGGTATGGTTGCTTTGTGAACACTCATCAAGCTGTGTGCTTATTTGTGTACTTTTTTATATGTTACACATTAATAAAAGTTTTTTTTAAGTGGAGTGAAATCTCTAAATTTTTCAATTTTTGCACCTGATTCCTCCAAAATATTTTTTTTAACTGTAAGGGTATAACCAAGCACATCCTGGCAAGATGTGACCCACTAGCTCAAGTGTCCTGCGCAAGTGTGTGGATGGAAAGCATCTGGCCATACGGGCTTAGTACTCAGCCAGTAGTGTGTTGAGTTCCCTTCTCTAACTTCCTCTCAGGCAAAAAATCCCTGTGACCAAGCCAGAAACCATTAAGCCCCCAGCAAGCTTTTAAATCTTAGGATCCCTCCCAGTCCTCCATCTCCTACCTCCTACCAACCCTACGCTCTAAGACAATCTTCCTAAATCTGTAGTAGGGTCCTGAAATCTTTCAATAATTCTATAAACCTCAGTTGCCTGGAGGATAAAGTCAAAGTCCTTGTTTCATGACAGCATGAATATACTTGACACTGCTGAACTATACACTTAAGAAATGGTTAAGATGGCCTGGCTGGTGGCTACTCAGGAGACCAAGGTAGGAGGAGTTGAGCCCAGGAGTTGAGTCCAGGCTGGGCCACGTAGCAAGACCCAGTTTCTTTTAAAAAGAAAGGTTAAGATTGAGCTGGGCGTGGTGGCTAATGCCTCTAATCCTAGCACTTTGGGAGGCTGAGGCGGGAGGATTGCTTGAGGTCAGGAGTTCAAGACCAGCCAGAGCAAGAGTAAGATCCGGTCTCTACAAAAAATAGAAAAATTAACTGGGTGTAGTGGCGTATGCCTGTAGTCCCAGCTACTCAGCAGAGTTTAAGGTTACAGTTAGCTATGATCATGCCACTACACTCCAGCCTAGGCAACAGAGTGAGACCCTGTCTCCAAAAAAAAATGGTTAAGATTGTACATTTTAGGTTATATGTTTCTCGCTACAATTAAAAAAAAAAAAGGTCAAAGTTCTTAGTTAAGGGTACAAAACCTCTCTTATCTGGCCCCAACCACTTACTCCTTTTCAGCCTCACCACATCTTGACCTCTACTGAGTATCCATCCTTATACCAGCCACCTAGAACTACTAAAATTCCCTGGACTACACAGGCTTCTTTTGCCTCCTTTTCCCCCTCATAAGCAGGCAAATACCTGTGCATTTCCAAGACAGCTCAGCTTCATTTCTTCTTTCAGTAAGACACTAATTCCTTAGACAAACAGGCTTTCCCTCAGACTTGGTCCCAGAAGACCTAGCACTACTTAACTTCTTGGTAGCTATGAGTAAACATGTTCCTTTCTCACTGTGAGCTAGAGCACACACAGTGCAGTCTTTTTCTTGTTTATGCCCATCTCTTAGCTCTTAGCACTTTGTAGCCTCTCAAATTATTTGTTGAGTGAACAAATAAGAGGTGAGACATCAGTCATATTTTGGACTTTGTGGGTCTGTCCAGATTTTCAAAAGAATTTTGAACCAAGACTGGACTTTTTAAATTTTAAATTATTTTTCTCATCTCATTGCAGACTGGTGAAAACTAATAACCAGTGGATATCAATTAGTCCTTCCAAATATAATATTGAGTCTAATAAATTCTCTATTAATTCTATACCAGTAGTAACGTTGAGTAAATCTACTTCATAGGTGCCAGTTCATTAGTTTAAAACTTTCCCAGTGGAAAATGTTATAGACACCTAGCTGCCTACTTCAGAATAAAAACTGAACTTACCTTCTTCCTGATCTGATTCCTCTTTCTGCCCAAAAGTGAAAGCCACAGGGGAGGCATTAATGAAGTCAGCTGCATCGAATTTATTCTAGCAACATCAGCACCTGAGGGATCTGTAAGAGGTCTGTATTTCAATCCTTAACTTTGTTTTGTAGTAAAAGCCTTTTTTAAAAAAAAAATTTATATTTTCCTGACACTTATATTTAATGTTGCAATCATCAGTTTTAATTTAATTATATTGAATAAAAGATGGAAATGTAAAATCAGTTTGTCGGGTCTCAAACATCATTTTAAAATTTCAGATATAATAAAGTGGAACAGGCTGATCCGATGGTAGAGGGTTATCAGAATTTATTAACATCAGTGTCACTAAAGTTGGTATACAATCCCCCACTGCTAAATTTGACTGGCTTTAAAAAAAAAAAAGAATAAAATGGAACAGAAAAATGTCACAATACATCAGCTCTAGTAAGGTGTCAATATTGTTTCATTAATTTTTTTCATCTCTGACTATTAAATACATCTGATGATTTTTAAACTGATTATTTTTTTTATTTCTAGAGGTTCCATTTGGTCCTTTTTTTTTTTTTTTTTTTTTTGAGACAGTGCCTTGCTCTCTTGCCCAGGCTAGAGTGCCATGGCATCAGCCTAGCTCACAGCAACCTCAGTTTCCTGGGTTCAAGCGATCCTCCTGCCTCAGCCTTCTAAGTAGTTGGGACTACCGGTGTGTGCCACCATGACCAGCTAATTTTTCTATTTTTTGTAGAGGCAGGGTCTCGTTCTTGCTCAGGCTGATCTCCATCTCCTGGCCTCAAGTGATACTCCCATCTTGGCCTCTCAAATTGAGAGGATTAGAAGCACTGTGCCCGGCTGAACAGGTAGTTTCTTACTACAAACATAGCATTTTAAATACAGTTTTGGTTTGGGAACTTGAGGTGTAGCAGGTATTTTATTTGGTTGATGGTTAGAAATTTCTCCCATAGATGCAGAAATTTAAGGAAGTCTTGTTATCTTAGGTTTTAGAATTCTGCATTCTGTTCATACTAATAAAGCAAAATGCAAATTTTAGGTGTCTTTTTATTGAAGACTTTTCCTAAAATGCTTAAATGATACTATTACTGAATCTTAACTACATTCTGGTGAAACTAGTGAGTGCACTCATTCATAGCTGTTGGAATTTTACAATGGTCAGCCATTTGAAAAGTAATTTTCCAATAGTATTTGAAATCCATCAAAGTCTTCTGATGTCATTTAGAAGTATATCATAAGGAAATAATCCAAAATTGGAAAAAACCTGTATGTATGAAGATAATATTCAGAGTCCTAATCATCAAATGAGATTAGAAATAACCAAAATAAATTTAAAATATAGAAATAGTTAAGTAAATTATGATATATCCTCTTGATAGACTATTGTGCAGCCAGTGTAAGTTACGGGTATAGACATAATTTAGATGTATGGAAAATGTTTATGATAAAGTGGTCACCTCAAGATATGGAAATTTATGTACATCTTATAACTATGTAAAAAGCAAATGCAGTGGAGAAAAAAAGACATCAAATATAAGAAACTTTACCTGTTTAAACTCTCCCAAGTTATTTGGTGAGCCCATTCATTCCAGACTCAGAAGACATCAACATAAAATTGTATGATGGTATTATTTTTTTCTGCTATTATTGTCAAGTGTCCTATGATATTAAGTATTAAATGTATAATTTTAAAAATAAATGTAAATTAATTTTAAGATGTAAGTTTAGGCCAGGCATAGTGGCTCATGCCTATAATCCTAGAACTTTGGGAAGCCGAGGTGGGAAGATTGCTTGTGGCTAGGAGTTGAAGACCAGCCTGAGGAAGAGCGAGACTGTCTCTACAAAAAATAGAAAATTAGCTGGGCATGGTGGTACCCGCCTATAGTCCCAGCTATTCAGGAGGCTGAGGCAGGAGGATCGCTTGAGCCCAGGAGTTCGAAGTTGCTGTGAGCTATGATGTAGCCACTGCACTCTAGCCCAGGTGACAGAGCAAGACCCCGTCTCAAAAAAAAAAACATGGTGCTCACTTCGGCAGCACATATACTAAAATTGGAATGATACAGAGAAGATTAGCATGGTCCCTGCGCAAGGATGACATGCAAATTCATGAAGCGTTCCATATTTTTATTTTTAAAAAAATGTAATTTTAAATAAATGTAATAAATCACCATTACAAAATTAATTTCTGTAGTGGTGATGGTTGCACAATCTCTGTGAATATATTCTGTGAATATATGTCCGTCCTTTTACTTGTCAGCTCCCTTTCCCATGCCTCCGAATGTCTGACTGTTCCAACCCTCCAGTCCCCTATCCCCTGTTGTTTTTAGAAAATGACCTGTTGCCTACTTCAGATAGTGTGGCATCTTATAGGCTACAGTAAGGGCTTTGGGTGTTTTTCTGTGTGGAAGAGGAAGCCACTGGAGGGTTTGGAAAAGTGAAATGATAGTCTTGCTGTTGGGTAAAGAATACTATGTAGCAGGGCAAGAATAGACTCAAGAAGTTAGAAGAGAGGATGGTAGATTGGTCTAGGGAGGTAGAAGAGGAACTGCAGAGGAAAGAGAGCAGTGGAAACTGCACAGGAGTCACTGAAACTGATTCGAATGGTGTCCTCTGGAGTTGTGAGATGTAGTTGCCCTGGGTAGAGGGATGCAGTAAAAACTCTGGTCATATTTTGAAGATAGGAACCAACAGAATTTGCTGATGTGTTGGTTGTGGGTAGAAAAAGAGAAGTCAAGAATAATCACATTGGAGTCAGGCACGGTGGTGCACACCTATAGTCCCAGCTAGCTACTCAGGAGGCTGAGACGAAAGGATCATCACTTGAGCCCAGGCATTCCAGACCAGCCTGGGCAACGTAGTGAGGCACAGCCTCAAAAAAAAAAAAAAAAAAAAAAAAAAAGGAGAAAAAGAAGAATCAGGGTCACATTACATTGTATAATGTTTTTTGATGGTCCTTACTCAACCCACTCTCCTCGGGGAGGAAGGCAGAGACTGTGTTCTAAATATTTTTGTATACAAGTCTTGAATGAATGAACAATGACTCAATCCATCAATGGATGAGTTCTGATTAGTATTTTTACTTTGTAGCAGATTACCTGTTTTCTTTGGGACTTTAGCTTTTCTCCTAGTTTTTCTATTTACAAAGTGGAAATAGTGTATAATAATGTGAGCTTTCATTATAAATGGGTTCTAAATGGGATTATTGAAGTGGACTCTATGCCAGAGCTTCCTGAAGCACAGTGAGCAGAACAGTTGCAGGTCAGCAGACTATTATCAGTTAGCAATGTGATAAGGAGCTTTTGACAGAATAAAATCGATTATGCCACTAACTACACTACTTAGTTCAGCTGACTTTTTTTCTCTAGTAAGACTTCCTCTATCAAGGAAATATTAATGCTATGCCAGTTTGCATTCTGGCTGAAATTCTTTATCTCATTGCACTTTTTGTTAGACTACTTACTGTAAACTGACCCAAAGGATCAACTGGATTCTAAGTACTGTAGAATATCTTATTGGGAACGCCAAACACATTAAAGCCTGGCAACTTTCTTAAAGTCCCAAAATAATCTTCAGAGTTATATAAAGGAAATGATGTATTTGAAAATGAGAAAATAAAGTTTGAGAAAGGACCTTAAAATGTTTAAAGGCAGCAAGGTGTAGTGGAAGGACCAGAAATTTTGAAGTCAGACCTGGTTTCAAATCACTGTTCTCTCACCTGCAGTGTGACTTCGTGTTGTCTTTGTTTTCTGACCAGTAAGTGCGAATAATACCTACCTCCTGTGGTTATGATAAGATTTAGATGATACGATATACATTAGTAGCCTAGAGAAGGGCTTTGCATATACAGTCATGTGCCACTTAATTGTGCAAACATTATAGAGTGTACTCACACAAACCTACATAGTATAGCCTACTACACACCTAGGCTCCATGGTGTAGCCTGTTGCTCCTAGGCTGAAAACCTGTATACCATGTTACTATACTGAATACTGTAGGCAATTGTAAAACAATGGTAAGTATTTGTGTACCTAAACATTTAAATATAGAAAAGGTACAATAAAAATATAGTATTATAATGTTATTGGACCACCTTTCCATGTTGATGAAAGTTATTACATGTCTCATGACTGTATTAGGCACTCAGTAACTTTAACTCTCCTTTTCTCTAGGTCCCCCAAATAAATATCAGGTTTATTATTTAGCTTTCTCTTTACTGCCCACTTACATTCATGTCAACACCTCTCTATCCTTAGCTTTGTGAAATGTTGAGTGTTGCTCTTGTTGAAGGAATTGGTCTTGGCCACCTCAGCCTATGGGGTCCAAGATGAAACGTCAATATTGAATCCAGCAGGGAGAGGGAAAAGCACAGAGGAGGGCACATTCCTTTCCTTACAGAATACCATCCAGAAGCTCCATACATCCATGCTGCTCTCATCACTTTGCCATCCCTAGTTACAAGACAGGCTGGGAAATACGGGCCTTAGCAGTGCAGCTATGTGCCCAGCAAAGACTCTGTTACTTCCCAAGAAGGGAAGAACAGATATTTAGAAACAATTAGTTTCTGTCTCCCTTACTTGTAAGGTTTTTGTGAAAATTAAATGCATAGCAAAATACCTGGCACAAAGTGGATGCTCAAAAATACTTGATTCCTTTCCTCTTTTTTTCCCATTCCTCTTACCCTTTTACTGAAAAAGGGAACTTATTTCTAACAGCTGTTGATTAAGAATACATTTACAACAGATCAATAAGAATTGTGGGGAGTTAATTTTATTTTATTAACTGGTCAATCACAAAGTTCATGCATCTATTAAAATGCGGAGCACTATAATGAAGGCATGAAAGTCTGCAGAAATGAAAAGCTTAGAAGAGGGCACAACCAGTAAGAACCTTGAATGTGCTGATTTTGTTTTTTTTTTTTTTTTTTTGAGACAGAGTCTCACTTTGTTGCCCGGGCTAGAGTGAGTGCCGTGGCATCAGCCTAGCTCACAGCAACCTCAGACTCCTGGGCTTAAGCGATCCTACTGCCTCAGCCTCCCGAGTAGCTGGGACTACAGGCATGAGCCACCATGCCCGGCTAATTTTTTTTTGTATATATATTTTTAGTTGGCCAGATAATTTCTTTCTATTTTTAGTAGAGACAGGGTCTCACTCTTGCTCAGGCTGGTCTCGAACTCCTGACCTCGAGCGATCCACCCGCCTCGGCCTCCCAGAGCTAGGATTACAGGCGTGAGCCACCGCGCCTGGCCGAATGTGCTGATTTTGATCAGAAGTGTGGGTCATAAAAAATGAGTAAGATCATGGAAATGGTGACAAATTTATGTGAGCAGTCCAGAAGATCTCTACATAGTTAGGGTCCAAATGACTGTGAGAGTCTCCTCGATCTGTCACTCATCTTCCCCTGGATAAACCAAGGAAGAAAAGATCATGTTTCTGGAGGGAATTTATTCTGGGCATGGAGTAGAAATATTTTTGACTAAGAGGAGAGAATAGTGACCTTAAGGGTCAGAGAGAGAAAGGTGGCCTGGTGTGGTGGCTTACGCCTATAATCCCAGCACTTTGGGAGGCTGAAAGGGGATGATCACTTGAGCCCAGGAGTTTGAGGTTACAATGAGCTATGATCATGCCACTATACTCCAGCCTGGGCAACAGAGTGAGATCCTATTTCTAAAAACTAACAAAAAGAAATAGAGAAAGGTGCTTTTGACAACATGAGGAGTAAAGGAAGGATGATTTTAAAGAAAATTTATTCATTCACTCATTTATGTATTTATTCATCCATTAGTGCTAGGTGCTGTGAAATCAGAAGGGAAAATAAGCTCTGTCCCCAAGGATTGTAAAATATTTATTTATTTCATTTTATATTATGTTATTTTATTTTTTTAAAGAGATATCTCCCTATATTGCCTAGGCTGGTCTCGAACTCCTGGTCTTAAGAGATCCTCCTGCCTCTGCCTCCTGAGTAGCTGGGACTATAGGTATGTGCCACCACACCCAGCTCTCAGGGGTTTTATGGTCTTGTATGGTAAGGAGATTGAGTAATGTGGGCCTATATATTTACATATTACTGAATCTACGTGTGGATTGTACTCAGTGATATCTTCAAATGGTACAGTAAAATAGCAATGTACTGTATGTACTTCCATAAAGTCCATGTATGGTGAAGTCAAATTACAAAGCTTCCAAAAAGATTGTGCATCTTGTTTAAACTTTCAATCAGAATATTCACATGCATGCTTCTCACCCACTGCTCCCAAAATCTGTAGTGCAAATAGGAGTCTCCTTTTAAATACCATGGACAGCCTCTTTACTTCCTTTCCTATGCAAATGGTATTTATTGCATCTGTGCAATAGTATTTATTGTAACAAGATTTTTACTTACAAATCAGATATTTATTCATTCAATAGTATTAACTAGGTGCATAGTGACCTTTCTCCTTGCAGTTTGAGACCTTCTCAAAAGCTCTCAGACTATGTACTTTGTAAATAATTGACCTGGCTTCAATCCCAGCTTCCTTACCAACTGTTTTATAATCATAGGCAAATCACATAATTCCTCTGAGTTTTAGGCACCTGTGAAACAGAGATAGTAATGCCTTTTACTAAGAGCGTGCAAAAAGTATTAGCATGCTTAGTAAAAGTAAAAAATACATAGAACAGTGACTTTTTTAAGCGATTTTTAAAAAATTGTTATTTCAGGCCTTGAGCATTCACCAGCATCCAGGTTGGTATTTAAATGGCCAACTAATTTTTCTGAGTACCTTGAAAAATGAGCTCAGATCGAATTTCTCTTTTTCTCTGCTGAAATACCACACAACCTCATTTTTCTATTCCTCTTCCTGTTTGTGCATTTTTCCTTTACAATAATTGCTAAAATGAGAAGTAGTTTAAGTAATTTAAGCCCCTGGTAGTTGTAACAGAGAAAACAACCTGAAAAGGGGTAAAAATATTTTCTGTCTCTTCAAAACCCCCTTACCCTTTTTGAGAACTAAAACTTATATCCCTGTCTCAGGCCAGTGGTTGGTAGGGGCAGGGGAGTGTCCTTTGTTCTTTGTGCCATAGTGGATGGTTCAAGGGAATTGTTCAGGCGGAGGTCACAAGATTGTCTTAGCCAAAGATGGGATGACTCAGAACCTTTAAAAGCTCTGTACTTCTTCTGCTCAGAAGTAGGACATTGGTACTTTGAGACTGGAATCTGCCAGCCTCCTCATTTGCCAGCAGTTAATAAACTTCTCTTTCCTTCTCCTCAAACCATTTGTCCTCATTCTTCTGATGCAGCCTCAGAAACAAGTGCTGAGCTTTCAGTAACATAGTTACACTGAAAATACTGAGAAAACAGGTAGAAATTTTTTTTATATTATGGCAATGGGAAAGAAAATTAACATTGGCAGTCCTGACCTCATAGTAGAATTATTTTTATTATGTCACTTAATCTCTTTAGTCTTCACAACAATGCTGTAGGGTAGGATTATTAAATGAGGAAACCAAGACTCAGTGGTTTTGGCTGGGCATAGTGGCTCATACCTTTAATCTCCCAGCATTTTGGGGGACCACTTTGGGAGGGAGGCCAAGATAGGAGGATCACTTGAGGCCAGGAATTTGAGACCAGCCTGGGCAATATCGTGAGACCTCCATATACAGATTAAATAATAATAATAAAAAAAGACTCAATGGTTTAGTGACTTGTGTAGAATCACACAGCTAGTATGGAGCTGGAATTCAAACTGAAGTTTGACGACAAAGGTTAACTTTTTTTCTCTTACAAATTCTCGGGTGATGCTGATGCTTCTGGTCTGGGGTCCCTGTTTTGAGAAGCACTATGCAAAATTATGCTGTATTTATTATCCGGTACTTATGTTCTGTGTTCTTTTATGTGATACTCAGTCAGGTGTAGCTGCAAGAGGAGACACAGGAGAAGCACAAGAAAACAAAGTTGCTTATACTCACAAGTCCTAGAGAGGGTGTCACCACATGCCATTCAGGATCACAGGGGAAGCTCCAGGTTTGGGTCAGGTGGCAAAAGCTGTGGAAAGCTGAGGCTAAAGCCTGCATTGGGGTTTTGTAGAAAGGCAAGGCAGGGCAGGGTAAACAGTTTAGGACTGGCTGGTATGAATAATTTTAGTGGGCTCTAAGCTATAGAGTGGTCCACAGTTGCCTGGTATCTGAACCTGGGATGATTAAGATACAGGAATATTACCTACTGGGGTGTATGGGACAGATGGAGGAGGGGCTTACTCTGGAGTGGTATATCAAAGGCATGCTCCCAGCTGAGTTCCTTGCTATCTTTTAGAATTGGCTAGCCCAGAGAGGGACAGCCTCATCCCAGCAGTTTTTTAAGATGTCAAAACATCATTATATACAGACAATAAAAAATATATACAATATAATCTATAATATTATATTCAGTGTTGGGTTTGGAAACCTAGCATATACTGGCTAGGGAACAACCCAGGTTGCCCTTCTTGAAATACACACATCTCTTATAACAGGGGGAATGGCCTGAAAAAGGGTAAAAATTTTTTCTTTCTAGAACATCCCCCACTTCTTTTGGGAATTAAAACCTGTATCCCTGCTCCAGGCCAGTGGTCAGGAGGGGAAGGGGAGCGCTCATGGAAGATTCTCCAGGATGGACCATATGCTAAGCCATAAAGTAAAACTCAGTAAATTTAATAGGATAGAAATCATGCAAAGTTATGTTTTCCAACAAGAATGGATTGAAATTAGAAATCAATACCAAAAACAGTTTGGAGAAATTCACAAATTTGTTGAATTAAAACAACACACTCCTAAATACCAAAAAGATCAAAGAAGAAATCAAAAGGGAAATTAGAAAATACTTTGAATGGATGAAAATGGGGCACAACATACCAAAACTTATGTGATCCAGGTAAAGCAGTGCTTACAAGGAAATTTATAGTTTAAAGTGCCTATATTAAAAAAAGAAGAGGGCTGGTTACAATGGCTCATGCCTGTAATCCTAGCACTTTGGGAGGCCAAGGTGGGAGGATCATTTGAGGTGAAGAGCTGAAGACCATCCTGAGCAAAAGCGAGACTTTGTCTCTACAAAAAACAGAAAAATTAGCTGGGCACAGTGGCTCATGCCTATAGTCCCAGGTACTTGGGAGGCTGAGCCAGGAGGATGGCTTGAACCTAGGAGTTTGAGGTTGTAGTGAGCTATGATGATGCCACTGCACTCTACCCAGGGTGACAGAGCAAGACCCTGTCTCCAAAACAAAAAACGAGAAAAAAGAAGAAGAAAAGCCTTTAGTCAATAACTTCCACCTTAAGACACTAGAAAAACAAGAGCAAACTAAATCTTAAACAAGCGTAACGAAGGAAATAGTAAAGATTAGAGAGGAAATTAATGAAATAGTGAATAGAAAAACAATACAAAAAATAAATGAAAACAAAAGCTAGTCCTTTGAAAAGATCAACAAAATTGACAAAACTTTGCCTAGATTGACCACTAAAGAAAGAGAAGACTCATTTTACTAGAATCAGTAATGAAATAGGGGACATTATTGCTGACCTTACAGAAATAAAAAGGATTATAAAGGAATACCTGAACAGTTATATGCCAATAAAGTAGATAATTGATATGAAATGGAGAAATTCCTATAAAAACACCAACTGCCAGGTGCCTCGTTAGCACAGTAGGTAGTGCATCAGTCTCATAAAAACACTAAGTGCCAAACTGACTCAAGAAGAAACAGAC
Source organism: Lemur catta (assembly GCF_020740605.2). Lineage (NCBI taxonomy): Eukaryota > Metazoa > Chordata > Mammalia > Primates > Lemuridae > Lemur > Lemur catta. The sequence goes on along the minus strand of NC_059132.1, from coordinate 74,222,133 downwards.
AATTTGAATATAACCAAAACAAATAGAGATTGAATTAGTAAGAAAAAAAATCTTACTAAAAAAAAAAAATGCCAAAGCCCAGATGGCTTCAGCGGTGAATTCTACCAAACATTTAGAGAAGAAATAATACCAATACTTCACAAACTCTTCCAAAATATAGAATAGGAGGGAAAACTTAACAATTCATTTTATGAGGACAGTACTTCCCTGGTAACAAAACCAAAAATATCACACACACAAAAAACTACAAACCAATATCTTTGTGAATATGGGTGTAAAATTTTTCAACAAAATGTTAGCAAACTAGATTCAACAACATATAAAAAGAATTGTACACTATGACCAAGGTGGATATATCCCAAGAACATGAGGATGGTTTAATACCTGAAAACCAATAAACATAATGCACCATATCAACACTATGAAAACCAAAAACCACATAATCATCTCAGTAGATGTAGAAAACACACTGGCAAAATCCAACACCATTTCACATAAAAACACTTAACAAATTAGGAATAGAAGAGAATTTCTCTAACCTGCTAAAGAGCACCTATGAAAACCCACAGCTAACAGTATACTTAGTGGTAAAAGATGGGATGCCTTTTCCCTAAGATCAGAAGCAGGGAAATGGGGAGATGTTGGTCAAAGTGTACAAACATTCAGTTATAAGATGAATAAGTTCCAGAGATCTTATGTATAGCATGGTGACTACAGTTAAGAATACTGTACTGTATACTTGAAATTTCCTGAGAGCAAACCTTGTGTCCTCATCACACACACAAACACACACACACAATAGTAGCTATGTAAGGTGATGGACATGTTAATTAACTTGACTGTGGCAATTATTTCACATATATACATACGTATATAAAATCATCATGCTGTACCCCTTGAAAATATATATAATTTTTATTTGTCAATTATACCTCAGTAAAGCTGGGGGAAAAGAAAAAACAAGATGAAGATGTCCATTCTTACTACTTCCTCAACATAATATTGGAGGTTCTAGCCAGGGAAATTAGGCAAGAAAAAAAGGCATCCAGATTGGAGTTGAAGAAGTAAAACTATCTTTACTCACAGATGACATCTTGTATGTAGAAAACTGAAAGAAATCCACCATAAAAACTATTAGAGCTCATAAACTACCACAGCAAGCTTGCAGGATACAAGATCAAAATATAAAAATCAGCTGTATTTCTATACACTAGCAATGAACAATCACAAAATGAAACTAAGGAATAGCCAGGCATGGAGGCTTATGCCTGTAATCCCAGCTATTGGGGAGGCTGAGGTGGGAGGATCGCTTGAGCCCAGGCATTCAAGACTGCAGTGAACTATGATCATGCCACTGCACTCCAGGCTGGGTGACAGAGCAAGAGCCCATCTCTTAAAAAAAAAAATTCTATTTACAATAATATCAAAAGAATAAAATACTTAGGAATAAATTTAACAAATGAAGTATGTCAGGTCTGGAGCTTAGGGGAAGATTTTAGCTGGATTATAGCTCATACATAGTGAGGGTCAGGAGTGGAGTGTAAAAAAGACTTGGACATAGGGAATCTTGGACCATTTTCCATTGTGGTGACAGAAATTGTCCAGATATTGTAATATATTAAAATCAAAGATCCCATTTTCGAGACACTGTGAGCTATTGTCAAGTTTATATTATGGCCGATGTGTATTACAGTAAAAGACAAGCCATTTTGGCTAGATTTTGTCAGTAAGACCTAACGTTTTGAGATTTTGGAGGAGACATCCCAAGGGGGTAGTTTTAGGAAGAGTAAACTGGGAGTTTCAGTAAGAGTCACTCGAGGCCGATTCCACTGTTTTAGGCACCCCCAAAACGAGGGAAGAGCAGTGGAGAAAGGGGGCTACTCATTGGAACAGGCATCCTTGGATCCAACAGTGCCTTAAGCCAAAAGGCCAGGGGGGTTCTCTGGCCTACCAGTCGGACTTTCGAGCCGAGAGGTGAGAGTAAGACAGAGATTGGAAGAACCCGAGAATGAGCTTGTGAGCTCCTACTCACCAGGAACAGGATGTCTCCGGGATGTGGATTTGAAGGTCAGCGAAAGAAGACCCGTGGTACTTCTCAGGGGATGAGAGTGAAAGAGGTAGGAGGAACCCAAGAGTGAGTTTGTGACCTTTTACTCCCTGAGGACGAAACGTGAATTGTGAAGATCAGCAAAGGGAAGATCTGAGACCCCGTCCGACGTCTGCCTCTCAGCTTGGTTCAGGAGGGTCTGCTGGGCAATTACCTTACCTCGGCTGAGCTAGACCTCTCTGCCTACACTCCAGGATCAGAGACAAGTTAGAGAGGGACCCCTGCATGGCTCGGGACTTCTCCCAGCCACCTCGTCAGAAACATGGGAAGTTCATGGCCACCGGGGACATAATCTATCAAGGAGACTGGTTTCTCTCAATTTATTCAAAGATCCATGGAAACCTTACCAGTGACCCAGGGATTCAGAGGAAGGCAGGATTCAGGAGTGAGCCCAGGATGATGCTACTGCCTACTGCTTCTGCAGTTGCAAGCCTTGTCTGCTAGAGTCCCAGAGGTTGTGTCCACCCTGTGCCTCCTCCCCACCCTGGGTTTCAGCGCCAAATGTTAGGTCCGGAGCCAAGAGGGAGACATACGCAGTCTCAGGTTTAGTAAAATGTTGTTTATTTTGAGTATCTGGGTGTAGATTGTGTGGAGGCTGAAAAAAGCGTCGGCCCCAGGAAGGGGAGAGCGGTGGGTTTTATAGAAGGTTTTTCCGGGTGGAGTAAGTAACTGGGTCAGAATAGCCACTTCTAATAAATTTTTTTTTTAAATAACCAGTTCCTAGGACCCCTCCTTTAGTCACATCCGTCCTGTAGCTCCCACCTTGTCCTTATCAGGAGAGATAGGGAGAGATAAACTTCCTCCTTTTTGGTGGAGGAGAAGAAATGTAAGTTCCCCTTTTGTATTCCATTCCTGTATCTCCCTAGGGTGCTGGCAAAGGCTACTTGCCTAATAAAGTGCAAAGTATATAAATAAATAGAAATGAATCCATGTGTATATTAACTGATTTTTGATAAGGATGCTAAGACTGTTCAATGGGGAAAGAATAGTCTTTCCAACAAATGGTGCTGGGACAACTGGATAGCCACTTTCAAAAGAAAGAAGTTGGGCCCTACTTCCCATGTATACAAAATTAACTCAAAATGGATCAAAGACCTAAATGTAAGAGCTAAAATTATAAAACACTTAGAAAAATATAAAGGTAACTCTTCATGGCCTCAAATTTGGCAATAGACTCTTAGATGTGACACCAAAAGCACAAAAAACAAACAAAATAGATAAATTGGATTTCATCAAAATTAAAAACTTTTCTGTTTCAAAGAAGCAAGTTAGAGCCTTTTACTTCATGTGGTACACCAGATGCCAAAATATGCAGTTCAGAGTTCCTTTACAATGTTGTTTTCTTATCTATATTCATCTGGCCTAAGATAAGCAGCAGCTGTCATTTGTCGATCATTTGGTAAGTGAAGTATATGTTTTTTGATTAGTTCAGAATCATTTTTAATCCTGTGGAGTATTACTTCTGTCCATCTTATGGATGAGTAAACTGTGGTTCAGAGAGATTAAGAAACTTGCTCTTAAAAGTAAGGGGAGTTGGACTTCGTACATGACTCCAAAGCCTATGTGCCCTTAAAAAGGAAAAAGAAAAGAAAAAAACATGGTGTTTTGGCTGCTCTAATCATGCCTCTAATCCATCTGGGCTTATCATAGTCTTCTCTCAAAATGGCCAGTGTAAGTGTATTAGCTTTCTGGAAGTTTGAATGTATTTATTTTAATCAGAACTTTGGGTACTCACAAAAAACCTCCTTATGTACATCGCTCCTAAAAATATTAAGCTTGTTTTATTATAGTCTGAGAAAGATAAAGCCACAGAGCAAGGCTCACACTTCCGAGTTTGGGTGTGAGGGCCTCCACCAGAGAGTTGGATTTTTATTGCATTAAGTATCAGAGAAGAGGTGAGAATTTAGACAAGAAACTAGAGACTGGAGGGCCAGAAGTGGGAACTAAAGGCATTTGCCTGGGAGTCACTCTTTTGTTCCCTTGAGAACTCATTTGGGGGCCCTCCTGGAAGGAAAAGAAAAGATGACCTCGGCAGCTCTGGGGCAGATAGGCCTAGCCACCGAAGCTGGAGATGAATGAGCCCTGCCTTAACAAGAGATTATCTAGGTTCATGTTACTCTTTTTATTCAATTACCTCTCGTTACCCTGCAGCCTTTGGTAAAATCTAAATTAAATGTTTTAGCCTGATTTAACTAGGTCACAGAGAGTTGAGAGAAGCACTCTGTCCACCTTGGTACAGAGGTTAAAAGTGGGGAGCAGGTTCCCTCGAGGCCAGTTTGGTTGTGCCAATATTAATTGTGAGCAAGTCCCAAAAGTAAAGTAAAACTCAGGACACAAACCTGGGGGTTATGCATCTCAGTCACTTCTCACCGTCATCCACATGGATATCTTTCCTCTGCCGCCTGCTATGGAGGAGCAGAGATGGGATTTGTATTAAGGGAGCCAGATATTCCTTATACATTTACCTTAGAACAGTATTTTTCAAACTGCAGGTCAGACCCATCAATGGGTCATGAAATCAAGTGAGTAGATGTCAATCAGCCTTGATTTTTGTTTGTTTGGGTTTTTTCTTTTTTTGAGACAGGGTCTCACTATGTTGCCCAGGCTGGTCTTGAACTCCTAGCTTCCCAGAGTGCTGGGATTACAGGCATGAGCCACTGCACCCAGCCAAGCACTTGTTTTAAATCAATTAAAATAGAAATGATTGCATCCTTGGAAAGTTTAATTGTTGTTTTGTGAGCTTTTGTTTCAGTTTTAAAAAACAACTGTGTGTGTGGGTTTGTGTTCGGTCACCATGTAAAATGTATTTCTTACTGTGGATTATGATCAGAAAGGTTTGAAAAACACTGCTACAAATATACATCGAATGAAATCAATTATCCAAAGTCAGAGTTATCAAGGAATAAAAATTGAGTCTTTACATTTTATTGTATTTTTCTTTCACTTTAGAATTGATACACGCAGAGACTTTGCCCTTTAACACATGTAAAAAAATAACCTCCCTTAAAAAATTAGGCCAGGCACCATGGCTCATGCCTGTAATCCTAGGACTTTGGGAGGCCAAGACAGGAGGATCGCTTATTACCAGGAGTTCAAGACCAGCTTGAGCAAGAGCAAGACCCCATCTCTACAAAAAATAGAAAAATTATCTGGGTGTGGTGGCGCGTGCCTGTAGTCCCAGCTACTCAGAAGGCTGAAGCAGGAGGATTGGAGGATTTCTGGAGCCCAGGAGTTTGAAGTTGCAATGAACTATGATCATACCACTGCCCTCATGTCTGGACAACAAAGCAAGATTCTGTCTCAAAAAAAAAAAAAAACTATTTTGGCTGCTTTCATTTAGGAATTTCACACTATTTAATAGTTCATGGGTCTGTCAACACCTTTGGCTTGGCCTGCCAGGAATGAAGACACACATCTGTTGACCAGTTTAGGTGTCTGGAAATAGTGATCTGTGGTAGGACTCACACTCCATTAACCTCTTCACTTCCTTGAAGGAAGCGGGGACACTGTAACTCTTCAAAGACACCATCTGTAATCTCTCAAACAATGAACAACTGTTCATCGCCCCTTAATTTCTTGGTCCTTGTAGTCAAGTGCCATTGTATAACTTAACTACCTGTCTTTCTGGGATTAAAACAGGTCACAATGTCCCCTCTCACACCACCTGCCCCTGGAGTTCAAGTAAGTATTTAATATTTATGTCATTAAATCTGAACCTTAATCATACCAAATTACATATGACTAAATTGTTTCATGTGTGTATGCCATTGTTAATGTTAATTCATTTATCTCCCTGACATTTTTCATCACTTTATAAATTTGGTTTACAAGCCAAGTACTCAAATATCCATTTCCTTCTAGGTTATCACAGAAGGACAGTAGCACCTTAATTATGATTTAAGGGATTTAAAAAAAAGTAGAATTCTTTACCAAAATAGATGAGGAAAAAATATTAACTTCTATCTCTTTAGTAATATCAGGCAGTAATTAATAAGTTATAGACAATTTAAGGGAAAACTAAGGAAATCCCAATAAATGTAAAATTAGATTTTACTGAGTATGAATAGTTGACTCCCTGACATTTATTCCACCCCAGATGACTATTCTAATTCAATTATGGTGGTTCTATCATCTCCTTGCCAGTAATTGGTTCCAGAGTAGCTATGCGATCAATTGCACTGGGTTCTTAGAAATACTTTCTCACTCCTAAGAGTGGTCTTCTTTCTCTGAGTGTTGGCACGTCTGGGTTATGGTGCCAAAAGTTCCTGCAATTATCTTGCTACTGCCTGAGGATGAAGCTGTTACCAAGGCTGGTAGAGTAAAGGGATGGAAGAACCTTGGATTTTTCATGACATTGTTACGCAACTGCATCAATCAACCGTCCTACCTCTGAATTTCCTTGTTATGTGACATAATAAATTTCCTTATTATTTTAGTATTATTCATAGTGTGAATAGGTTTTATTAATTATTTACAACCAAAGCATTCTAACCTATGTGCTGAATGTTAGTGCCACTTAGTAACACTGATTTTCCCAGAGGCAGATAAAATGCTTTCTTCAACTCATCCTGTACTTTTCAGTGTAGCTGGAGAACTCTCTGAAGAACACACATGGCTCCAAAATTTTAGAAACTCTACCAGGTACCCAGTCCTCAACATCTTGTCAGGATTAGTCTATGTCAAAAGCTGCTACCCTCTGCCTTTCAGCCAAGTATTCCACTGAGCCCCCTTGCAGACTCGGGCCAAGTTGGAGGATTTAATTCTTTTTCTAAGGATACAAAAGTTCCCAGGTGTTAGCTAGGCACCATGGCGCACACCTGTAGTCCCAGCTACTCAGGAGGCTGAGGCAGGAGGCTCACTGGAGTCCAGGAGTTCGAGGCTGCAGTGAGCTAGGATTGTGATGGCACCAATGCACTCCAGCTTGGGTGGCAGAGCGAGACCACCATCTCAAAAAAAAAAAAAAGAAAGAAAAAAATTCTTTCTTGAAAGAAGCTCTGAAAAGAAAGAGTAAAATATAAAATAACAAAGAAAAAAAAAAGAAATAAAAATTCCCAGGTGTCAAGATCCTGCTTACTGCTGGCGCCTTATGTCTGTTACTTAACTCTGCTTAAATTCTGAACTCTTTTGACTAGACTGCTTGAATAGGTTTCTGACTCTGTATTGCCCTTCTGGCCTATGCTACTGACTCAGGTTGAAGAGACTATTTTCAAACTTCCTCTCAAGAGCTCCCCTGTTGTTTCAGCTTCACCTGCCTACCAGAATTCCTGATCCATTTCTTCTCTGATTTCCAGAATCTTCGTGTTTACTTAAAGAATGATAGAATGTATTTACAGGAAGGAAATAAATAGTCCAAGGTACACTAGAGAAAAACGTTAGCAGGAGTGAACACAATAGTGGTTCATAGTTTCCTTTGCCTGCTTTCTTTCTTAGGTAAGGAGAATTTATAAGCTGTTAACTTTGTATGCTCTGCATGAACTCTTCTAAAAGTTTCAGATGCATATTGAATTTAGTTTTTTTAACCACCCAAGATTCCAAAGAGAGAGGGGAAATTAATCAGAAAGGTTTATTTCAAGACCAACTTTTATTAATTAAAATATCCCTAGCAATAATTTAGTATATAAAGTTAACAACTTCTTTAATATAGCCATTTGTCATTTACAGACACCAACCCATTAGCCTGAGGAATCAACTCTGGTTTCCTTTGAGTTCCACTTAGTCAGGTTTAGGGGTAAGTACAGATTTTTCTCTGGCTTGTGTTTTGTATAATAACATCTTGCAATCTGCTTTATGTGCATTTACACATAGGAAAAGAAGTCAAAATATATTACAGGGCCTTTTTTCTTATATATTAACTGTGTGAAATTTAATTTCCTAGCCATCAAAAAATTTTTCCTTCTAGTTAATTATCAACTGGTTTCTCTTGTTCTTCTTGTAATACACTCCTGAATTACTTTCCTACTTGCTATAAAATTTTATGAAACTATTCAGTATGTGTTAGGAAAACATTATCCTGTATCCAAATTTCCAAAAGATTTTTTTAAAAAGCAATTTATTGAGCACATTAGCATGTTTGGCCCCCTCACCATATAATGCCTTGCCCACCTTGGACACCACAGAAAGTCCCCACCAGGAAAAAGGCTTTCACCAGATGCACCTCCCTGGACCTTGGACTTCCCAGCCTCCATAACTGTAAGACATAAATTCCTTTTCTTTATAAAAAAAATTTATCACCAAAATTAAAAAACTCTTGTCCTTCCAAGAACACTGTCAAGAAAGTGAAATAATAACTCAAAGAATGGTAAGAAATATTTGTAGATCATATACCTGATAAGGGACATATACCCAGAATATATAAAGAACTCTAACACTCAATAATAAAAATATAAATAACCCATGTACATCTATTATGTATCAATAAAAAACTTAAAAGCTAAAATAACCTAAAAATAAATATTCCAATTTAAAAATGGGCAAAGGATTCATATAGACATTTCTCCAAAGAAGGTATACAAATGGCCAAAAAGGGCATGAAAAGATGCGCAACATCATTAGTCATTAGGAAAATGCAAATCAAAACTACAATGAGATACCACTTCATACCCACTAGGATGGATGGTAATAAAAATACAGACAGTAACACTCGTAGCCTGGCCCAGTGGTGTGTGCACATAATCCCAGCTACTCAGGAGGCTGAAGTGGGAGGATCCCTTGCCAACCTGGGTGACATGGTAAGAACTTGTCTCAGAAACAAAAACAAAACAGTTGGTGAAGATTTGAAGAAATTGGAACCTCACACATTGCTGGTGCAGTCACTGGAAATCAGATTGGTAGTTGCTCCAATGATTAAACAAAGAGTTACTATATAACCTAACAATTCTACTCCTAGTCATACGCCCAAGATCATTGAAAACATATGTCCACACAAAAACTTGTTAGTATTCATAGCAGCATTATTCATAACAGCCAAAAAGTGGAAACAACAGCCAAATGTCTGTCAAATGATGAATAGATAAGCAAAATGTGGTATATACATACAGTGGAATATTATTCTGTCATAAAAAGGAATGAAGTATTGAGACATGGTATACATGGATGAACCTTGAAGATATTATGCTAAGCAAAAGAAACCAGATACAAAAGGCCACATATTATATGATTCTACTCATATGAAATGTCCATAATAGACAAATCTATAGTTTGAAAATAGATTAGTGGTTCCCAGGAATTGTGGGGAGAGGGAGAAATGAGGAGTTACCTAATGGGTATGGGATTTCTTTTTAGGGTGAATTAGACAATGGTGATGGTTATCAGAATAACTAAATGGTTAAACCTGAATATATTAAAACCACTGAACTGTACATTTTAAAAGGGTAAATTGTATAATATATGAATTATACTTCAATTAAAAAAGCAATTTAATCCAGGTACAGTGGCACATGCCTGTAGTCCCAGCCACTTGGGAGGCTGAGGTAGGAGGATCACTTGAGGCTACAGTGAGCTATGATCATGCCTGTAAATA